>NC_139165.1:107919993-108360047 GCF_965202585.1 Thalia democratica
GCGCGCGAAAACCCGTTTTGGGGGTCCCGTGGGAGCGCGAAAACACCGGTTTTGGTCCGGTACAGGTCATTTTTGGTTCCAAATTTGGGTAGGAAAATTTTTGTTTTCCGACTTTGAAAAGTCGAATTTTTGACGTTTTCGTCGCTTGAAAAAAAGTAAAAGTTGCTTACAATAGAAACGTTTTGGCGTTTTCGATACGAAAAAAAAAAGTAAAAATTATTAGGTCTGAAACACAGTGAGTTCCGAGGTGACCTGCGAATGTTTCATAGAAATTAGGTAAAAAGTAGCAATTTTAGTTGTTTTTAGCGCAAAAATCGTCCTTTAACTAAAAAAGTGCAAAAAGATAATGGGGTGCAGCGCGATTCGACGTCCCCACAAACGGTGCCGGGAAAATTTTAGGGGGGAGGGGCGCGCGAAAACCCGTTTTCGGGGTCCCGTGGGAGCGCGAAAACACCGGTTTTGGTCCGGTACAGGTCATTTTTGGTTCCAAATTTTGGTCGAATTTTTGACGTTTTCGTCGCTTGAAAAAAAGTAAAAGTTGCTTACAATAGAAACGTTTTGGCGTTTTCGATACGAAAAAAAAAGTAAAAATTATTAGGTCTGAAACACAGTGAGTTCCGAGGTGACCTGCGACACAAAAAAAGTAAAAATTAAAGTCGTGTACACGCCTGAATGAGGTTTGACTGGCGACTAAAAAAAAGTAAAAATGAAACGGTCGTAGGACACTTACCGGAATTCAGTGTGACAGGCTTTAAAAAAAAGTAAAACCGACTCGGCCTCCGCCCTTTACCTCGATTAACCGTTTCAGGCTTTAAAAAAAGTAAAAATGTTTCATAGAAAGTAGGGCGAAAGTAGCAAATTTACTTGTTTTTAGCGCAAATATCGTCCTTTAAGTAAAAAAGTGCAAAAAGATAATGGGGTGCAGCGCGATTCGACGTACCCACAAACGGTGCCGGGAAAATTTTAGGGGGGAGGGGCGCGCGAAAACCCGTTTTCGGGGTCCAGTGGGAGCGCGAAAACACCGGTTTTGGTCCGGTACAGGTCATTTTTGGTTCCAAATTTGGGTAGGAAAATTTTTGTTTTCCGACTTTGAAAAGTCGAATTTTTGACGTTTTCGTCGCTTGAAAAAAAGTAAAAGTTGCTTACAATAGAAACGTTTTGGCGTTTTCGATACGAAAAAAAAAAGTAAAAATTATTAGGTCTGAAACACAGTGAGTTCCGAGGTGACCTGCGACACAAAAAAAGTAAAAATTAAAGTCGTGTACACGCCTGAATGAGGTGTGACTGGCGACTAAAAAAAAAGTAAAAATGAAACGGTCGTAGGACACTTACCGGAATTCAGTGTGACAGGCTTTAAAAAAAAGTAAAACCGACTCGGCCTCCGCCCTTTACCTCGATTAACCGTTTCAGGCTTTAAAAAAAGTAAAAATGTTTCATAGAAATTAGGTAAAAAGTAGCAATTTTAGTTGTTTTTAGCGCAAAAATCGTCCTTTAACTAAAAAAGTGCAAAAAGATAATGGGGTGCAGCGCGATTCGACGTACCCACAAACGGTGCCGGGAAAATTTTAGGGGGGAGGGGCGCGCGAAAACCCGTTTTGGGGGTCCCGTGGGAGCGCGAAAACACCGGTTTTGGTCCGGTACAGGTCATTTTTGGTTCCAAATTTGGGTAGGAAAATTTTTGTTTTCCGACTTTGAAAAGTCGAATTTTTGACGTTTTCGTCGCTTGAAAAAAAGTAAAAGTTGCTTACAATAGAAACGTTTTGGCGTTTTCGATACGAAAAAAAAAAGTAAAAATTATTAGGTCTGAAACACAGTGAGTTCCGAGGTGACCTGCGAATGTTTCATAGAAATTAGGTAAAAAGTAGCAATTTTAGTTGTTTTTAGCGCAAAAATCGTCCTTTAACTAAAAAAGTGCAAAAAGATAATGGGGTGCAGCGCGATTCGACGTCCCCACAAACGGTGCCGGGAAAATTTTAGGGGGGAGGGGCGCGCGAAAACCCGTTTTCGGGGTCCCGTGGGAGCGCGAAAACACCGGTTTTGGTCCGGTACAGGTCATTTTTGGTTCCAAATTTTGGTCGAATTTTTGACGTTTTCGTCGCTTGAAAAAAAGTAAAAGTTGCTTACAATAGAAACGTTTTGGCGTTTTCGATACGAAAAAAAAAGTAAAAATTATTAGGTCTGAAACACAGTGAGTTCCGAGGTGACCTGCGACACAAAAAAAGTAAAAATTAAAGTCGTGTACACGCCTGAATGAGGTTTGACTGGCGACTAAAAAAAAGTAAAAATGAAACGGTCGTAGGACACTTACCGGAATTCAGTGTGACAGGCTTTAAAAAAAAGTAAAACCGACTCGGCCTCCGCCCTTTACCTCGATTAACCGTTTCAGGCTTTAAAAAAAGTAAAAATGTTTCATAGAAAGTAGGGCGAAAGTAGCAAATTTACTTGTTTTTAGCGCAAATATCGTCCTTTAAGTAAAAAAGTGCAAAAAGATAATGGGGTGCAGCGCGATTCGACGTACCCACAAACGGTGCCGGGAAAATTTTAGGGGGGAGGGGCGCGCGAAAACCCGTTTTCGGGGTCCAGTGGGAGCGCGAAAACACCGGTTTTGGTCCGGTACAGGTCATTTTTGGTTCCAAATTTGGGTAGGAAAATTTTTGTTTTCCGACTTTGAAAAGTCGAATTTTTGACGTTTTCGTCGCTTGAAAAAAAGTAAAAGTTGCTTACAATAGAAACGTTTTGGCGTTTTCGATACGAAAAAAAAAAGTAAAAATTATTAGGTCTGAAACACAGTGAGTTCCGAGGTGACCTGCGACACAAAAAAAGTAAAAATTAAAGTCGTGTACACGCCTGAATGAGGTGTGACTGGCGACTAAAAAAAAAGTAAAAATGAAACGGTCGTAGGACACTTACCGGAATTCAGTGTGACAGGCTTTAAAAAAAAGTAAAACCGACTCGGCCTCCGCCCTTTACCTCGATTAACCGTTTCAGGCTTTAAAAAAAGTAAAAATGTTTCATAGAAATTAGGTAAAAAGTAGCAATTTTAGTTGTTTTTAGCGCAAAAATCGTCCTTTAACTAAAAAAGTGCAAAAAGATAATGGGGTGCAGCGCGATTCGACGTACCCACAAACGGTGCCGGGAAAATTTTAGGGGGGAGGGGCGCGCGAAAACCCGTTTTGGGGGTCCCGTGGGAGCGCGAAAACACCGGTTTTGGTCCGGTACAGGTCATTTTTGGTTCCAAATTTGGGTAGGAAAATTTTTGTTTTCCGACTTTGAAAAGTCGAATTTTTGACGTTTTCGTCGCTTGAAAAAAAGTAAAAGTTGCTTACAATAGAAACGTTTTGGCGTTTTCGATACGAAAAAAAAAAGTAAAAATTATTAGGTCTGAAACACAGTGAGTTCCGAGGTGACCTGCGAATGTTTCATAGAAATTAGGTAAAAAGTAGCAATTTTAGTTGTTTTTAGCGCAAAAATCGTCCTTTAACTAAAAAAGTGCAAAAAGATAATGGGGTGCAGCGCGATTCGACGTCCCCACAAACGGTGCCGGGAAAATTTTAGGGGGGAGGGGCGCGCGAAAACCCGTTTTCGGGGTCCCGTGGGAGCGCGAAAACACCGGTTTTGGTCCGGTACAGGTCATTTTTGGTTCCAAATTTTGGTCGAATTTTTGACGTTTTCGTCGCTTGAAAAAAAGTAAAAGTTGCTTACAATAGAAACGTTTTGGCGTTTTCGATACGAAAAAAAAAGTAAAAATTATTAGGTCTGAAACACAGTGAGTTCCGAGGTGACCTGCGACACAAAAAAAGTAAAAATTAAAGTCGTGTACACGCCTGAATGAGGTTTGACTGGCGACTAAAAAAAAGTAAAAATGAAACGGTCGTAGGACACTTACCGGAATTCAGTGTGACAGGCTTTAAAAAAAAGTAAAACCGACTCGGCCTCCGCCCTTTACCTCGATTAACCGTTTCAGGCTTTAAAAAAAGTAAAAATGTTTCATAGAAAGTAGGGCGAAAGTAGCAAATTTACTTGTTTTTAGCGCAAATATCGTCCTTTAAGTAAAAAAGTGCAAAAAGATAATGGGGTGCAGCGCGATTCGACGTACCCACAAACGGTGCCGGGAAAATTTTAGGGGGGAGGGGCGCGCGAAAACCCGTTTTCGGGGTCCAGTGGGAGCGCGAAAACACCGGTTTTGGTCCGGTACAGGTCATTTTTGGTTCCAAATTTGGGTAGGAAAATTTTTGTTTTCCGACTTTGAAAAGTCGAATTTTTGACGTTTTCGTCGCTTGAAAAAAAGTAAAAGTTGCTTACAATAGAAACGTTTTGGCGTTTTCGATACGAAAAAAAAAAGTAAAAATTATTAGGTCTGAAACACAGTGAGTTCCGAGGTGACCTGCGACACAAAAAAAGTAAAAATTAAAGTCGTGTACACGCCTGAATGAGGTGTGACTGGCGACTAAAAAAAAAGTAAAAATGAAACGGTCGTAGGACACTTACCGGAATTCAGTGTGACAGGCTTTAAAAAAAAGTAAAACCGACTCGGCCTCCGCCCTTTACCTCGATTAACCGTTTCAGGCTTTAAAAAAAGTAAAAATGTTTCATAGAAATTAGGTAAAAAGTAGCAATTTTAGTTGTTTTTAGCGCAAAAATCGTCCTTTAACTAAAAAAGTGCAAAAAGATAATGGGGTGCAGCGCGATTCGACGTACCCACAAACGGTGCCGGGAAAATTTTAGGGGGGAGGGGCGCGCGAAAACCCGTTTTGGGGGTCCCGTGGGAGCGCGAAAACACCGGTTTTGGTCCGGTACAGGTCATTTTTGGTTCCAAATTTGGGTAGGAAAATTTTTGTTTTCCGACTTTGAAAAGTCGAATTTTTGACGTTTTCGTCGCTTGAAAAAAAGTAAAAGTTGCTTACAATAGAAACGTTTTGGCGTTTTCGATACGAAAAAAAAAAGTAAAAATTATTAGGTCTGAAACACAGTGAGTTCCGAGGTGACCTGCGAATGTTTCATAGAAATTAGGTAAAAAGTAGCAATTTTAGTTGTTTTTAGCGCAAAAATCGTCCTTTAACTAAAAAAGTGCAAAAAGATAATGGGGTGCAGCGCGATTCGACGTCCCCACAAACGGTGCCGGGAAAATTTTAGGGGGGAGGGGCGCGCGAAAACCCGTTTTCGGGGTCCCGTGGGAGCGCGAAAACACCGGTTTTGGTCCGGTACAGGTCATTTTTGGTTCCAAATTTTGGTCGAATTTTTGACGTTTTCGTCGCTTGAAAAAAAGTAAAAGTTGCTTACAATAGAAACGTTTTGGCGTTTTCGATACGAAAAAAAAAGTAAAAATTATTAGGTCTGAAACACAGTGAGTTCCGAGGTGACCTGCGACACAAAAAAAGTAAAAATTAAAGTCGTGTACACGCCTGAATGAGGTTTGACTGGCGACTAAAAAAAAGTAAAAATGAAACGGTCGTAGGACACTTACCGGAATTCAGTGTGACAGGCTTTAAAAAAAAGTAAAACCGACTCGGCCTCCGCCCTTTACCTCGATTAACCGTTTCAGGCTTTAAAAAAAGTAAAAATGTTTCATAGAAAGTAGGGCGAAAGTAGCAAATTTACTTGTTTTTAGCGCAAATATCGTCCTTTAAGTAAAAAAGTGCAAAAAGATAATGGGGTGCAGCGCGATTCGACGTACCCACAAACGGTGCCGGGAAAATTTTAGGGGGGAGGGGCGCGCGAAAACCCGTTTTCGGGGTCCAGTGGGAGCGCGAAAACACCGGTTTTGGTCCGGTACAGGTCATTTTTGGTTCCAAATTTGGGTAGGAAAATTTTTGTTTTCCGACTTTGAAAAGTCGAATTTTTGACGTTTTCGTCGCTTGAAAAAAAGTAAAAGTTGCTTACAATAGAAACGTTTTGGCGTTTTCGATACGAAAAAAAAAAGTAAAAATTATTAGGTCTGAAACACAGTGAGTTCCGAGGTGACCTGCGACACAAAAAAAGTAAAAATTAAAGTCGTGTACACGCCTGAATGAGGTGTGACTGGCGACTAAAAAAAAAGTAAAAATGAAACGGTCGTAGGACACTTACCGGAATTCAGTGTGACAGGCTTTAAAAAAAAGTAAAACCGACTCGGCCTCCGCCCTTTACCTCGATTAACCGTTTCAGGCTTTAAAAAAAGTAAAAATGTTTCATAGAAATTAGGTAAAAAGTAGCAATTTTAGTTGTTTTTAGCGCAAAAATCGTCCTTTAACTAAAAAAGTGCAAAAAGATAATGGGGTGCAGCGCGATTCGACGTACCCACAAACGGTGCCGGGAAAATTTTAGGGGGGAGGGGCGCGCGAAAACCCGTTTTGGGGGTCCCGTGGGAGCGCGAAAACACCGGTTTTGGTCCGGTACAGGTCATTTTTGGTTCCAAATTTGGGTAGGAAAATTTTTGTTTTCCGACTTTGAAAAGTCGAATTTTTGACGTTTTCGTCGCTTGAAAAAAAGTAAAAGTTGCTTACAATAGAAACGTTTTGGCGTTTTCGATACGAAAAAAAAAAGTAAAAATTATTAGGTCTGAAACACAGTGAGTTCCGAGGTGACCTGCGAATGTTTCATAGAAATTAGGTAAAAAGTAGCAATTTTAGTTGTTTTTAGCGCAAAAATCGTCCTTTAACTAAAAAAGTGCAAAAAGATAATGGGGTGCAGCGCGATTCGACGTCCCCACAAACGGTGCCGGGAAAATTTTAGGGGGGAGGGGCGCGCGAAAACCCGTTTTCGGGGTCCCGTGGGAGCGCGAAAACACCGGTTTTGGTCCGGTACAGGTCATTTTTGGTTCCAAATTTTGGTCGAATTTTTGACGTTTTCGTCGCTTGAAAAAAAGTAAAAGTTGCTTACAATAGAAACGTTTTGGCGTTTTCGATACGAAAAAAAAAGTAAAAATTATTAGGTCTGAAACACAGTGAGTTCCGAGGTGACCTGCGACACAAAAAAAGTAAAAATTAAAGTCGTGTACACGCCTGAATGAGGTTTGACTGGCGACTAAAAAAAAGTAAAAATGAAACGGTCGTAGGACACTTACCGGAATTCAGTGTGACAGGCTTTAAAAAAAAGTAAAACCGACTCGGCCTCCGCCCTTTACCTCGATTAACCGTTTCAGGCTTTAAAAAAAGTAAAAATGTTTCATAGAAAGTAGGGCGAAAGTAGCAAATTTACTTGTTTTTAGCGCAAATATCGTCCTTTAAGTAAAAAAGTGCAAAAAGATAATGGGGTGCAGCGCGATTCGACGTACCCACAAACGGTGCCGGGAAAATTTTAGGGGGGAGGGGCGCGCGAAAACCCGTTTTCGGGGTCCAGTGGGAGCGCGAAAACACCGGTTTTGGTCCGGTACAGGTCATTTTTGGTTCCAAATTTGGGTAGGAAAATTTTTGTTTTCCGACTTTGAAAAGTCGAATTTTTGACGTTTTCGTCGCTTGAAAAAAAGTAAAAGTTGCTTACAATAGAAACGTTTTGGCGTTTTCGATACGAAAAAAAAAAGTAAAAATTATTAGGTCTGAAACACAGTGAGTTCCGAGGTGACCTGCGACACAAAAAAAGTAAAAATTAAAGTCGTGTACACGCCTGAATGAGGTGTGACTGGCGACTAAAAAAAAAGTAAAAATGAAACGGTCGTAGGACACTTACCGGAATTCAGTGTGACAGGCTTTAAAAAAAAGTAAAACCGACTCGGCCTCCGCCCTTTACCTCGATTAACCGTTTCAGGCTTTAAAAAAAGTAAAAATGTTTCATAGAAATTAGGTAAAAAGTAGCAATTTTAGTTGTTTTTAGCGCAAAAATCGTCCTTTAACTAAAAAAGTGCAAAAAGATAATGGGGTGCAGCGCGATTCGACGTACCCACAAACGGTGCCGGGAAAATTTTAGGGGGGAGGGGCGCGCGAAAACCCGTTTTGGGGGTCCCGTGGGAGCGCGAAAACACCGGTTTTGGTCCGGTACAGGTCATTTTTGGTTCCAAATTTGGGTAGGAAAATTTTTGTTTTCCGACTTTGAAAAGTCGAATTTTTGACGTTTTCGTCGCTTGAAAAAAAGTAAAAGTTGCTTACAATAGAAACGTTTTGGCGTTTTCGATACGAAAAAAAAAAGTAAAAATTATTAGGTCTGAAACACAGTGAGTTCCGAGGTGACCTGCGAATGTTTCATAGAAATTAGGTAAAAAGTAGCAATTTTAGTTGTTTTTAGCGCAAAAATCGTCCTTTAACTAAAAAAGTGCAAAAAGATAATGGGGTGCAGCGCGATTCGACGTCCCCACAAACGGTGCCGGGAAAATTTTAGGGGGGAGGGGCGCGCGAAAACCCGTTTTCGGGGTCCCGTGGGAGCGCGAAAACACCGGTTTTGGTCCGGTACAGGTCATTTTTGGTTCCAAATTTTGGTCGAATTTTTGACGTTTTCGTCGCTTGAAAAAAAGTAAAAGTTGCTTACAATAGAAACGTTTTGGCGTTTTCGATACGAAAAAAAAAGTAAAAATTATTAGGTCTGAAACACAGTGAGTTCCGAGGTGACCTGCGACACAAAAAAAGTAAAAATTAAAGTCGTGTACACGCCTGAATGAGGTTTGACTGGCGACTAAAAAAAAGTAAAAATGAAACGGTCGTAGGACACTTACCGGAATTCAGTGTGACAGGCTTTAAAAAAAAGTAAAACCGACTCGGCCTCCGCCCTTTACCTCGATTAACCGTTTCAGGCTTTAAAAAAAGTAAAAATGTTTCATAGAAAGTAGGGCGAAAGTAGCAAATTTACTTGTTTTTAGCGCAAATATCGTCCTTTAAGTAAAAAAGTGCAAAAAGATAATGGGGTGCAGCGCGATTCGACGTACCCACAAACGGTGCCGGGAAAATTTTAGGGGGGAGGGGCGCGCGAAAACCCGTTTTCGGGGTCCAGTGGGAGCGCGAAAACACCGGTTTTGGTCCGGTACAGGTCATTTTTGGTTCCAAATTTGGGTAGGAAAATTTTTGTTTTCCGACTTTGAAAAGTCGAATTTTTGACGTTTTCGTCGCTTGAAAAAAAGTAAAAGTTGCTTACAATAGAAACGTTTTGGCGTTTTCGATACGAAAAAAAAAAGTAAAAATTATTAGGTCTGAAACACAGTGAGTTCCGAGGTGACCTGCGACACAAAAAAAGTAAAAATTAAAGTCGTGTACACGCCTGAATGAGGTGTGACTGGCGACTAAAAAAAAAGTAAAAATGAAACGGTCGTAGGACACTTACCGGAATTCAGTGTGACAGGCTTTAAAAAAAAGTAAAACCGACTCGGCCTCCGCCCTTTACCTCGATTAACCGTTTCAGGCTTTAAAAAAAGTAAAAATGTTTCATAGAAATTAGGTAAAAAGTAGCAATTTTAGTTGTTTTTAGCGCAAAAATCGTCCTTTAACTAAAAAAGTGCAAAAAGATAATGGGGTGCAGCGCGATTCGACGTACCCACAAACGGTGCCGGGAAAATTTTAGGGGGGAGGGGCGCGCGAAAACCCGTTTTGGGGGTCCCGTGGGAGCGCGAAAACACCGGTTTTGGTCCGGTACAGGTCATTTTTGGTTCCAAATTTGGGTAGGAAAATTTTTGTTTTCCGACTTTGAAAAGTCGAATTTTTGACGTTTTCGTCGCTTGAAAAAAAGTAAAAGTTGCTTACAATAGAAACGTTTTGGCGTTTTCGATACGAAAAAAAAAAGTAAAAATTATTAGGTCTGAAACACAGTGAGTTCCGAGGTGACCTGCGAATGTTTCATAGAAATTAGGTAAAAAGTAGCAATTTTAGTTGTTTTTAGCGCAAAAATCGTCCTTTAACTAAAAAAGTGCAAAAAGATAATGGGGTGCAGCGCGATTCGACGTCCCCACAAACGGTGCCGGGAAAATTTTAGGGGGGAGGGGCGCGCGAAAACCCGTTTTCGGGGTCCCGTGGGAGCGCGAAAACACCGGTTTTGGTCCGGTACAGGTCATTTTTGGTTCCAAATTTTGGTCGAATTTTTGACGTTTTCGTCGCTTGAAAAAAAGTAAAAGTTGCTTACAATAGAAACGTTTTGGCGTTTTCGATACGAAAAAAAAAGTAAAAATTATTAGGTCTGAAACACAGTGAGTTCCGAGGTGACCTGCGACACAAAAAAAGTAAAAATTAAAGTCGTGTACACGCCTGAATGAGGTTTGACTGGCGACTAAAAAAAAGTAAAAATGAAACGGTCGTAGGACACTTACCGGAATTCAGTGTGACAGGCTTTAAAAAAAAGTAAAACCGACTCGGCCTCCGCCCTTTACCTCGATTAACCGTTTCAGGCTTTAAAAAAAGTAAAAATGTTTCATAGAAAGTAGGGCGAAAGTAGCAAATTTACTTGTTTTTAGCGCAAATATCGTCCTTTAAGTAAAAAAGTGCAAAAAGATAATGGGGTGCAGCGCGATTCGACGTACCCACAAACGGTGCCGGGAAAATTTTAGGGGGGAGGGGCGCGCGAAAACCCGTTTTCGGGGTCCAGTGGGAGCGCGAAAACACCGGTTTTGGTCCGGTACAGGTCATTTTTGGTTCCAAATTTGGGTAGGAAAATTTTTGTTTTCCGACTTTGAAAAGTCGAATTTTTGACGTTTTCGTCGCTTGAAAAAAAGTAAAAGTTGCTTACAATAGAAACGTTTTGGCGTTTTCGATACGAAAAAAAAAAGTAAAAATTATTAGGTCTGAAACACAGTGAGTTCCGAGGTGACCTGCGACACAAAAAAAGTAAAAATTAAAGTCGTGTACACGCCTGAATGAGGTGTGACTGGCGACTAAAAAAAAAGTAAAAATGAAACGGTCGTAGGACACTTACCGGAATTCAGTGTGACAGGCTTTAAAAAAAAGTAAAACCGACTCGGCCTCCGCCCTTTACCTCGATTAACCGTTTCAGGCTTTAAAAAAAGTAAAAATGTTTCATAGAAATTAGGTAAAAAGTAGCAATTTTAGTTGTTTTTAGCGCAAAAATCGTCCTTTAACTAAAAAAGTGCAAAAAGATAATGGGGTGCAGCGCGATTCGACGTACCCACAAACGGTGCCGGGAAAATTTTAGGGGGGAGGGGCGCGCGAAAACCCGTTTTGGGGGTCCCGTGGGAGCGCGAAAACACCGGTTTTGGTCCGGTACAGGTCATTTTTGGTTCCAAATTTGGGTAGGAAAATTTTTGTTTTCCGACTTTGAAAAGTCGAATTTTTGACGTTTTCGTCGCTTGAAAAAAAGTAAAAGTTGCTTACAATAGAAACGTTTTGGCGTTTTCGATACGAAAAAAAAAAGTAAAAATTATTAGGTCTGAAACACAGTGAGTTCCGAGGTGACCTGCGAATGTTTCATAGAAATTAGGTAAAAAGTAGCAATTTTAGTTGTTTTTAGCGCAAAAATCGTCCTTTAACTAAAAAAGTGCAAAAAGATAATGGGGTGCAGCGCGATTCGACGTCCCCACAAACGGTGCCGGGAAAATTTTAGGGGGGAGGGGCGCGCGAAAACCCGTTTTCGGGGTCCCGTGGGAGCGCGAAAACACCGGTTTTGGTCCGGTACAGGTCATTTTTGGTTCCAAATTTTGGTCGAATTTTTGACGTTTTCGTCGCTTGAAAAAAAGTAAAAGTTGCTTACAATAGAAACGTTTTGGCGTTTTCGATACGAAAAAAAAAGTAAAAATTATTAGGTCTGAAACACAGTGAGTTCCGAGGTGACCTGCGACACAAAAAAAGTAAAAATTAAAGTCGTGTACACGCCTGAATGAGGTTTGACTGGCGACTAAAAAAAAGTAAAAATGAAACGGTCGTAGGACACTTACCGGAATTCAGTGTGACAGGCTTTAAAAAAAAGTAAAACCGACTCGGCCTCCGCCCTTTACCTCGATTAACCGTTTCAGGCTTTAAAAAAAGTAAAAATGTTTCATAGAAAGTAGGGCGAAAGTAGCAAATTTACTTGTTTTTAGCGCAAATATCGTCCTTTAAGTAAAAAAGTGCAAAAAGATAATGGGGTGCAGCGCGATTCGACGTACCCACAAACGGTGCCGGGAAAATTTTAGGGGGGAGGGGCGCGCGAAAACCCGTTTTCGGGGTCCAGTGGGAGCGCGAAAACACCGGTTTTGGTCCGGTACAGGTCATTTTTGGTTCCAAATTTGGGTAGGAAAATTTTTGTTTTCCGACTTTGAAAAGTCGAATTTTTGACGTTTTCGTCGCTTGAAAAAAAGTAAAAGTTGCTTACAATAGAAACGTTTTGGCGTTTTCGATACGAAAAAAAAAAGTAAAAATTATTAGGTCTGAAACACAGTGAGTTCCGAGGTGACCTGCGACACAAAAAAAGTAAAAATTAAAGTCGTGTACACGCCTGAATGAGGTGTGACTGGCGACTAAAAAAAAAGTAAAAATGAAACGGTCGTAGGACACTTACCGGAATTCAGTGTGACAGGCTTTAAAAAAAAGTAAAACCGACTCGGCCTCCGCCCTTTACCTCGATTAACCGTTTCAGGCTTTAAAAAAAGTAAAAATGTTTCATAGAAATTAGGTAAAAAGTAGCAATTTTAGTTGTTTTTAGCGCAAAAATCGTCCTTTAACTAAAAAAGTGCAAAAAGATAATGGGGTGCAGCGCGATTCGACGTACCCACAAACGGTGCCGGGAAAATTTTAGGGGGGAGGGGCGCGCGAAAACCCGTTTTGGGGGTCCCGTGGGAGCGCGAAAACACCGGTTTTGGTCCGGTACAGGTCATTTTTGGTTCCAAATTTGGGTAGGAAAATTTTTGTTTTCCGACTTTGAAAAGTCGAATTTTTGACGTTTTCGTCGCTTGAAAAAAAGTAAAAGTTGCTTACAATAGAAACGTTTTGGCGTTTTCGATACGAAAAAAAAAAGTAAAAATTATTAGGTCTGAAACACAGTGAGTTCCGAGGTGACCTGCGAATGTTTCATAGAAATTAGGTAAAAAGTAGCAATTTTAGTTGTTTTTAGCGCAAAAATCGTCCTTTAACTAAAAAAGTGCAAAAAGATAATGGGGTGCAGCGCGATTCGACGTCCCCACAAACGGTGCCGGGAAAATTTTAGGGGGGAGGGGCGCGCGAAAACCCGTTTTCGGGGTCCCGTGGGAGCGCGAAAACACCGGTTTTGGTCCGGTACAGGTCATTTTTGGTTCCAAATTTTGGTCGAATTTTTGACGTTTTCGTCGCTTGAAAAAAAGTAAAAGTTGCTTACAATAGAAACGTTTTGGCGTTTTCGATACGAAAAAAAAAGTAAAAATTATTAGGTCTGAAACACAGTGAGTTCCGAGGTGACCTGCGACACAAAAAAAGTAAAAATTAAAGTCGTGTACACGCCTGAATGAGGTTTGACTGGCGACTAAAAAAAAGTAAAAATGAAACGGTCGTAGGACACTTACCGGAATTCAGTGTGACAGGCTTTAAAAAAAAGTAAAACCGACTCGGCCTCCGCCCTTTACCTCGATTAACCGTTTCAGGCTTTAAAAAAAGTAAAAATGTTTCATAGAAAGTAGGGCGAAAGTAGCAAATTTACTTGTTTTTAGCGCAAATATCGTCCTTTAAGTAAAAAAGTGCAAAAAGATAATGGGGTGCAGCGCGATTCGACGTACCCACAAACGGTGCCGGGAAAATTTTAGGGGGGAGGGGCGCGCGAAAACCCGTTTTCGGGGTCCAGTGGGAGCGCGAAAACACCGGTTTTGGTCCGGTACAGGTCATTTTTGGTTCCAAATTTGGGTAGGAAAATTTTTGTTTTCCGACTTTGAAAAGTCGAATTTTTGACGTTTTCGTCGCTTGAAAAAAAGTAAAAGTTGCTTACAATAGAAACGTTTTGGCGTTTTCGATACGAAAAAAAAAAGTAAAAATTATTAGGTCTGAAACACAGTGAGTTCCGAGGTGACCTGCGACACAAAAAAAGTAAAAATTAAAGTCGTGTACACGCCTGAATGAGGTGTGACTGGCGACTAAAAAAAAAGTAAAAATGAAACGGTCGTAGGACACTTACCGGAATTCAGTGTGACAGGCTTTAAAAAAAAGTAAAACCGACTCGGCCTCCGCCCTTTACCTCGATTAACCGTTTCAGGCTTTAAAAAAAGTAAAAATGTTTCATAGAAATTAGGTAAAAAGTAGCAATTTTAGTTGTTTTTAGCGCAAAAATCGTCCTTTAACTAAAAAAGTGCAAAAAGATAATGGGGTGCAGCGCGATTCGACGTACCCACAAACGGTGCCGGGAAAATTTTAGGGGGGAGGGGCGCGCGAAAACCCGTTTTGGGGGTCCCGTGGGAGCGCGAAAACACCGGTTTTGGTCCGGTACAGGTCATTTTTGGTTCCAAATTTGGGTAGGAAAATTTTTGTTTTCCGACTTTGAAAAGTCGAATTTTTGACGTTTTCGTCGCTTGAAAAAAAGTAAAAGTTGCTTACAATAGAAACGTTTTGGCGTTTTCGATACGAAAAAAAAAAGTAAAAATTATTAGGTCTGAAACACAGTGAGTTCCGAGGTGACCTGCGAATGTTTCATAGAAATTAGGTAAAAAGTAGCAATTTTAGTTGTTTTTAGCGCAAAAATCGTCCTTTAACTAAAAAAGTGCAAAAAGATAATGGGGTGCAGCGCGATTCGACGTCCCCACAAACGGTGCCGGGAAAATTTTAGGGGGGAGGGGCGCGCGAAAACCCGTTTTCGGGGTCCCGTGGGAGCGCGAAAACACCGGTTTTGGTCCGGTACAGGTCATTTTTGGTTCCAAATTTTGGTCGAATTTTTGACGTTTTCGTCGCTTGAAAAAAAGTAAAAGTTGCTTACAATAGAAACGTTTTGGCGTTTTCGATACGAAAAAAAAAGTAAAAATTATTAGGTCTGAAACACAGTGAGTTCCGAGGTGACCTGCGACACAAAAAAAGTAAAAATTAAAGTCGTGTACACGCCTGAATGAGGTTTGACTGGCGACTAAAAAAAAGTAAAAATGAAACGGTCGTAGGACACTTACCGGAATTCAGTGTGACAGGCTTTAAAAAAAAGTAAAACCGACTCGGCCTCCGCCCTTTACCTCGATTAACCGTTTCAGGCTTTAAAAAAAGTAAAAATGTTTCATAGAAAGTAGGGCGAAAGTAGCAAATTTACTTGTTTTTAGCGCAAATATCGTCCTTTAAGTAAAAAAGTGCAAAAAGATAATGGGGTGCAGCGCGATTCGACGTACCCACAAACGGTGCCGGGAAAATTTTAGGGGGGAGGGGCGCGCGAAAACCCGTTTTCGGGGTCCAGTGGGAGCGCGAAAACACCGGTTTTGGTCCGGTACAGGTCATTTTTGGTTCCAAATTTGGGTAGGAAAATTTTTGTTTTCCGACTTTGAAAAGTCGAATTTTTGACGTTTTCGTCGCTTGAAAAAAAGTAAAAGTTGCTTACAATAGAAACGTTTTGGCGTTTTCGATACGAAAAAAAAAAGTAAAAATTATTAGGTCTGAAACACAGTGAGTTCCGAGGTGACCTGCGACACAAAAAAAGTAAAAATTAAAGTCGTGTACACGCCTGAATGAGGTGTGACTGGCGACTAAAAAAAAAGTAAAAATGAAACGGTCGTAGGACACTTACCGGAATTCAGTGTGACAGGCTTTAAAAAAAAGTAAAACCGACTCGGCCTCCGCCCTTTACCTCGATTAACCGTTTCAGGCTTTAAAAAAAGTAAAAATGTTTCATAGAAAGTAGGGCGAAAGTAGCAAATTTACTTGTTTTTAGCGCAAATATCGTCCTTTAAGTAAAAAAGTGCAAAAAGATAATGGGGTGCAGCGCGATTCGACGTACCCACAAACGGTGCCGGGAAAATTTTAGGGGGGAGGGGCGCGCGAAAACCCGTTTTGGGGGTCCCGTGGGAGCGCGAAAACACCGGTTTTGGTCCGGTACAGGTCATTTTTGGTTCCAAATTTGGGTAGGAAAATTTTTGTTTTCCGACTTTGAAAAGTCGAATTTTTGACGTTTTCGTCGCTTGAAAAAAAGTAAAAGTTGCTTACAATAGAAACGTTTTGGCGTTTTCGATACGAAAAAAAAAAGTAAAAATTATTAGGTCTGAAACACAGTGAGTTCCGAGGTGACCTGCGAATGTTTCATAGAAATTAGGTAAAAAGTAGCAATTTTAGTTGTTTTTAGCGCAAAAATCGTCCTTTAACTAAAAAAGTGCAAAAAGATAATGGGGTGCAGCGCGATTCGACGTCCCCACAAACGGTGCCGGGAAAATTTTAGGGGGGAGGGGCGCGCGAAAACCCGTTTTCGGGGTCCCGTGGGAGCGCGAAAACACCGGTTTTGGTCCGGTACAGGTCATTTTTGGTTCCAAATTTTGGTCGAATTTTTGACGTTTTCGTCGCTTGAAAAAAAGTAAAAGTTGCTTACAATAGAAACGTTTTGGCGTTTTCGATACGAAAAAAAAAGTAAAAATTATTAGGTCTGAAACACAGTGAGTTCCGAGGTGACCTGCGACACAAAAAAAGTAAAAATTAAAGTCGTGTACACGCCTGAATGAGGTTTGACTGGCGACTAAAAAAAAGTAAAAATGAAACGGTCGTAGGACACTTACCGGAATTCAGTGTGACAGGCTTTAAAAAAAAGTAAAACCGACTCGGCCTCCGCCCTTTACCTCGATTAACCGTTTCAGGCTTTAAAAAAAGTAAAAATGTTTCATAGAAAGTAGGGCGAAAGTAGCAAATTTACTTGTTTTTAGCGCAAATATCGTCCTTTAAGTAAAAAAGTGCAAAAAGATAATGGGGTGCAGCGCGATTCGACGTACCCACAAACGGTGCCGGGAAAATTTTAGGGGGGAGGGGCGCGCGAAAACCCGTTTTCGGGGTCCAGTGGGAGCGCGAAAACACCGGTTTTGGTCCGGTACAGGTCATTTTTGGTTCCAAATTTGGGTAGGAAAATTTTTGTTTTCCGACTTTGAAAAGTCGAATTTTTGACGTTTTCGTCGCTTGAAAAAAAGTAAAAGTTGCTTACAATAGAAACGTTTTGGCGTTTTCGATACGAAAAAAAAAAGTAAAAATTATTAGGTCTGAAACACAGTGAGTTCCGAGGTGACCTGCGACACAAAAAAAGTAAAAATTAAAGTCGTGTACACGCCTGAATGAGGTGTGACTGGCGACTAAAAAAAAAGTAAAAATGAAACGGTCGTAGGACACTTACCGGAATTCAGTGTGACAGGCTTTAAAAAAAAGTAAAACCGACTCGGCCTCCGCCCTTTACCTCGATTAACCGTTTCAGGCTTTAAAAAAAGTAAAAATGTTTCATAGAAATTAGGTAAAAAGTAGCAATTTTAGTTGTTTTTAGCGCAAAAATCGTCCTTTAACTAAAAAAGTGCAAAAAGATAATGGGGTGCAGCGCGATTCGACGTACCCACAAACGGTGCCGGGAAAATTTTAGGGGGGAGGGGCGCGCGAAAACCCGTTTTGGGGGTCCCGTGGGAGCGCGAAAACACCGGTTTTGGTCCGGTACAGGTCATTTTTGGTTCCAAATTTGGGTAGGAAAATTTTTGTTTTCCGACTTTGAAAAGTCGAATTTTTGACGTTTTCGTCGCTTGAAAAAAAGTAAAAGTTGCTTACAATAGAAACGTTTTGGCGTTTTCGATACGAAAAAAAAAAGTAAAAATTATTAGGTCTGAAACACAGTGAGTTCCGAGGTGACCTGCGAATGTTTCATAGAAATTAGGTAAAAAGTAGCAATTTTAGTTGTTTTTAGCGCAAAAATCGTCCTTTAACTAAAAAAGTGCAAAAAGATAATGGGGTGCAGCGCGATTCGACGTCCCCACAAACGGTGCCGGGAAAATTTTAGGGGGGAGGGGCGCGCGAAAACCCGTTTTCGGGGTCCCGTGGGAGCGCGAAAACACCGGTTTTGGTCCGGTACAGGTCATTTTTGGTTCCAAATTTTGGTCGAATTTTTGACGTTTTCGTCGCTTGAAAAAAAGTAAAAGTTGCTTACAATAGAAACGTTTTGGCGTTTTCGATACGAAAAAAAAAGTAAAAATTATTAGGTCTGAAACACAGTGAGTTCCGAGGTGACCTGCGACACAAAAAAAGTAAAAATTAAAGTCTATACTAATATTTAGTGATACTTATTCAGAGGATTGTTTTTGTTTTAAAACAACTTACTTAAAAATAGTAAAACAAAACGTATTTGATACGATTCATATGTAGAACCAAACTAATGTAAACATTATTTAGAATTTTGAAAATTTATTATTTAGATTATTTTACTATTATTTTACACTTCAAGTATTAAAGCTTTCTTTATACAGTATTGTCAAGAAAAAACAAGACAAAATATTTTTGAAAGAACTTTAGATCTTCTTTTTACATGCTTATAAAAAAAATAAAATCAATAAATGTTGTATGATGTTTTTTTTTAAATGTAGAATACTCTGAATAAAACAAAAATAACAACTGTTTTAAGATAATTACCAGAACAAAAAAATTATAATTGAAAATACCAAAAAAAAATGTATATATTTATATAAAATTTATAAGTTAATTATCTGATAAAAAAAAAATTTGAAGAAAACCTCGCAAATACGTCATAATTATTGAACTAACGAACTGCAACGGTTTTATCTAGTTTATGTGTACTTTTCAATGTTCTAATAAGCTGGAGTTTTTTAATTTTAGTTTGTAAGTCATTGAAACAATGACTAAAATTAAGCTACAAACTTACAAAATTTTATATTTGTTTAACTAAAGACAAGTTTGAAACCGAAGCGTTAGAGGAAAATAAAAGAGAAACAAGAGCAGCGCAGTTCTCATGAACCAAACTACCGCATGACACATAAACGAACCAATCAAATGTTGTTTGCACAAATATTAAGCATTTTGATAATTTATTAAACATTTGATATTAAAACTATCAAAGACAAATAAACAGATTCTCTTTCTTTAAATATTTATTAGCACTAGTTTGTAAAATAGTTTAGTACTACATACTATTAAACCAATAGTTTATGAAAGCATAAGTGACGTTGGTTTCGCATTTGACAAACTCTTGTATTATTATAATTAATATAAGCGTACACTTATCATCGTAATAGATCCGTTTCTGATCATCTAGATATGTTTCACCGCAAATAAACACAGTAAACAGAGAGTGAGGAAAGTATTAAAAACTATAAGCAAGGAACTGTTGTTTTTATTTTGTTTCTGCAGATATAAAATTTCTTAAAATATAATTATATAACTAATCCTTCTTGAAACTTTTTATTTAAAAAAATATTTTGTTATTTTATTTGATGTATTGTTCATATAGATTTAACTTGATAAAAAAAATTAAAAACTCCATCGTTAAAAGTCTCTTTGTGCAAATTTTTTTTTGTCCAAAGATGTCCCTTCAAGCAAAAGTGAACTTTTTTGCATTTTGTATATAGGCTAATTTATAAGTTAAATATATATACTTAGTTGAAATACGTAACATTCAACATACTGATCTCCTAACTTTTATTTTCTTAACAAATGCTAATTTAGTTTTTAAACCACACCACAATTAGACATAGTATTAAATAGACACTGTATTATAGTATTAATCATTTTATCAATAAAGAACTTAAACTAATTTATAAGTTGACAGTTTGTAAGTTAGTGTAGTTTTGGCTAAAATTTTAAATAATTTTTAAAATTCAGTAAAGGCGGTTATCAAAAATGGGCTAAGACACTAAAAATAATTATAAGTATTTAAAATTTTTAAGGTAATATTAATAATCTTTTTTTGTTAAGTTTATTTACATTACGTTTATTGTGTGATTTATGAATTTTAAAAGCACTTCCTAGCACTAAACTTCATATTTAAACAAACTTAAGACTAAAAAAATGTTAATCACAATTGCAGTGACTTACAAAATAAAAATAAAAAAGAAATTCTTTATATATAAATAGGCTAAGTAATTTGTTTTGGTTTATGTTTGTTGGTATTTGTGATTTTAAGATGCTTCCAAGTATTTTTTACTATGCATTAAGCTGAAAACTTTGTAATAATTAGTTCATATCTCTTATACAATAAGAGTAAAAGTACCTGTTCTACAGCTGATAACTAAATATATTTATTTCTAACAAAGTTATAACTTTTAAGACTTTATAAGTTTGAACAAAACACATTTAATGATCTTAGTTTTTATGAGAGTTAGATTATTCTTTAACTGATACTGTATCATTTAAAACTTAATCTTGTAAAACAAAAAAAAATTTAAAGTACATTAAATGATTTATTTTTAAGTTTATGACCACTAGTTAAAAAACTAACTAAAAAAATAATATTCTTAATGGCTTACAAACTTACCGCCCTTTTTGATTAATGTACTTGAACATAATATCTATTTACTTTCTGGAAGTCTGTATGATAATACTTAATGAAATCAATTATGTGTTCGTTGCACAAACTATTTATTATTATTTGCGAAATATAAATCTAAAAATCATAAGTCATCTTGTTTTAAGCTTTTATGGATAATTCAATATCGATGTTTCAGATCGTAAAAACTTAAAATAGTATTGTTAGGATATTATTTTATTTTAAGTATAAACGTAAGTCGTCATCAAATTAGAACTCTTTATTACGTTGATTAAACTAAAACATAATAATTTACAATCCTAAAAAAAAACATAATCTTAATCGCAGTGACTTACAAATTTTTTTTTATATACTAGGGTTCATAATATTCAACAATCCTAAAGAAAAACATAATCTCAATTGCAATGACTTACAATTTTTTTTTCATATACTAAGATTAGTCTAGGAATTGGATATGTACTTACTGTTGTCATATGTAAATATTATATTATGGCATCAAGTTGTATAACTATTAGGTTGCATCTGTAGCCCTCAAAGGTAAACTTTTATATAATCGCTTAGTTTATTTTGTTTTGTATGTGGAAAATAACATATATTGACAGCGCAAAAAGTGGCTTTCTAGCTTTTGCTACCGTCACGCTATTTGCATTTTTCTGAAAACAACAATTTACAATTTTTTCTGTAAATTGTATGAGATCTTAAAGTATAGACTTTTGAATTTTTAGTTGAAAATTTGTTTTACATGTAGCAATCACCACAAAAACTCAATTTAGTGTTTTTAGTATGTATCTTATAAAATTTTTTGTATTTTTTATCATTTTTCGTTATTTTCGAGTTTTTTTGAAGAAACCAAAAATTCTTTCAGGAAACTTTCTTCAAATTGTCTGAAACGCATAGAATGTGTTTTCGTAATGATTGTTACATGTAAATAATTTCAGCTAAAAAATTGAAGGTCGAATTATAAGGTCCAATACAATTTACATAGTGGTTGTTGCCAAAAAAATGTAAATATCGTGACGGTGGTAAAATTTAGAAACCAATTTTTTTTTGTTTTCTTAGTGATTTGCTACGCACAAAAAGTTAGACTAAGTTTGACTCTAAGTTCGGGACAACAGATGCCCTAATAACTATTATAAAACGATCACTTTTATTGTTATTAACAATTTTGAGTTAAATATATTAACAGTTATAATATCTTACAATTTTT
The DNA here is from genome assembly GCF_965202585.1 of Thalia democratica. Classification (NCBI taxonomy): domain Eukaryota; kingdom Metazoa; phylum Chordata; class Thaliacea; order Salpida; family Salpidae; genus Thalia; species Thalia democratica. Next base: position 107,941,454 of record NC_139165.1, read on the forward strand.
ATTCACATTGTAATAATATTATGTCTGAGAAGTTTATTGATATATTTTTCGCATGTAAATATGTTTTTATGGCTTAAAGTTGCATGACTTTGTTAGGATTAATTATTGAAAATATTTTTATTTATTTTGTTATTTAAAACAATAAACAGTAGGTATTCAAAATTTATAAATTACTTGAAAATCATTTGTTATCTTACATGTTTAAAATTATTTTTAAGATAAATATAATCAAAACATCTTAGAATAGATCAAAAAAAAAAAATTGTTTTTTATTATATCCAACACAATAAGTTTAAGCTGATAATTTTTAAACTAATATTGACTAACAAAATTCTATTGCAAAAAACGTTTTTTTTTTTATAATTATAATCGGATTAAACGTAATCTATAGTAACTTTTTATTTTTGACTTTTCGTATCTAAATTTATATATTTATTACTTTGAATTGTTCGTACAAGTTAAGTTTCCTTTTCTAGACTAAGTATTAAAACGATCATTTAGAGTCACTTACGTACTTATTTATACCATTATATCTTTTAATGTTTAACTAAATTTTTTATTAGATATTAAAATAAGTTTCTGAATATTCTACACCTAAACTCACTATGAGACTCTAAACCAATATAACGGCATAAAAATATAAATTAAAATGTTTAATTTTCTAAGGCGTGTGGTTCAATGTGTTGAGAAAAATTATAATCGAGATTTTTCTTGTATTTATTTTTCCTTGTATTGTTACAAACGTTACTGTAGAACTTTTTATTTAATCATTTATCAGCAGTTTTTCAGCTAAACGTTATCAAACTTTTATTTTGTGACTTTTTTTAATAAAACTTTGTACGTTTTTTTTGAAATATTGGTATATTCAAATTTTAATTTTGTTACAAGTTTTCTATAAAATTAAAAATTTGCAAATTAATTTTTTACTTACTACTAGGTTTCGGTGGCTTTTTAAAGTGTAATAAAATAGTAAATTGCACATAACAATGTTGCTTATGTATAATCTTATTAAAAAACAAACTTATTTGTGCATGAAAATATAATAAAAAATACTATGTTACATGTTTGTTATATCAAACATTTTAAACAATACAAAATTTATTTATTTTATTATAAAATTCTATCATTATCTTTAATTTATATGACACAATAGTGTTGACAAACTATTGATGTTTGGCTCATATTACCTAACAACTTTTATGCAAGTATATAAAACGGTTATAAATTTTTCAATCCTATAGTTTTTTACTACTGATATATTTATGTTTATTTTTCGCCTGTTTTGTTCAAGGAACATTTTGTTAAAAATTTAGTTGGAATGATTTAAAGAATAAGTTCTTTTTTTCTAATTAAGGAGATTTTTATTGAAAAAAAAGTATTTAATTTTAATAATATATATTTTTATAATATAAGTTATAACTTTATTTTCAAAGTCCAGCCGAATTTTAGCTAAAATCCAATTAAAATCGTATCAAGATGTATTTTTATAAATTTGTATCCTGCATTACATTAGTTTTTAAACTAAGATCTAGCCTTATCCTTATCCAAGCAAAAACAAAACCTGTAAACAGCCGAGTACTATGTATATATACTATCTTTACAAAAAACAAGTATTCATACTATTATATTTTATATCTTTATTACTTAGTCATAGTTTAAGCAAATTAAAAACAAACTAGTTAGAATGTTTTAAAAACTAGCCTATTATGTAGCACAAAAGTAATAAGTATTTTTTTATTATTAGCTTAAAAAAAAACTTAAGTTTATTTTAGTAAAATTGTTCAAGTTTTAATTATACGTCTTTGTTTAAACATAAATAAAACAATTTTGTTCTTTAATATTTCTACAAGCAGTTCGTTTCTTCAAAAATTAAAAAAAAAACAAAAAGTTTGGTTTCAACTTTAGTTTATTACAAAAAAAGATCAAGTTCTAGAAAGGTCTCAACTAATAGTTCATTAATTTGTTTTTAAGCTATCCTAAAAATACCATCGGTAGCAGTTTTAGTTAAAAATGAAAATTTTACATTGACTTTTTACTAAAACTGAAAAAAATCCGATATTTAACTACTATCAAAAAATATTTAAACTTTTATTTTAGAAAGCAAATAATTTAATTCCAAAAAGAATCTTTTTTTATATAAATTATTTCAACACCTAGGTGGTTTAGCAAAATCCATTATATTTTAAAAACGTTATTAAACCAACTTTACTTAATAAAAAAATGGAAAATAAATTAATACACATTTCATAAAAACAAAACTTTTTACAAAGTTAATTTCATTGTTTAAAAATTTTCTCGATCTTGTGTAATTCCATAAGATTCTCTGGAATTTCATAAAACTCATTTTTGTCAACATGATAACAAATAATGTCGGAACAATTATCTTGATAGATTAATACTTTGCCATCTACAGATATTGCTGTATCAAGATAAATGAATTTTTTTGGTGTTTTTAAAGCAACAAACTCTTCGCAGACGTCATCATAAACTTCAAGGTTATTTGCTCCAAAGCCAACAGCAAATAATTTCTCTTTCACAGCAACTAACTCGTGACGACTTTTACTTTTAATCATGTCAGGCATTGATGTCCATTCATCACCGAACACGTCATATGCCTCTACCGCGCTTAATTCAATGCCAGCATTGTTGAACCCACCGGAAACTACTATACGTCCTTTGAAAACGACACAAGCGGCAAAATGTCTTGCATCATGCATGCTGGCAATTTCTTTACAACTTTCTTGTGTTGCGTTAATTTGTAGGCAAGAACTAGTGACTTGGTTGTAAGGATATTGTTCGTTGTAGTAACCACCAAAGATGAACGTTTTACCCATGAAAGTACAAGAACAATAGAACTCACGATTACCGAACATGTCAGGTATTGTTTCACAGCTATTTGCTGTAGGTGAATCAATTTGCCCACAGTACCTGTTTGCATGTCTATAACTCGTTTTGTTTTGAAACAGGTTTTCCTTATCTAACAAAACTTCTTTAATCATTTTATAACAATCATTATTTTCCGTTAGTGATGAAGTTTTATCTAAAACATGTTTGAATGCGTGCTCTGATAACAATTCAAAACGAACTTTTTGTAACAGCGGGTTCGCATATTTGCAACGTTCTTCAATGTTGTGGTTTAACCACGAAACTATTGCACTAAATACTTCAACTTCTGTGTCAATTTTCAGTCCAGACCTTGCAAGTATTTTTGCTACAAGACTGAAGTTTAAATGTGAAAAGTATTTGTTTTGAGCAACCATTGGAAAAAAACGTTCTATATAAATATGAGATGACTCATAAATAGTACTTAGTTTGTAAATTTTAGCTAAACTGTAATAGGTGAGAAAATTTTCTTTACATATTTTATTTCTTATAAAAGTGGACAACTTTAGGCTTTTATCTTTACTTAACATTACCTTGTTGATTTCTAAAGCTGCTACCGATTCATTTTTTTCAAACTGTTTTTCACCTAATGAAAAAATATTGTAAAGTTTGTACAAATCTGTATGCAAAATAATATCCTTTTTGAATATTTATGGAAATCATTAGTTCTCGAGTAATATTATATTGATATCTAAATATGTTGAATTTATAACTATTCTTTTCATTATTATGAAGCTTAAAAAATGTTTTTATTAAGAAATTATTTTATTAGGAGTATAAAAGGCTTTAATAATGGTATAAAACTTTTTTTTAATAAATAAATAAACCTTTTGTAAAAAAGTAGCTTTTAAGACACAAAAGTTAAAAGACTGAACAATTTTTTTTGTTTCAGTAAGTTTAAAATTGTTTGAATATCTATTAACTTTATAACTATCTAACTTAACTATAACTATTTCATTTACTACTTTATAACTATTTGGGTTATTTTGAAAATTAATTTTTATATTGTTGCTTATATAGTTTTTTTAAAAGAGTTATAACTTATTCATTAAATTTGTTAATAAAGTAAACCATTTTAAAATTATTAAACGTAGATTTTGCAATGTAAATATACTCTTTTTATTGATTTTAAAACATAAATTAAGTAGGTCAAATGCTTTAAATTAGTAATTACGACATAAAAAATTGACATTAAAAAATAAAAATTGATTAAAAAATGTAAAATTAATGAAATATGATTTTTTCATCCTACCTTGGTTAGAAACTTCATTAGAAGATTTCGATATATTTTCTTCAAAATATTTTAGTGCATTTTTCTTAAATCTATCAACCAAATTATACATGGCTGGCAACTTAACTATTAAAAAAAATAACTGAAAAACTAAATTTATAGTTTGTTTTCAAAAAACTCTGATCAATTATTGATAAGCAATTAAAAATAAGCAGATATAAAATTTTTTAACTTATTAATATTTCCTAAGTTTTATGCTAAACTTAATCCTATAAAAGGCACAATATATGTTAAATTAAATTAATAGTAAGCTTTTGTATCTTGATAATTTTTTGATCAGGATTTTAGGTATGTTAACAATAATTTTGTTCATATATATACTTTCCTTTTTAAGAATTACATCAATCTTGTGACAAATAGGTGTCATAAAATCATATATCTTAAAAAATCATTGTACTATAAAAACTAAATATATAATTGTCCACTTAGTTAAAAAAAATTCTATCAATGGTGTTGTCGATTTATAATATATTAAAATCATTATTTAAAAATGCTTATAATATGTATTTACTTTGGAAACATCTTGAACTTTTGGCACTACTACGACAACTAATCTATGTTTAATATTTTAGCGAAAATTTTAATGAACTAAAATTGCAATTCTTCTGGCTACTTAGAATTATCTAAAGATGATATTATTTAATTTGTATCGTTTCAACAAAGCAACATGACTAGATTTAATAAGAAAAAAGCATTGTTACATTTTTGTTTAAAACTAAAAATAAAACAACAATAAGGTGAACTCTTTTGGATATAAACTATATAATTTATTATAATTAAAATAAAGATTGAATTAAAAATATTTGTGGCCCTACTGACTGTAATTTAGATTTTTTTTCAGTTTCACAAGGTGTCATTCTTTGAATGTGAGAAAAAAGAACCTAACCTTACAGCAAACTAGCCTGAGTCAGTTAGTTTTAATGAAAACATAAAATATTGATGTGCTAAACTTGACAATAACTTGACGCTTACTACTTTGACTTGAATGAAACACTAAAAGTAACAAAAGAATAACAGTAGTACTTAAAGATATAATTTTTATATTAGTGTTTGATTTTCAAAAAAGGTCACTAGCCTGAGCTATGCTTTATGACAACAAAGCAACCCTGTAACAAGCAAAAATTGCTTTTTACCACTTATAAAAATAATTTTAATTTTTACATAACAAATAAAAGTTTAGACTTATTTGGTCTTTTATTAAGTTTTACTTTCTTGATTATATAAAACTTTTAGCCATTTAAGTATTATTTTTATATCTAAAAGTTAAAGGAGCTTTTAATAAAAATTTGAAACCTTTAGAGTAAAAAACCTAAGAAAAGGTTACAAAAAAACTTTAGACGTTTTCAAAAAAAAAATCCCTTTATATACACATCTATATTAATTCTTTTACAAAACTGACCATACCACTTTCAAAATGAAATAGCTTAACTGAATTTTAAATGTTAAATAAAAATTTTGGTTTTGTATAAATTACTTAAAATTAACATGTCCATTACTAAGATTTTTATTATTAATTTAAGTTACATTTGTGAAATAAATCTCAATAATCCTTATCGGTTTAACTAGATAAATAGTTTTAGTGGATTATTCTCCTCAATAGCTGTGGACAACTTAAACTTTAAAATAAATTCATGATTTAATATAAATAAATAGATCATGGTTAAATAAAGTTGTGTACTTTTACAAAAACTGTAACAACTAGTACTTTTACTTTTCCGTTTTATAACAGAATGACAAATAATTTATTTCATATTTTGTAGGTCTTTTGAATTTTTTTTTTCTATTATATATAATATTATACTTTTTTTTTTAATTAAATATAAAAGAAAAACATTTTCAAATGTATCTAATAAATCAAAAGGAACTTAAAATGTGTTTTAAAATGATTATAACTGAACAAAGTTTTTTTTTTATGATATAACTTAGTGTATCAATATTAGGCCTATTCTCTACTTAGTAAATTTAAAAATTTATAAAAAAAAAACTTGTAAAGTTTTGGTTTTTACTTAAATATAACATTTCAAGATTTCTCTTTTTACTTTTTTCAAAATCAACCAAAATCTAGTATTATTTTCATAGCTTGAATTTTCAAATATATAGTTTTTAGGTGTAATTGCCACCTTATAAAACTAATGATTTTTGCTTTGAAAACATTCTGTTTCTTACAAATAACTAAAACATTGTGGGTTGATTTTGGATGGATATTTAAAAGCGTTACTGTTAGAATTTATTTTGAGGGTCAGGATCACATATTAGGTCGTTGAATATATTTTTGCTGCTAGCTTTGGATTTTGAGCTCAATGATTTTATCTTGTGTTTTTCACCAGAAAAAAATATTCCTTAGTGACAAGTTATTTGGCAATTATTTGCAATGTGAAATATAAACTCTTAAAACACAAGGATATAAAGTTGTTTTTTTTTCTGATATGTTCTGATATGTTCTAGACAGTTCTGATATGAATACATGTAATGTAGCTGCTTAAAATAACCATAAACAAAACTGTTCAACTGTTTTGCAAAAACAAAAGACAACAAATACACAGTTTTTCATATGGTGTTTTAAACCAGTTTCATTACCTGTAGATTATGTAATCAGAACTGTTTAATCTCATCTTTAAAAAAGCCAGACTACCTCCAAAAAAATTCATTTTTAATTTTTTGTGTTTTAAGTATTTATATTTTACCCTGTGAATAATTGACCAACAACTTGTCACTAAGGGATACGTTTAAGTTAAAAATATGGTAATTTAGTTCCAATAGCAATTTACATACTAACATTGTTTTTGAACAATTTAGTGTTGCTTAATATTCAAATAGTTCTCACAAAGGCTATTAAAACTCTTTTAGTTGAACAGCAATTCAGATGTTTGACATACTTACAACAGGGTTGCCACACACTCAGGGAACTCAGGGAATCTCAGGGAATTTTCAAACTGTAGAAAATCTCAGGGAAACTCAGGGAATTTTAGGGAAACTCAGGGAATTTTGGCATTTTTCTTTTAACTCAGGGAAACTCAGGGAAGTTTTGATTTTTTCTCTAAATTTCAGGGAAGTTTTTGAAAATCTCAGGGAAATTTTTTCTAGATCTAGAATGAGGTTTAGTTAATCCAGTTTCAATATTTTGTTCAAAAGTAGTAATTTTTATTATTTAAGTGGTTATTTAGAATTTATTTGGCCTTGCGGCTAGTTCTTCAATTTTCTTAGTATTAACATTGTAGTTTTTTTTAAGTTTTAAATTTATATTTACTTAAGTAAAATTAAACAGTTTAGAGAAATGAAAGTTGTTGTTAACTATTCATTGAAAAGTTCTAATAAACTTTTTATTTTTATATACTTATATCTCGATATCCCAAGCAAGTATAGATTTAACAAGAGTCCTTGAGGCTGTTTTTGTGCTTCACAATGGCCAGGCAAGTGTTGAACGGGGCTTTAGCTTAAATAAGGAAGTAATATCAACTAATATGGGAGAGATGACAATAAGGTCCCGAAGAATGATCAAAGATCATCTATATGCAAATAGTCTAGAACCAAGCACAGTTGAACTAAGTTCTGAATTGTTAAAATTTGTAAAATCATCTAGGGCCCAATATTTGGCATGTCTTGAGCAACAGCGCTTTGCTAAAAATGTTCCAAATAAAGGTGATTCTTTGAGCAAGTTAGGAGAACAAAAAAGTAAACTTACAAAGCAACTCAAATGTTTGAATGAAGACTATGACAAATATACTGCAGATGCCAACAAACAGTCTGATTTAGAAGCAATGAAAGAATTATTAACAAGAGGAATAGCTGCTAAGGACAACGCAAATAAACTTGAAAATAAAATTAAAACTATTGATTTAGAAATTGCATACTTGAAATAACAGTATTAAGATTTTTTATTAGGTAATGTGAAATTTTTTTAAAATCAAAATTATGTTTTCAGTTATTTAAAATAGATTGTGTATGAACATCTAAAAGACATAAAAAAATTTAATTTTAGATTATTTTGTATCAGTTGTTAGGTATTAAGTTGTACTTTGATATGGGATATTTCTTTAGCTATTTCTTTAAACTTTCTTTTTACAGGTTTTTTTACAATAATGTTAAGCTTTTAAGTTTTATTTACAGCATTCAGAGCAGTTGCTAGGAAAGCCATACAAGTCATAATGAAGTTATTATGTATGCATTTAAGTGAGTTTTTCATGTGAAATTATTATTATAGTATAATTAGATTTTGTCAATTAGAATGTCAAACAAATTAAACTTTATTCTTTTATGTAGAAAGTTAACTAACAAGTTTACACAAACATGTGCAAAAATTTAGTTTTTAATTTTTAATTGGTTTAAACCTTTTAAGATTGAGTTTTTGAAAACAGTTTTTTTTCATAAATTTAATGCAGAAGCATACACATACAACCTTCCTTTTATTATTAAAGAAGAAAAGTGAGAATGAGGTATTAATAATTTGTGTTAGAAGAGAAAAATTTTTTTTTAAGATTTAAAAAATACTCAGGGAAACTCAGGGAAATTTAAGGTTACTCAGGGAAATTTTTGGTCACTCAGGGAAGATTTTTTGGCTCAAAGAGTAGCAACCCTGTTACAAAATAAAATCCTGTTACAGTGGTTTGTGCTAGAGTTCCAGAGAAAAAACTACTCTATATAAAAAAGGGATTTATTGTTGTTTTAATACATTACTAGTTTAAATGCAAAGTTATTATTGTATACAATAATTTAATATTATAAAAACAGTTGCCACTCTATGAATAAAGAAATAATCTGATTCACTAAAATCTGTCCTGATTGACTTTTAATTGTCTTGATCTATTCCAAGTTTTTGAAATCTCTTTAGAAAAAAAGTAAGTTATTGAACAAAATAAATACAAAGTAACTTAGTATTGCATTTAGTTTAACTAAAACTCATTCAAAACCTAGAAAAAAATAGCTTGGATTTTATAGAAACCTTAAAGCTAGTCTTAGGATTTTATAACAAAACAAAACTATCTTGAGTCAGCCTGAAAAATACAAACTTTTCTAAGTTTAATGTATTCAAAGAGTTTAAAATATTGTGAGTAATCCTGAGTTTCCTGAATATCTTAAATTTGTTATAACCCTGTAAATAAACTTTTTTGACATCCATCTTGATGGTTATTTTGTTCCACTAGCAATTTACAGACTAAATTTGTTCTGATAAAATTTGTGTGGTCTAATAGTTAAAGGGTTTTTACAAGGGCTATTTTTAACTCTTTAAGTTGAACAGCAATCCTGGATTTAGACCCAGTGGTTGACATACATACAATATAAAACTAATTTGTATCCTGTTATAAAGGTGTCTGCTAAATTACAGAAAATAATCACTTTAGAAAAAAATGTATTTTTTTTTGCTTAATAGTGAAAATAATTTTTAACATCAAACTTTTTATGAATAAATTAAAATGACATGCTTTACTAAGTTGTGGCAAACTGTTTCAGATTTGTTGTAAATAATTTCAATCTATTTTAAGACTTAAATTTTCAAATACTAATATAAACAAAAAATGGTCATAATTATGAATTTAACCAAACTTTAATTTTTAGGGAGTTATTTTAAAACCTCAAAACTTTTTAAATTAGTATAAGGGAGTTGAAAATTGTAGTAAAATTTTATATTTTTCATTTAGTTAAAACAGGTTTGCCACTAGTTTTTTCATAAATTTTTCCAGGTTTTTAAAAGTAAACATTTTTGGGTCTATTTTTAGTTACAAGTTAATTTCTATAAAAGAAACTGTGTTAAATAGTACAAAAACATTTAAAAGATGCCTAAAGTTACTTTAAATGTGTTTTGTAATAAAAAAATTTTATGATGATGACAAAAAAATCTTATTTATATGATAGAATGTTTTGTGTCAAATTGAAATTTAAATACTGAAAATGTTAAAACTATTAAAAATTCCATGATTTTCCTGTTTTTTTTGATTAAAATTCCAGGTTTTTTCAGGTTTTTTTTTAAATTTCTCAGGTTCCAGGTTATTTTTGCCTAAATTGTCGAATTCCAAGTTTTTCATGGTTTTTCCATGTTTCCAGGTAAAGTGGCAATCTTGCTAAAATAAATCATATATTTTTTTATTAAATTAAAGAAATAATGAGAGTAAAATTATAAATATAATAATGTTAAATTAACTTTTTTTACTTATATTTTTCAAAATTATGTGTCTGTGAACTTATTGAAAACACACAAGTAGAAAATTCTAAATAAAAAAGTAACTTTATACCTTTCAGTTAACATATTATGTTTTATGTTGCACTTGCATAAATACAACTCTTTAAAATATACTTTGTTTAGCACTATTTCTTTACCACTACTATTATGGTATGAGCTGTGTAATTGAAATAAAATGGCTTGATTTTTTTTTGGTTTTATTTTATCAAAGCAGTGAATAGATAGAAAATCAACATACAAATATTTATTTTCAAGTTTATCTTTATTGGCCATTTAATTTGAAGCATAGTCTGATTTTAGTTTTAGACATATGTTTAGAGATATTTTATTTAAAAAATGCAAGCTAAAATATGCCAGCCTTACTTAAAAAGTCCAATAGTAAAAAGTTTTCAATAATCTTTTAACATACAAGAAGTTCAATACTTGTGTTTAGTTTTTAATAACTTTTGTAATTTTTAATAGTATTGTATATTGATAATGTAGTCTTTATTTTACTTTATTTTATTGTAAATGTAATACAGAATGTACATATCAAAAATTTGTATGTAACAAAACTATGTTTATTTAATTGTTTTAGTTAAATTATATTACTTTTTATCATACTTCAATATTTTTAAAATGTTGAGTTAGTTATCAACATTAATTAAAAAGAAATATTTGGATATTCATTGAATTCTATTATAATATTTTTTGAAGAAGAAAAATAAGACAATTATTTAACATTTCTGTGTCAAATAGAAAAAAAAAACATTGATTTTAGATTGTAGATAAATTCTAAACAATCTTTTTAATTATTTAAAAACTTTTAAGAATTTTATATAAAGTTAAGTTTTTATTTTTGACTTTTCGTATCTAAACTTGTATATTTATTACTTTGAATTGTTCGTACAAGTTAAGTTTCCTTTTCTAGACTAAATATTAAACGATCTTTTAGAGTCACTTACGTACTTATTTATACCATTATATCTTTTAATGTTTAACTAAATTTTTTGTTAGATATTAAAATAAGTTTCTAAATATTTTACACCTAAACTCACAATGAGACTCTAAACCAATATAACGGCATAAAAATATAAATTAAAATGTTTAATTTTCTAAGGCGTGTGGTTCAATGTGTTGAGAAAAATTACATTTGAGATTTTTCTTGTATTTATTTTCCCTTGTATTGTTACTGTAGAACTTTTTATGTAATCATTTATCAGCAGTTTTTCAGCTAAACGTTATCAAACTTTTATTTTGTGACTTTTTTTAATAAAACTTTGTACGTTTTTTTTTGAAATATTTGTATATTCAAATTTTAATTATGTTACAAGTTTTCTATAAAATTAAAAAATTGCAAATTAATTTTTTACTTACTACTAGGTTTCGGTGGCTTTTTAAAGTGTAATAAAATAGTTAATTGCACATAACAATGTTGCTTATGTATAATCTTATTAAAAAACGAACTTATTTGTGCATGAAAATATAATAAAAAAGACTATGTTACATGTTTGTTATATCAAACATTTTCAACAATATAAAAAGTTTTATTTATTTTATTATAAAATTCTATTATTATCTTTAATTTAAATGACACAATAGTGTTGATAAACTATTGATGTTTGGCTCATATTACCTAACAACTTTTATGCAAGTATTTAAAACGGTTATAATTTTCTCAATCCTATAGTTTTTTACTACTGATATATTTATGTTTATTTTTCGCCTGTTTTGTTCAAGGAACATTTTGTTAAAAATTTAGCTGGAATAATTTAAAGAATAAGTTCATTTTTTTTTTAATTAAGGAGATTTTTATTGAAAAAAAGTATTTAATTTTAATAATATATATTTTTTTAATATAAGTTATAACTTTATTTTCAAAGTCCAGCCGAATTTTAGCTAAAATCCAATTAAAATCGTATCAAGATGTATTTTTATAATTTTGTATCCTGCATTACATTAGTTTTTAAACTAAGATCTAGCCTTATCCTTATCCAAGCAAAAACAAAACCTGTAAACAGCTTACTATGTATATATACTATCTTTATAAAAAACAAGTATTCATACTATTATATTTTATATCTTTATTACTTAGTCATAGTTTAAGCAAATTAAAAACAAACTAGTTAGAATGTTTTAAAAACTAGCCTATTATGTAGCACAAAAGTAATAAATATTTTAATATAATTAGCTTAAAAAAAACTTAAGTTTATTTTAGTAAAATTGTTCAAGTTTTAATTATACGTCTTTGTTTAAACATAAATAAAACAATTTTGTTCTTTAATATTTCTACAAGCAGTTCGTTTCTTCAAAAATTAAAAAAAAAAACAAAAAGTTTGGTTTCAACTTTAGTTTATTACAAAAAAAGATCAAGTTCTAGAAAGGTCTCAACTAATAGTTCATTAATTTGTTTTTAAGCTATCCTAAAAATACCATCGGTAGCAGTTTTAGTTAAAAATGAAAATTTTACATTGACTTTTTACTAAAACCTTTAAAAAAATCCGATATTTAACTACTATCAAAAATTATTTAAACTTTTATTTTAGAAAGCAAATAATTTAATTCCAAAAAGAATATTTATTTATATAAATTATTTCAACACCAAGGTGGTTTAGCAAAATCCATTATATTTTAAAAACGTTATTAAAACAACTTTACTTGATAAAAAATTCAAACTTAATTAACACATATTTCATAAAAACAAAACTTGTTACAAAGTTAACTTCATTGTTTAAAAATTTTCTCGATCTTGTGTAATTGCATAAGATTCTCCGGAATTTCATAAAACTCATTTTCATTAATATGATAACAAATAATGTCGGAACAATTATCTTGATAGATTAATACTTTGACACCTACAGATATTGCTGTATCAAGATAAATGAATCTTTTTGGTGCTTTTAAAGCAACAAACTTTTTGCAGACGTCATCATAAACTTCAAGGTTATTCGCTCCAAAACCAACAGCAAATAATTTATCTTTCACAACAACTAACTCGTGACGACTTTTACTTTTAACCATGTCAGGCATTGATGTCCATTCATCACCAAAAACGTCATATGCCTCTACCGCGCTTAATTCAATGCCAGCATTGTTGAACCCACCAGAAACTGCTATACGTCCTTTGAAAACAACACAAGCGGCATAATGTCTTGCATCATGCATGCTGGCAATTTCTTTACAACTATCTTGTGTCGCGTTAATTTGCAGGCAAGAACTAGTGACTTGGTTGTAAGGATATTGTTCGTGGTAGTAACCACCAAAGATGAACGTTTTATCCATGAAAGTACAAGAACAATAGAACTCACGATTACCGAACATATCAGGTAGTGTTTTACAGCTATTCGCTGTAGGTGAATCAATTTGCCCACAGTACCTGTTTGTATGTCTATAACTCGTTTTGTTATGAAATAGGTTTTTCTTATCCAACAAAACTTCTTTAATCATTTTATAACAATCATTATTTTCCGTTAGTGATGAAGTTTTATCAATAACATGTTTCAATGCGTGTTCTGATAGCAACTTAAAACGAACTTTTTGTAACAGCTGGTTCGCATATTTGCAACGTTCTTCAATGTTGTGGTTTAACCACGAAACTGTTGCATTGAACACTTCAACTTCTGTGTCAATTTTCAGTCCAGAACTTGCAAGTATTTTTGCTACAAGACTCAAGTTTAAATGTGAAAAGTATTTGTTTTGAGCAACCATTGGAAAAAAACGTTCTATATAAACATGAGATGACTCATAAATAGTACTTAGTTTGTGAATTTTAGCTAAACTGAAATAGGTGAGAAAATTTTCTTTACATATTTTATTTCTTATAAAAGTGGACAACTTTAGGCTTTTATCTTTACTTAACATTACCTTGTTGATTTCTAAAGCTGCTACCAATTCATTTTTTTCAAACTGTATTTCACCTAATGAAAAAATATTGTAAAGTTTGTACAAATCTGAATGCAAAATAATATCCTTTTTGAAAATTTATGGAAATCATTAGTTCTCTAGTAATATTTTATTGATATCTAAATATGTTGAATTTTTAACTATTCTTTTCATTATTATGAAGCTTGAAAAATGTTTTAATTAAGAAATTATTTTATTAGGAGTATAAAAGGCTTTAATAATGGTATAAAACTTTTTTTTAATAAATAAATAAACCTTTTGTAAAAAAGTAGCTTTTAAGACACAATAGTTAAAAGACTGAACAATTTTTTTTTGTTTCAGTACGTCTAAAATTGTTTGAATATCTATTAACTTTATAACTATCTAAGTTAACTATAACTATTTCATTTACTACTTTATAACTATTTGGGTTATTTTAAAAATTAATTTTTATATTGTTGCTTATATAGTTTTTTTAAAAGAGTAATAACTTTTTCATTAAATTTGTTAATAAAGTAAACCATTTTAAAATTATTAAACGTAGATTTTGCAATGTAAATATACTCTTTTTATTAAATTTAAAACGTAAATTAAGTTGGTCAAATGCTTTAAATTAGTAATTACGACATAAAAAATTGACATTAAAAATAAAAACTGATTAAAAAATGTAAAATTAATGAAATATGATTTTTTCATCCTACCTTGGTTAGAAACTTCATTAGAAGATTTCGATATATTTTCTTCAAAATATTTTAGTGCATTTTTCTTAAATCTATCAACCAAATTATACATGGCTGGCAATTTAACTATTAAAAAAATAACTGAAAAACTAAATTTATAGTTTGTTTTCAAAAAACTCTGATCAGTTATTAATAAGCAATTAAAAATAAGCTGATTTAAAATTTTATTTAACTTATTAATTTTTCCTCAGTTTTATGCTAAACTTAATCCTATAAAAGGCACAATATATGTTAAATTAAATTAATAGTAAGCTTTTGTATCTTGATAATTTTTTGATCAGGATTTTATGTATGTTAACAATAATTTTGTTCATCTATAAACTTTCCTTTTTAAGAATTACATCAATCTTGTGACAAATAGGTGTCATAAAATCATATATCTTAAAAAATCATTGTACTATAAAAACTAAATATATAACTGTCCAGTTAGTTAAAAAAAATTCTATCAATGGTGTTGTCGATTTATAATATATTAAAATCATTATTTAAAAATGCTTATAAATGTGTATTTACTTTGGAAACATCTTGAACTTTTGGCACTACTACGACAACTAATCTATGTTTAATATTTTAGCCAAAATTTTAATGAACTCAAATTGCAATTCTTCTGGCTACTTAGAATTATCTAAAGATGATATTATTTAATTTGTATCGTTTCAACAAAGCAAAATGACTAGATTTAATAAGAAAAAAGCATTGTTACATTTTTGTTTAAAACTAAAAATAAAACAACAATAAGATGAACTCTTTTGAATATAGACTACACAATTTATTATAATTAAATTAAAGATTGAATAAAAAATATTTGTGGCCCTACTGACTGTAATTTAGATTTTTTTTCAGTTTCACAAGGTGTCATTCTTTGAATGTGAGAAAATAGAACCTAACCTTACAGCAAACTAGCCTGAGTCAGTTAGTTTTAATGAAAACATAAATATTGATGTGCTAAAACTTGACAACAACTTGACGCTTACTACTTTGACTTGAATGAAAAACTAAAAGTAACAAAAGAATAACAGTAGTACTTAAAGATATAATTTTTATATTAGTGATTGATTTTCAAAAAAGGTCACCTAGCCTGAGCTATGCTTTATGACAACAAAGCAACCCTGTAACAAGCGAAAATTGCTTTTTACCACTTATAAAAATAATTTTAATTTTTACATAACAAATAAAAGTTTAGACTTGTTTAGTCTTTTATTAAGTTTTAGTTTCTTGTTTATATAAAACTTTTAGCCATTTAAGTTTTATTTTTGTATCTAAAAGTTAAAGGAGCTATTAATAAAAATTTGAAACCTTTAGAATAAAAAACCTAAGAAAATGTTACAAAAAAACTTTAGACGTTTTCAAAAAAAAATCCCTTTATATACACATCTATATTAATTCTTTTACAAAACTGACCATACCACTTTCAAAATGAAATAGCTTAACTGAATTTTAAATGTTAAATAAAAATTTTGGTTTTGTATAAATTACTTAAAATTTACATGTCCATTACTAAGATTTTTGTTATTAATTTAAGTTACATTTGTGAAATAAATCTCAATAATCCTTATCGGTTTAACTAGATAAAAAGTTTTAGTGGATTATTCTCCTCAATAGCTGTGGACAACTTAAACTTTAAAATAAATTCATGATTTAATTTAAATAAACAGATCATGGTTATATAAAGTTGTGTACTTTTACAAAAACTGTAACAACTAGTATTTTACTTTTCCGTTTTATACCAGAATGACAAATAATTTATTTCATATTTTATAGGTCTTTTGAATTTTTTTTTCTATTATGTATAATATTATACTTTTTTTTTAATTAAATATAAAAGAAAAACATTTTCAAATGTATCTAATAAATCAAAAAGAACTTAAAATGTGTTTTAAAATAATTATAACTGAACAAAGTTTTTTTTTTATTGATATAACTTAGTGTTTCAATATTAGGCCTATTCTCTCCTTAGTAAATTTTAAAAATTTATAAAAAAAAAAATGTAAAGTTTTGGTTTTTACTTAAATATAACATTTCAAGATTTCTCTTTTTACTTTTTTCAAAATCAACCAAAATCTAGTTTTATTTTCATAGCTTGAATTTTCAAATATGTAGTTTTTAAGTTTTTAGGTGTAATTGCCACCTTATAAAACTAATGATTTTTGCTTTGAAAACATTCTGTTTCTTACAAATAACTGAAACATTGTGGATTGATTTTGGATGGATATTTAAAAGCATTACTGTTAGAATTTATTTCGAAGGTCAGGATCACATATTAGGTTGTTGAATATATTTTTGCTGCTAGCTTTGGATTTTGAGCTCAATGATTTTATCTTGTGTTTTTCACTAGAAAAAATCTTCCTTAGTGATAAGTTATTTGGCAATTATTTGCAATGTAAAATATAAACTTTTAAAACACAAGGATATAAAGTTATTTTTTTTCGGAGGTAGTCTGGCTTTTTTATAGTTGAGATTGGACAGTTCTGATATAAATACATTTAATGTAGCTGCTTAAAATAACCATAAACAAAACTGTTCAACTGTTTTGCAAAAACAAAAGACAACAAATACACAGTTTTTCATATGGTGTTTTAAACCAGTTTCATTACCTGTAGATTATGTAATCAGAACTGTTTAATCTCATCTTTAAAAAAGCCAGGCTACCTCCAAAAAAATCATTTTTAATTTTTTGTGCTTTAAGTATTTATATTTTACCCTGTGAATAAATGACCAACAACTTGTCACTAAGGGATACGTTTAAGTTAAAAATATGGTAATTTAGTTCCAATAGCAATTTACATACTAACATTGTTTTTGAACAATTTGAATATTAAGCAACACTAAATTGTTCAAAAACAATGTTAGTATTGCTTAATATTCAAATAGTTCTCACAAAGGCTATTAAAACTCTTTTAGTTAAACAGCAATTCAGATGTTTGACATACTTACAACAGGGTTGCCACACACTCAGGGAACTCAGGGAATCTCAGGGAATTTTCAAACTGTAGAAAATCTCAGGGAAACTCAGGGAATTTTGGCATTTTTTTTTTAACTCAGGGAAACTCAGGGAAGTTTTGATTTTTTCTCTAAATTTCAGGGAAGTTTTTGAAAATCTCAGGGAAATTTTTTTCTAGATCTAGAATGAGGTTTAGTTAATCCAGTTTCAATATTTTGTTCAAAAGTAGTAATTTTTATTATTTAATAGTTATTTAGAATTTATTTAGCCTTGCGGCTAGTTCTTCAATATTCTTAGTATTAACATTGTAGTTTTTTTTAAGTTTTAAATTTATATTTACTTAAGTAAAATTAAACAGTTTAGAGAAATGAAAGTTGTTGTTTACTATTCATTAAAAAGTTCTAATAAACTTTTTATTTTTATTTACTTACATCTCGATATCCCAAGCAAGTATAGATTTAACAAGAGTCCTTGAGGCTGTTTTTGTGCTTCACAATGGCCAGGCAAGTGTTGAACGGGGCTTTAGCTTAAATAAGGAAGTAATATCAACTAATATGGGAGAGATGACAATAAGGTCCCGAAGAATGATCAAAGATCATCTGTATGCAAACAGTCTAGAACCAAGCACAGTTGAAATAAGTTCTGAATTGTTAAAATTTGTAAAATTTTCTAGGGCCCAATATTTGGCATATCTTGAGCAACAGCGCTTTGCTAAAAATGTTCCAAATAAAGGTGATTCTTTGAGCAAGTTAGGAGAACAAAAAAGTAAACTTACAAAGCAACTCAAATGTTTGAATGAAGACTATGACAAATATACTGCAGATGCCAACAAACAGTCTGATTTAGAAGCAATGAAAGAATTATTAGCAAGAGGAATAGCTGCTAAGGTCAACGCAAATAAACTTGAAAATAAAATTAAAACTATTGATTTAGAAATTGCATACTTAAACTAACAGTATTAAGATTTTTTTTAATAGGTAATGTGAAATTTTTTTAAAATCAAAATTTTGTTTTCAGTTATTTAAAATAGATTGTGTATGAACATCTAAAAGACATAAAAAAAATTCAATTTTAGATTATTTTGTATCAGTTGTTAGGTATTAAGTTGTACTTTGATATGAGATATTTCTTTAGCTATTTCTTTAAACTTTCTTTTTGCAGGTTTTTTTACAATAATGTTAAGCTTTTAAGTTTTATTTACTGCATTCAGAGCAGTTTCTAGGAAAGACATACAAGTCATAATGAAGTTATTATGTATGCATTTAAGTGAGTTCTTCATGTGAAATTATTATTATAGTAAAATTAGATTTTGTCAATTAAAATGTCAAACAAATTAAACTTTATTCTTTTATGCAGAAAGTTAACTAACAAGTTTACACAAAGATGTGCAAAAATTTAGTTTTTAATTTTTAATTGGTTTAAACCTTTTAAGATTTAGTTTTTGAAAACAGTTTTTTTCATAAATTTAATGCAGAAGCACACACATACAACCTTCCTTTTATTATTAAAGAAGAAAAGTGAGAATGAGGTATTAATAATTTGTGTTAGAAGAGAAAATTTTTTTTTTAAGATTTGAAAAATACTCAGGGTAACTCAGGGAAATTTAAGGTTACTCAGGGAAATTTTTGGTCACTCAGGGAAGATTTTTTGGCTCAAAGAGTGGCAACCCTGTTACAAAATAAAATCCTGTTACAGTGGTTTGTGCTAGAGTTCCAGAGAAAAAAACTACTCTAGATAAAAAAGGGATTTATTGTTGATTTAATACATTACTAGTTTAAATGCAAAGTTATTATTTTATACAATATTTATTATTATAAAAATAGTTGCCACTCTATGAATAAAGAAATAATCTGATTCACTAAAATCTGTCCTGATTAACTTTTAATTGTCTTGATCTATTCCAAGTTTTTGAAATCTCTTTAGAAAAAAAAGTAAGTTATTGAACAAAATAAATACAAAGTAACTAAGTATTGCATTTAGTTTAACTAAAACTCATTCAAAACCTAGAAAAAAATAGCTTGGATTTTATAGAAACCTTAAAGCTAGTCTTACGATTTTATAACAAAACAAAACTATCTTGAGTCAGCCTGAAAAATACAAACTTTTCTAAGTTTAATGTATTTAAAGAGTTTAAAATATTGTGAGTAATCCTGAGTTTCCTGAATATCTTAAATTTGTTATAACCCTGTAAATAAACTTTTTTGACATGAATCTTGATGGTTATTTTGTTCCACTAGCAATTTACAGACTAATTTTGTTCTGATAAAATTTGTTTGGTCTAATAGTTAAAGGGTTTTTACAAGGGCTATTTTTAACTTTTTAAGTTGAACAGCAATCCTGGATTTAGACCCAGTGGTTGACATACATACAATATAAAACTAAATTGTATCCTGTTATAAAGGTGTCTGCTAAATTCCAGAAAATAATCACTTCAGAAACAAATGTATTTTTATTGCTTAATACTGAAAATAATTTTTAACATCAAACTTTTTATGAATAAATTAAAATGACATGCTTTACTAAGTTGTGGCAAACTGTTTCACATTTGTTGTAAATAATTTCAATCTATTTTAAGACTTAAATTTTCAAATACTAATATAAACAAAAAATGGTCATAATTATGAATTTAACCAAACTTTAATTTTTAGGGAGTTATTTTAAAACCTCAAAACTTTTTAAATTAGTATAAGGGAGTGGAAAGTTGTAGTAAAATTTTATATTTTTCATTTAGTCTAAAACAGGGTTGCCACTAGTTTTTTCATAAATTTTTCCAGGTTTTTAAAAGTAAACATTTTTGGGTCTATTTTTAGTTTCAAGTAAATTTCTATGAAAGAAACTGTGTTAAATAGTACAAAAACATTTAAAAGATGCCTAAAGTTACTTTAAATGTGTTTTGTAATAAAAAAATTTTATGATGATGACAAAAAAATCTTATTTATATGATAGAATGTTTTGTGTCAAATTAAAATTTAAATACTGAAAATGTTAAAACTATTAAAAATTCCATGATTTTCCAGTTTTTTTTTGATCAAAATTCCAGGTTTTTCCAGGTTTTTTTCAAAATTTCTCAAGTTCCAGGTTATTTTTGCCTAAATTGTCGAATTCCAGGTTTATCAAGGTTTTCCCAGGCTTCCAGGTAAAGTGGCAATCTTGCTAAAATAACTCATATATTTTTTTATTAAATTAAAGAAATAATGAGAGCAAAATTATAAATATAATAATGTTAAATTAACTTTTTTTACTTATATTTTGCAAAATTATGTGTCTGTCAACTTATTGTAAACACACAAGTAGAAAATTCTAAATAAAAAAGTAATTTTAAACCTTTTAGTTAACATGTTATGTTTTATGTTGCACTTGCATAAATACAACTCTTTAAAATATACTTTGTTTAGCACTATTTCTTTACCACTACTATTATGATGTGAGCTGTGTAATTGAACTAAAATGGCTTGATTTTGTTTTGGTTTCATTTTATCAAAGCAGTGAATAGAAAGAAAATCAACATACAAATATTTATTTTCAAGTTTATCTTTATTGGCCGTTTAATTTGAAGCATAATCCGATTTTAGTTTTAGACATATGTTTAGAGATATTTTATTTTAAAAATGCAAGCTAAAAAATGCCAGCCTTACTTAAAAAGTCAAATAGTAAAAAGTTTTCAATAATCTTTTAACATACAAGAAATTCAATCTTTGTGTTTAGTTTTTAATAACTTTTGTAATTTTTAATGGTATTGTATATTGATAATGTAGTCTTTATTTTACTTTATTTTATTGTAAGTGTAATACAGACTGTACTTATCAAAAATTTGTATGTAACAAAACTATTTTTATTTAATTGTTTTAATTAAATTATATTACTTTTTATTATACTTCAATATTTTTAAAAAGTTGAGTTAGTTATCAACATTAATTAAGAAGAAATATTTGGATATTCATTCAATTCTATTATAATATTTTTTGAAGAAGAAAAATAAGACAATTATTTAACATTTTTGTGTCAAATAGAATAAAAAACATTGATTATAGATTGTAGATAAATTCTAAACAATCTTTTTAATTATTTAAAAACTTTTAAGAATTTTATATAAAGTTAAGTTTTTATTTTTGACTTTTCGTATCTAAACTTATATATTTAATACTTTGAATTGTTCGTACAAATTAAGTTTCCTTTTCTAGACTAAATATTAAAACGATCATTTAGAGTCACTTACGTACTTATTTATACCATTATATCTTTTAATGTGTAACTAAATTTTTTATTAGATATTAAAATAAGTTTCTGAATATTTTACACCTAAACTCACTATGAGACTCTAAACCAATATAACGGCATAAAAATATAAATTAAAATGTTTAATTTTCTAAGGCGTGTGGTTCAATGTGTTGAGAAAAATTACAATCGAGATTTTTCTTGTATTTATTTTTCCTTGTATTGTTACGAACGTTACTGTAGAACTTTTTATGTAATCATTTATCAGCAGTTTTTCAGCTTAACGTTATCAAACCTTTACTTTTTGACTTTTTTTAATAAAACTTTGTAGTTTTTTTTGAAATATTTGTATATTCAAATTTTAATTTTGTTACAAGTTTTCTATAAAATTAAAAAATTGCAAATTAATTTTTTACTTACTACTACGTTTCGGTGGCTTTTTAAAGTGTAATAAAATAGTAAATTGCACATAACAATGTTGCTTATGTATAATCTTATTAAAAAACAAACTTATTTGTGCACGAAAATATAATAAAAAATACTATGTTACATGTTTGTTATATCAAACATTTTAAACAATATAAAAAGTTTTATTTATTTTATTATAAAATTCTATTATTATCTTTAATTCAAATGACACAATAGTGTTGATAAACTATTGATGTTCGGCTCATATTACCTAACAACTTTTATGCAAGTATTTAAAACGGTTATAAATTTTTCATTCCTATAGTTTTTTACTACTGATATATTTATGTTTATTTTTCGCCTGTTTTGTTCAAGGAACATTTTGTTAAAAATTTAGTTGGAATGATTTAAAGAATAAGTTCATTTTTTTTTAATTAAGGAGATTTTTATTGAAAAAAAAGTATTTAATTTAAATAATATATATTTTTTTAATATAAGTTATAACTTTATTTTCAAAGTCCAGCCGAATTTTAGCTAAAATCCAATTAAAATCGTATCAAGATGTATTTTTATAATTTTGTATCCTGCATTACATTAGTTTTTAAACTAAGATCTAGCCTTATCCTTATCCAAGCAAAAACAAAACCTGTAAACAGCTTACTATGTATATATACTATCTTTATAAAAAACAAGTATTCATACTACTATAATTAATATCTTTATTACTTAGTCATAGTTTAAGCAAATTAAAAACAAACTAGTAAGAATGTTTTAAAAACTAGCCTATTATGTAGCACTAGTAAGAATGTTTTAAAAACTAGCCTATTATGTAGCACAAAAGTAGTAAATATTTTAATATAGTTAGCTTAAAAAAAACTTAAGTTTATTTTAGTAAAATTGTTCAAGTTTTAATCATACGTCTTTGTTTAAACATAAATAAAACAATTTTGTTCTTTAATATTTCTACAAGCAGTTCGTTTCTTCAAAAATTGAAAAAAAAACAAAAAGTTTGGTTTCAACTTTAGTTTATTACAAAAAAAGATCAAGTTCTAGAAAGGTCTCAACTAATAGTTCATTAATTTGTTTTTAAGCTATCCTAAAAATACCATCGGTAGCAGTTTTAGTTAAAAATGAAAATTTTACATTGACTTTTTACTAAAACTGAAAAAAATCCGATATTTAACTACTATCAAAAATTTTTTAAACTTTTATTTTAGATAGCAAATAATTTAATTCCAAAAAGAATATTTTTTTATATAAATTATTTTAACACCAAGGTGGTTTAGCAAAATCAATTATATTTTAAAAACGTTATTAAAACAACTTTACTTGATAAAAAATTCAAACTAAATTAACACATATTTTATAAAAACAAAACTTGTGATAAAGTTAATTTCATTGTTTAAAAATTTTCTCGATCTTGTGTAATTGCATAAGATTCTCTGGAATTTCATAAAACTCATTTTCATCAACATGATAACAAATAATGTCGGAGCAATTATTTAGATAGATTAATACTTTCACCTACAGATATTGCTGTATCAAGATAAATGAATTCTTTTGGTGCTTTTAAAGCAACAAACTTTTTGCAGACGTCATCATAAACTTCAAGGTTGTTCGCTCCAAAACCAACAGCAAATAATTTGTCTTTCACAGCAACTAACTCGTGACGAATTTTACTTTTAACCATGTCAGGCATTGATGTCCATTCATCACCGAACACGTCATATGCCTCTACCGCGCTTAATTCAATGTCAGCATTGTTGAACCCACCAGAAACTACTATACGTCCTTTGAAAACAACACAAGCGGCAAAATGTCTTGCATCATGCATGCTGGCAATTTCTTTACAACTTTTGTTCTTACAACCATCTTGTCTAATTTGTAGACAAGAACTAGTGACTTGGTTGTAAGGATATCGTTCGTGGTAGTAACCACCAAAGATGAACGTTTTATCCATGAAAGTACAAGAACAATAGAACTCACGATTACCGAACATATCAGGTAGTGTTTTACAGCTATTTGCTGTAGGTGAATCAATTTGCCCACAGTACCTATTTGTATGTCTATAACTCGTTTTGTTTTGAAATAGGTTTTCCTTATCTAACAAAACTTCTTTAATCATTTTATAACAATCTTTATTTTCCGTTAGTGATGAAGTTTTATCTAAAACATGTTTGAATGCGTGCTCTGATAACAATTCAAAACGAACTTTTTGTAACAGCTGGTTCGCATATTTGCAACGTTCTTCAATGTTGTGGTTTAACCACGAAACTGTTGCATTGAACACTTCAACTTCTGTGTCAATTTTCAGTCCGGAACTTCCAAGTATTTTTAATACAAGACTGAAGTTTAAATGTGAAAAGTAATTGTTTCGAGCAACCGTTGGAAAAAAACGTTCTATATAAATCAAAGATGACTCATAAATAGTACCTAGTTTGTAAATTTTAGCTATACTGCAATAAGTGAAAACATTTTCTTTAGTCATTTTGTTCATTATAAAAGTGGACATCTTTAGGCTTTTATCTTTATTTAACATTACCTTGTTGATTTCTAAAGCTGCTACCAATTCATTTTTTTCAAACTGTATTTCACCTAATGAAAAAATATTGTAAAGTTTGTACAAATCTGTATGCAAAATAATATCCTTTTTGAATATTTATGGAAATCATTAGTTCTCTAGTAATATTTTATTGATATCTAAATATGTTGAATTTTTAACTATTCTTTTCATTATTATGAAGCTTAAAAAATGTTTTTATTAAGAAATTACTTATTAGGAGAATAAAAGGCTTTAATAATGGTATAAAACATTTTTTTAATAAATAAATAAACCTTTTGTAAAAAAGTATCTTTTAAGACACAATAGTTAAAAGACTGAACAATTTTTTTTGTTTCAGTACGTTTAAAATTGTTTGAATATCTATTTACTTTATAACTATCTAAGTTAACTATAACTATTTCATATACTACTTTATAGCTATTTGGGTTATTTTGAAAATAAATTTTTATATTGTTGCTTATATAGTTTTTTTAAAAGAGTAATAACTGTTTCTTTGAATTTTTTAATAAAGTAAACCATTTTAAAATTATTAAACGTAGATTTTACAATGTAAATATACTCTTTTTATTGAAATTAAAACATAAAATTAAGTTGGTCAAATGCTTTAAATTAGTAATTACGACATAAAAAATTGACATTAAAAAATAAAAATTGATTAAAAAATGTAAAATTTATGAAATATGATTTTTTCATCCTACCTTGGTTAGAAACTTCATTAGAAGATTTCGATATATTTTCTTCAAAATATTTTAGTGCATTTTTCTTAAATATATCAACCAAATTATACATGGCTGGCAACTTAACTATTAAAAAAAATAACTGAAAAACTAAATTTATAGTTTGTTTTCAAAAAACTCTGATCAATTATTTATAAGCAATTAAAAAAAAGCAGATATAAAATTTTATTTAACTTATTAATTTTTCCTCAGTTTTATGCTAAACTTAATCCTATAAAAGGCACAATATATGTTAAATTAAATTAATAGTAAGCTTTTGTATCTTGATAATTTTTTGATCAGGATTTTAGGTATGTAAACAATAATTTTGTTCATCTATAAACATTCCTTTTTAAGAATTACATCAATCTTGTGACAAATAGGTGTCTTAAAATCATATATCTTAAAAAATCGTTGTACTATAAAAACTAAATATATAACTGTCCAGTTAGTTAAAAAAAATTCTATCAATGGTGTTGTCGATTTATAATATATTAATATCATTATTTAAAAATGCTTATAAATGTGTATTTACTTTGGAAACATCTTGAACTTTTGGCACTACTACGACAACTAATCTATGTTTAATATTTTAGCCAAAATTTTAATGAACTAAAATTGCAATTCTTCTGGCTACTTAGAATTATCTAAAGATGATATTATTTAATTTGTATCATTTCAACAAAGCAACATGACTAGATTTAATAAGAAAAAAGCATTGTTACATTTTTGTTTAAAACTAAAAATAAAACAACAATAAAACAAACTCTTTTGAATATAGACTATATAATTTACTATAATTAAATTGAAGATTGAATAAAAAATATTTGTGGCCCTACTGACTGTAATTTAGATTTTTTTAAAACTTCACAAGTTGTCATTCTTTGAACGCGAGAAAACAGAACCTAGCCTTACAGCAAACTAGCCTGAGTCAGCCAGTTTTAATGATTACTTAAAATATTGATGTGCTAAAACTTGAATGAAACACTAAAAGTAACAAAAGAATAACAGTAGTACTTAAAGATATAGTTTTTAAATTAGTGTTTGATTTTCAAAAAAGGTCACCTAGCCTGAGCTATGCTTTATGACAACAAAGCAACCCTGTAACAAGCAAAAATTGCTTTTTACCACTTTAAAAAATTGAATTTATTTTTACATAACAAACAAAAGTTTAGACTTAATTGGTCTTTTAGTGAGTTTTAGTTTCTTGTTTATATAAAATTTTCAGCCATTAATTTTTTTTTCTATATCTAATAGTTAAAGGAGCTTTTGTAAAATTTGAAATATTTAGAGTAAAAAACCTAAGAAAAGGTTGCAAAAAAATTTTAGATGTTTTCCAAAAAAAAAACCTTTATATACACATCTATATTAATTGTATTACAAAACAGTTCATACCACTTTCAAGATGAAATAGCTTCACTGAATTTTAGTAGTTAACTAAAAATTTGTGTTTGAATAAATTACTTAGAATTTACAAGTACAATTTTAAATTTTTATTATTAATTTAAGTTTTTAATCCGTGCTGCATAAGTTTTTTTGGTAAAACTAGTCCGACGAAAAGAGAAGTTTTACAAAATCTGATTGAAATATGACAAGGTAAAAACATTTATAATTCTCAACTATAGATTTGAAGCAGTAAATAAATGATGACTTCAATAACTTTATTTCAACTATGCAAAACTTGGCACAATGAACATTTTAACAATTTTAGAAAATAGATATTTATACAAGTTGATTTTTAATTAAGTAAAAGTGTATTCGAATTATTCCACTGAAAACTGATCTTAACTTATAAATGGTCAATGATAATAAAGTTATAAAAATGCAAAGAAAAACATAAGTAGTTTTTTTATTAGTTAAATACACTACATACACAAAAAAATTCAAAAAATAAACATAGCTACAAAAACTATAGTTAGTTATATTTATTTGCTTTGAAATTTTGAATATTATAAAACTTGTTGAGATTTAATACTATGACAATATTATTATTAAAATGTATACTAACAATTTCATTTTAAAATTTTTTAAAGTAAATTTTAATTTTCATAATAAAAACAGAGTTTAAAGCACGGTGAAAAGTGATTGATACATCTCTAGATTGATCATAGGTTTTTATCATTAATTGCTTTTAAAATTTAAACAAAAATTCATAAAAACTATTTTAAAGCATTATACAAGTAAAAACTTTGTATTGTAATTTAAAGAGACAGTGTTTATAAAATACTAAAAACTCACAGTAAATAAAAAAGTATTAATTCAAACAAAAAAAATATTTCATTTGTGAAATTGTTCAATATATTTTCGCAAAGGTAATTATTTTTTACTTAAACATACTAGAGCTAACAAAATCTATCATATTAATCATAAAATAAACAAATAAATTCATTGAAATTTTCCTATTTTAAAAACTGTCGCCACTGGAGGTAGTATCATCTGATTCTTAATCGTTATTGGCTGAAATTTCATCCAATTATCCACCAACTTCATTGGTCGAAACTCCATCAATCTCATTCAACACAAACCAGTCAATGTGATTGGTTGAAATACAGATGTTGATAGGAATTGACACTTGGTGGCAGTATTGTCTTGTTGCTTGGCTACCTGTGAAGAGTTAATGTAAAATGGGCGTTTGAATACAATAATTTATGTACAGTATAACTGTAAGAAATGAACGATAAAACTTGGTGACTTTAACGAAACAGTTAAATATTTAGATTACGTTGACCACTAATTATGATATGTGAACTATAAATCAAAATCTAACGAAACTCAAACTCAAAAGCTTTGAACTGAAACATTTTTGGCAATTTTTAAAACATAATCATTAAACGTGATTGAATCCAGAAAAAGTGCGGCCTGTTAAGGGGTAAATGAGGACCAGCTTAGGTGGTTTTATCAAAATAAAAACAATTTCTGAATACAGTAGTACTACATGAATTTACAACCAGCATCTATAGTTATATATATTGCAACATTAAGTTTAAATATTTATAAAACCTACTCTTTGATCTCATGGGATTTCCAGAATGTAAGAGATGATCTGATGCAAATTGACATCTTCCGGCTTCTTAGAAATAATTCCCTGTTTAGTAAAAATATAAACTTATTATAAAAACAAGTTAACAATACTCTACCACGTAATTCTTATTAAAACTTTTATTCAAATATGAGCTTGTACTTTTTAGCTTAAAAAATAAAAATTTTTGTACATCATTGCTAGCATGTATGTTAAAAGTATTAATTATGTTCACACAGCAGATAAGCATAAATACACATACTTACACACGTATTGCATATACATTGGGGAGCTATAAAAAGGTGTTATTTTTTTAGTTTTTAGCTGTATTTTTTTATATTCATGAATTATCATAAGAGCACCTTGGGCAAAGTGATTCGAATAAACTCTTAGAGAGACTTGGCTTGGTTTTTTCTGAAAACACCCCGATGTAAACTGTATGGGACTATAAAAATTCGAATTTAAAGTTGAAGTTGCTTAAGATGTGGCAATTATCACAAAGAAACATTTTAGGGAATTTAATTTGATTTGAAGAAAGTTTCACAGATGCACTTATGTTTTTTTTTAAAAAACTTAAAGCTAACAAAAAATAAGAAATTACAGTAAGTTAAAATAAAAGCTTCTGTGAAACTTTCTTTAAGTATTTTTAAATTCTGCACAATGAATTTTTGTTATAACTACCACATGTGAAACTAATTTAGACTTGAAACTTCAAAACTATATTTTTAAGTTCTATACTTTTATGCTAAGGTTGTTTTCAAAAAATAAGCCAAGCTATAAGTCTATTCAAATCAATTCAAACTTTGCCACAGATGGTCTTACGATATTCAATGTATACAAAAATGTAGAGCTGAAAACTCAACAAACCTGATTACTTTTTAACAAGCATATGGAATATATGTATTTTAAATACGTGTGGCTTTCATTTGTTTTAAATCTGCCACACACAAAATTTATTTAAGATTGTGGGTAAAGTGTATTGCCACAACTGACCTTGTTTTCAAAGCTGCTATAAAGACAACTACTTTGCAAATTTAATAATTTTAGCTGTTTGACTTAATTTGTAAATTATAATTTAAGACAATCGAAGTGTAAGAGGTAAAGAAATTATAGCTCCTAGATTTAAAAAAATCATTTAGCCAAAATTCTAAAATACTTTTTTTTGATTGTAATTACATTGAAAACTTACAAAAACAAGCAAACAAATTACTTGTTAGTCTAGCCAACTTTAAATCAAATGTATAAAATTTACAACAAGTTACACTTAAACATGTTTAAAACAAATAAACTAGCTTCATAAAGAAATAAGAAACAGCATTTCTGGGTGTTTTCTGATGTATTCCTCCTTTTGTAGTCTCTGCCATATCTATAAAGTTTTAATGTTAAAGTTTACTTTAACTGTACTTAAAAGTACTTTAAATTACTCAAATGTAAATAAAACATCATTGAAAATAATTTTTGTTCTTAAGAATAAAATTGTTTGTTAAATGTAAAAGAAAACTGCAAAATTTATGGTAATGCTTTTGCTTAAGCATAAACACCTAAAAAGTTAAACTTTTAGTGTGGTAAACAGAAAAAGTTAAATATTTATTCTACCAAAAATTACTTAAAAATCTTTTATCACTTTTAACTTAAATAAGTCTGCAATAAAAATGAATATTAATTTACTAATGGTTGTTATAAATTGTACAATGCAAATAGTTAACAATCAAAGTGCAACAAAAGCTTTAAAAAGTTAGACTGTGGGTTTTTTATCATCAACCCTCTGTTTAACTATCTATATTCAGGCCAATGTTACTTCATTGCACAATTGACTACTAAGTTTTCTAACAAACAGCTATGTTTGAGAATTTCAGGTATTGTTTCACCAATCAAACTTATTTCGAATACTTTTTAACCAGTCAAAAATTTCTATAACTTCTTAAGGCTATTTGAGGTCTAACTGTTTTATTTAAAAATTTAATTACCAATTACTGGTAAATTATATACTATTTTTAACTAATTTAACTTATTACTATTTTTGTTCTTCTTACTATCACTGTTAATCCTTACCGTTAGTTGGTAACTATTTTTCTTTATATTATTAAAGTTGTTTCTTTATTTCCTTTATGTTTTTTAGTATCACTGTTACCCCTTACCCTTATATGGTGGTTACTTTATAAATAATATTTTTTATTCTTGTGGAAAATTGTCACTTATGCAAAATTGACCCTTGGTGAAAAATTGTGCAATTGTAAATTTCGTGCAAAAGTGACCCATCATCAGGCACATATGTTTTTTGCTAAAAATTCCCTTAGTGCAAAAGTGACTTTTTGTGTATATTTGACCTTTATTCAAAATTTTCATTGTGCATATTTGACTCATACCACACCTTATGAAAACATATAGAGATTATTTTTTATTAGCAATTTTTAGAAAACTAAAACAGCTAAAATACATATTTTCCTTGTTTTTTGTGCTAATGAAATCAACTTTCAAAATAAAAATTGTATGATCATAAAATGCCATACTGTTGTATTAAGAAAACATAATAATGTAAGCATTTTATGACTGATATTTCCAAAAATCTAGAAAACTATTTAAGGTCATACCAGCCATAAGGGGGTAAACATTGCTTATTACAGGTGAATCTTATAATGAAGACTTTTATCTTAGCTATCAAACATTTTAGATAAAAAAAAAACACTTTTTAGGTATAAGCAATCAAAGTTTGTGAGCTCAATACGTTGCTTATAAAACAAGTTATCAAAAAAAAGTTAAAAAAATATTCTTCTTTATTTTTACTTATCTTCTTCACATTTTTACAGATAGTTCATTACTAACATTTGAATCTTATTAAAGCAAAAACTGTTTAAATTTGAAAAAATTAAAACATTTTTTAACATAATTTAAACTGTTTTTGATTTTTCTATTTAAGACAATTATTTTTAAATTCTATATAACTGGCTTGTGACAATGTTAATTTTAAAACTTAACAGGTTCTAAATAAAAGCCAATCAATGTTAGTTTTTGTAAAAAACTATTGGACCTTTCGCTTACATTACAATTTTTCCAATATTAAAACTACTCTTACAAATAATTTCTATTAATTTAAAAAATTAGATTGTATAAGTTAAAAGTACTTACAAAATCACACCCTCGAAATCTAAATAACAATTATTATTTGCAATTTTGGTTATCCCTTTCAAGTGTAACATATTGAAATCTCAAACTTTGATTAGTTGCACTTAAGTTAATTGTAAAACAGCTTAAAAGGAAATTAAATTTTACTTAAAAAACCAACAAAAAATCAAGCTTTATAAAAATACTTTACCCTTCTATAACTTAAAAATGGACTAATTTCAACAGTAGCATCTTGCAATGACAACTTATGTTATCTCAGTAAATAGGCTTAACAATATTTATTCAAAATTAGTTAATTAGTAAAATACAAGTAATGTAAAAAAAATTCTTGGTAGTTTAAAAAAAAATTGCAAATTAAGGTCTAAAATTTTAACCAAAATAATAAATAAAAATGCTAAAATATAAAACTTATTAAAAGCTCTCGTAATTACGTTTAACAGTGCAATTACAATTTATCTTAACAATTAGTACAGTTATTTAAGAAACCAGTTTAAAGCATTGTAAAAAATGTAAACAAATTAAGAGAAAATTAATTAAATTTTCACTTAAACTAAAAAAAATTTACTCGGAATGTAGTCAGTTTAACTTGTTGATCATCAGATTAAGCTCCCAAATTGTATTTATTTGGCTGCTAATCAAGGGGCCTCCTTGCCTCCAAATTTAAGTGTTTTATAAGTGCTGCAATTTAGTTTACTATTATGACGTGATAATACTACTAGAGCTAACATTCAAACTTTTCCAGAACTGGTTTAGTTTTCAAAAATGTCTTTATGTAAATTAAGTTAGTTTAAAATTATTTCAAAATAATGTTATTTAAAATTTGACTTAAAGATGTTTATCTAAACTTATAAAGTTTCTTTGATACTTGACTTAACTCTTAAGTTTTTTATAAAATGAATGTATAACAGATCTTTTATACTTGATTTTTATTTCAACTGTATCATAAAAGTTTCTAATTAAAACACTTTTTGTTTAAGATGAGATGCATGACAATTACTTTTATAAATTGAATAAGTTTGACAGTCTCAACAAAACAAGTTTTATAAATGGACATGACATCAAAAAAACAAGTTGCATTAATTATTTTAAAGAAAATAGAAGTTTGTAAAATAGTAACGAAAAATGTGCCTAAATCTTTAATGCAGTTTAGCACAAGCAGGTTAACTTAGTTTGACATTTTGTAAAGTGAAGAAAGTTTTAAAGTAGAAATTTTTTATTAATTATTATGCATTGCATAATATACAGCGGTTATATAATTTTATGAATAAAATGTTCTTTTTTACTTCTCTGGAAAAATGGTTATTCAGGCATGTTTATAGATAAATCTTACCCAACGTGCCTGGATAAGTAAATAAGCTCTGTATATGAATATCAGTTTTACATTTTCATTTGATGTATTAAAGTTTCCATTGAAAATGTTAAACATTATTTGTAAACTGAAAATTTTAAACTTTTTTTCCAAATTTGTTATTTTTTTCAAAAACTTATGGGTATTTGTTTAGCAATTTAAGCACACACTCATATGACTCAAAGAGCCCAAATGAAACCTAACCTGATTATATTCCTAGAATAAAGCAAGAAATTTATATTAGGATTTTAAAATCAATAACAACCAACTATTTCAATAATAGTGGAACTTTAGAGCATAGGGGGTTTGACATATTTTTATTAGTAAAAATAACATTGGATCTTATATGAAAGCTTAAAGTACAAAGTACAAGCCAGTTTTTATAGAATTAAAAAATATAATTTAACTTTTGAGATATTGTAATTTTTATAAAAAAGTTCTGATACAAACATATGGACCGCAAATTCTTAGGGGCCAATATTCTCAGAAAATTTAAGATCACTAAAAACCTATCTTCTCCTTCATTTTTTGAGCTAGAGACCTCAAATTTTTAGGAAACGTTTCTTTTATAATTTAAAAGACTTTAAATGTTAGAATTTTACAAATATTAAAAAATAAAAATTTTAGATAAAAAAACAAAAAATAGGTGGTTATTTTTAATAAAAATTTTATTTTTCAAAATTAAAAAATTTGCTTCATTCAATCTTTTTAAAATTTAATAATACACTATCTGTAAAAACTTGAAGAAGATTACTTAAAAAATGAAGGAGGAGATAGATTTTTAGTGAAATGGCCTTTTTTTGCGTTTTTAGTTTGCGCCTTCCATTAGGAACCTATTGAGGTCACCGACTTTGATTGCTCATATCTCAAAAAATACTGTGAATTTTTTCAAGGGGTTTAAAATGTCTGAAAGCTCAGATAAAACTCTATAAAATAATACAAACTTGTAAAAATCAAGGTGGACCCCCCTATGCCCTTAATCATCTAAAAAACATGCAAGTTGAAGAAAAAATCTGTCCTGACACTTAAAAATCTTAAAATTATCCTGGGTCAGCCTGAGTTAAAAAAAATACATATCCTGATATACAATGGTTAAGTGGCAACCCTGTGTTATATTTTTTTTTTTTGAAAAAAGTTTTCAATTTTGTGTTTTAACCAGCTTGAGCGCATATGGAAGGGGGTAAGACATTTTTCTTAAAAAAATTATCATTGACTTATATATGAAAGCTTTTAAGTATAAACTATAAGTCTGTATAAAATATTAAATCTTCATTAATTTTTAAAATATAGTCATTTATCTAAAAATTTTGGATATCAACTAAAAGGCAATAACCTTTTCATGGTCTATTTACTCAACAGCTCTAAAATTATTAAAACCTATCTTTTCCTTCTTTTGTAATCAATTGACCTCAATCTTTTGGAAATATTTTTTGCAAGAAAAATTCTATTGTAAAAATTGAAAAATTAATATGACTACATGAAAAAAAACTTTTTTATAAGAGTTTTTAAGAATAAAAATAAATAAAAAAGAAAGAATAGCAATTAAATATAAAGAACTTTTGTTTTATCTATATAAAGGCTTCTTAAGTGTAAGCAATGTATTGCTTAAATCTCAATATGAAAAAAATACTCAAAACTAAAAAAAAATACATAAGAATTCTTTGCTATTTTAAGTTAACATTTTACTCAAATTTTTTTTGAAATATTGCTTAAAAACAGCAGAAGAAATGTTATCTATAAAATAGTCTTTTTTTGCCTTTTCTAACTTGGCCCTTACATAGGATACCTATTAAACTAACAAACTTTGTTCCCTCATACTTCAAAATCTAATAAAAGTTGTAAGAAAAGGGTAAAAACATATGTTAGCTGAGTTTAAGATCTTTAAAATAAAATATACATGTAAATAAACTATCTAAACCCCCTATGACCTTAAACCAGTTTTTACTCACTGTGATGTGACCATTTATGGCCTCAACAGTTAATGCATGTAAACTAAACTGATAGCATACAGTTCCATTCAAACTAATAAAAACTAAAATAATGTGATATATTATAACAATTTAATAAGTTTCTTTAGTTTAATAACAACATCAATACTTACTTTCACCCTCTTTAATAATAAACATTTTTTAAATGAAAAGACAAGCAAAAAAAAGTTGTTTACATTATGTAATTACATGAAGTTTTAGTAATTGTAAGTGCAGTAATTTTGTTAAATACAAAGTTATTTATTTGACCTTTCTAACCTAACTCTAGTAGTATCAGAAGTAAATTTTATTTAAATGGAGAAAAAAACTATTTATCCATAAAACTTTTGGTGTCTTATTATCTGACAAAAACTTTCAAAATTTAAATTCAAATCTGGTATATAAAATGTTATTTGTTGATATATAATAGCATTTGTTAATATTGACAATATTTACCCTTAATGGCTAAAAATTTATATGGGTTTGAATAACAAATACAAACTAATAAAGTCAACAACAGTGGCTAATGGAATTTTAGAAATTTCTTTGTTTCAGGTTTCTTACCTCTTTGTAGTAGAAAACAAATTGTAGAGGTATAGAAATTATTTTAATAATGTAAAATTACTTAATAGGTATGATACTACTTTAAATGTATTTCAAAAAATAGAACTCCAATTTTTATTACTTTATATAAAAGTTAGTTCTTATCTTTATTGTTTTTTATTTTCAAAATAACAAGATTTTTAAATTGTTTTCCTATAGTATAAAGTTTTTTGTAAACATCAAATTCCAACTTTTTTAGAATTCTAGGTGAAATGTCCACTTATTAGGGATACTAAATGGATAAATTACTTAAGTATACATAGATTTGATAATTAATCATACTCACCAATTTATTAAATTTTTCAAAATATTTATAACAGTGAGCCTGAGATTTTAAACAACCACCCTCGTTGGTCAAAATATGTGACAATCAAAATTAATTTGTTTTTGCCAATTTAAAAAAATATTAACTGAAATAAATTTGTCCATTTTAACAAACATATTTTCAAAAAAATAACTGGAATAAGATAACTTTTTAAAAGTTAGGCACAAGGGGTTTGAAAAGACTTAAATATTAAAATTAAATTAGCAACAAGCCTAGAAAATCTGGTTTCTTTAACAATTTTACATAGAAAATAATAAGTGTTAGAATAGATTTTACACAGAAAATATTTTTAAATAATTAAATAATAATTAGTTGTTAAACACTTTTAAAGTATTATTATTGTAACTTTTCAGTAAGTCAATTTTTTTTATCTTAATATTAAATGTAACATAAAAAAATTTAGTCTTGAAAAAAAATCCAAAAATAATTAACTCTGTATTTAGGTAGCTTATTAAAGAAAAGTAAATAGGTTAATATAAAAATTTTGCATCGTATTACACAATAAAATTAATAAGAGACATAAATATATGTTAAGGCCATGGGGGGAGAAGGGTCAAACATTTTTTTTACAAAAGTTATTTTTAGCTTTTATATGAAAGCTTTAAGTACAAACTACAAGCCAATCTTATAGAATTCAAAAATATTGTATAACTTTTGAGATATTTAATATTTTGTAAAAAATTTCAGATATAAACATATGGACTGCAACTTTTATTTGGATCAATTTTCTTGGACCTTTAAAAATTCACTAAAAATCTATCTCCTCCTTCATTTTTCAAGCAATCTTCTTCAAACTTTCAAAGGTATTCCTTTAACAAAAGGAAAAAAAAATTTACTTTAGAATTTAAGTAATTAAAAAAAAAAATTATCACAAAAATTTAAAAAAAAATGTGTTTTTTTTTATCAAAAAATTATTTTTTACAGAAAAATTTTTTAAATCCCTAAGTTTTTTTTTTGTTATTGTATAAAGATTAGACTGTGAAAGTTTGAAGAAGATTGCTTGAAAAATGTAGGAGATAGATTTTAAATGAAATAATCTTTTTTTGCTGTTTTAGTTTTCCCTTCCCATAAGGAAAGGATTATGCCCAACTTTGACTGGTCATATCTCAATAAATAATTTGAATTTTTTAAAACGATACAAAGCATCTTGAAGCTTAAAAAAAATCTTTAAAATAAGATCACTTTGTAAAAAACATGGTTTACACCCCTCACCCCTATGGGCTTAAAAATCAATACTCTGATACAAAAATAAAATTACCAGCCCATTATGAACTACCTCTATGAACGTTATATTAATACTATGAAGCTAACTATAAGTGTATAAAACAGAAGTAAACTTTTTCTAAATACTTTATAGTTAGCTTAAAACAAAGCATTTTGAATTTATTTAATAAAAAATTGCAATGTTCAAAACAAACTAGGAATATTAAATATGTTGAATGTCTTTAGGATTTTGATGCAAAAATAAGATGTTGAAACATTAAAAAAAACTGTTCAAATAACTTTTATTTCTAATCAATAAAATATTGTAAACCACAATATAACTAGTTCTAAACTAGAATATATCAGCTCAGAGTTAAGAAAAATCTTCTAATAAATTTAAATATATATAACAAAAATTTGTTTAAAATCCCAGGTTTTTAAAGGTTGTTTAGTGATTTTTGATCAAAATTCCTGCATTTTCTAGGATTCCAGGTTTTATGACAAACATGTAGCAACTAACATAGTTATTAATACAACTATAAACATAAGAAAATTAAGTAAAAACATTTTAAATTGGTTTTAAGTAAGACTTTTCTATATAAATTGTAATTAAAACTAAAATTAACAAAATTTTGTCAATAAGAATATTTAAAAACAATAAATCCAAATGTAAATTTTGAGTAAAACTTCATTTTAACTTATAATTCATTTTTGATTTAGTCATGTTTACATATAGGTCTTGTTGTTGTAAAAACAACAAATTTTCAAATTTATTTTTTCTCAAATTTAAAATTTAGTAATTTGTGAAAAAACAACAAGCTGAAATTAGTGAAGAATATAAATATTTTATTAAGCTTTATCATAGTTCAGAATAAAATCAATATTATTTTTACTTACAATAACCTTTACCAACTATGAATTTCCTAACTTGTTGACTAATTTTAGATTATTTTGATTAGAAATATAGGTAATAAATAACAGTTTTAAATAAATAAAATTAATAAATAAAATAACAGTTTGGTCCTAAATTAATTTAAACTAAACAACATAAAAAAAATAAAATTCATAAATATAGATGTAATGTAAAAAAGTTATTGCAAACACTTAGAGATATATAATGCAGTTTCAAGTTATTCTTTAAAATAGTTCACAAATTTAAATAACACTATCAAATACCTTTCATTGGCTTGCCTTGCACTGTATTTCTGTCCAGCAGCATTAAAAGAATGTCATGCTGTATTTCTGAGCATGCGCAGTGATAAAACAAACAGGTTACCACAAAAATTTTACACAAAGTTTTTTGTTAACCAGGGATTAGTAATACCAGGTTTGAAAAAAATCGTAACCAAAGTTAAATGTTTATAAACAGTTTCAACATTTTTATGAAACTTACAACATTTATTTTGAACTTAACATAGTGTTTAACATTGTTTTAAAAAATTAAAAATCTAATACTTATCAAGCTTTATTTATTCTAAAAATCGAATTTAAGTTAGTTGAACTTCAAATTCCAACAAAAGTTAATTTTAGCATCTGACACTTTAAATAAAAATTTTTTTCTTGCTTTGTACATTTCTTTATCGCTATCATGATTTTTTTGTTTAGAAATTATTATTTGATAAAACAATGTTTTCCATGTATTAAATTGAAAAGAATTAAATTGAAATAACTAAATATAATTATTATTTAAAACAGTGTATCACAAGTTAAAAGTGTATGATTGTATCATTATTTCTTTTAAATGTATTGAAAAATTAAATTTAACATTTTCTGTAAAAATTTAAAAAATATATAGATTGTACTACGAAAAATAAATAAATCTTTAATGACTGTAATTATTAAAAATTATTTAGATTTCACATTTTCAATAAAAACTAGAAAGTAAAACTCTATTGTTTTTTAAAAATGTAAAAAGTTTTAAAACTTGGACCTTCTTAACGACTAAACTATCTAAGTAAAATATATAATAACAAAATCTTAATCTTCTAAACTCTGTATATAAACAATAATTATAGTTATCTATGTCTAAATAATACAAAGGAATGCGAGTTTTTAATGTGTTTAACAATTAATGTCTTCGTTTTAATAAAAGATTAAACTTTAAAACATTGCAATAATATCATTTTAACAATGGTCAGTGACTAAGTGTATAAATTTTAAATAGTCTAAATATAAAAATGAGTCTTTTTTTAGATTTACTAAGATAAAAACTATGTAGTTTACTACAAAAATGTTTACAAGTATAAAACACTAACCAAACAAGCCCTTGCCATATTTGCCATATTTTATAGCATTTCGTTTGTGCTTATGTGAATGTAATGTTAAGTCACATAAATAGCTATAAAGTATAAAGTATGGAAAATATGGTCAAGCCAAATAAAGAATTTGTACGTATATTGGAACTTATGTTTATAGTTTAACTGTAATTAATTAAATAGATATGTGTTCAAATTTTTAAAAGTTCTTTAAATACTAGTTTGTTATTTGAAGCTGTTATTGAAAACTTTTGTGTTGATAAAATTCGGTAGTAAACTTTTTGTAACTTATGAATAAAGTTTTTATTTATTTTTATTAAGTTTCTACGGAAAAGTATGCAGCTCTCATACCAAGAAAAATAACAGCAGCTTTACAGAGAGATACTTTGTTTGTTTCAAAATAGTACTTAGCGATTTGTTTTGTCACTAACAATCAGTTTTTATCTGAACAAACTGTAGTTATGTAGATTTGATTAGGTTAAAGACTTTTTAAATGTTTTACTAGTGCAAAATTTTTGAAAATATTCAGTTATAAAATAAAATGCTAAAGTAAAATTAGTGTACTATTTAAATCATATTTGTAATTTGCTACTGGTATTGATGTATTAATTTTTTAATAAACTTAGTATTTGAAAAAAAAACTTTATTAGGTTTAAAGTCTAACGAATTATTCCCATACTTTTAAAAAGTAGACAATTCAGAGGTTTAATTTATTAAACTATTTTTCATCAATTTATATATAAACAAGAAATAACGGGATTTTTTGTGATAACAGTTATTTGTTTTAAAAAACTTGCAAACTGGTAATGTGAAAACTTATAATGTCATGTAATGTAATTTATAAAAACAACAAACTGTTTAATATGATTATAAACTATTTTAGGAGTTTATTAATTAACTAATATTTTAATATTGTTTTTTATTAAATAATAAATTTTATTATGGCACAAAATCATTCAAACTCGAATTGAAATGTCATACAATGTAACAGAGCAGTGATTAAACTCAATTAATTCAATGATTTTAAAGCTTCTTATTTTTTTATGTTTAAAGCACATAGTCAATTAAGTTCATGCTAACAGTTAAATATAAATTTTATCCAGGTTGATGTTATTGATATAAACATACATGTAAAATCCGTTTTAAACAAACTGTTCAATTTTTAAGTTTTATATTTTGAAAAAAGCTACTAATATATCATTATTTTGTTATAGTTATAATAATAAGATATTTCACCATGAGCTAAACAAACAATAACCGTTTATTTTTAATAGCATTTATTGTTTTTACTATATTTTATATATTTTGAACTAATAAGCTAATTATAACTTTTGTAAACTTGTAAATAAGTTTAAATTGTAAAACTAAATTGATATTTAAAAAGTTACTTAAACTTTTATTACATTCTCTGAAATACTTTTTTCTAAATTTAGATAAAAGTATCAACGTTGAATTACTTATTAATTTTTAATTCTGTTAATTAAAGAGAAAGGCACTATTATTAACAATCTAATTGTGTAGTTTAAATATTTAAAAGCATGTGTTTAAAAATAAGCATTTTTAACCTAATTATATTCGTTATGGAAGTTTTTTTTTTGATACTACATGTGAAGTTCCGTAGTCAACATTTGACAATAAACAAAGTGTTTGTTTTTGTTACCGAAGTTTTCTTTAGTCTGTTTACAACAAAGTTTGTTCAAAATTTAGTAATTAGTGATTACTGTATAGCAAATGACAATAACTATTCGAAAAATTTAACTAATTTAATTTTACTACGAGTTCTATATTTCAGGCTTAACTTATTGTTCATAGGAGTTAGACATTCACTTAATAATTGTAAAATAATAATATAGGAAGATTCATAATATATTTTAGATTTTATTAAGTTGTACACAATGTTTATTCACATACAAATTACAAGTTTTCGTTAAGCCATTTTTCAAAATAATTTTTATAAAAGCATAGTATTAATTTATAGTGATGACGTTATTTTTGTGGTTGATAGATCTGACTACTTTTAAACATTAGTTTTAAACTTGATAAACTTAACTTATTTAAGACTCGTTTTCATAATTTGTTTTAAACCGATTCGAATAACTAGTTGGTATTTGCAGAGTTCAAAATAAAAACGTTATAGTTTATAGACTTACAATATAACTATAAATAAATATCGATAATTAAGATTAAAAGTGTTTTGTCGACATGAGTTTTGTTGATACCTACCTAAGCTTTCAAGCAACTAGAAAACTTGTACTTCTAAGGAAACCAACTATTTATTTCCATTTTCTTTGTTTAAAAACAAGTGTTTTGAATAAAATCTAATGTTATGGTAGTTTTAGTATAATAACTTTTGTTTTGTTTAAGTTCTTTACACCTTTTAAGAAGCTGTAGAAAATAAAATAATATTTTTTACTAACTATATTGT
Source organism: Thalia democratica (assembly GCF_965202585.1). Classification (NCBI taxonomy): domain Eukaryota; kingdom Metazoa; phylum Chordata; class Thaliacea; order Salpida; family Salpidae; genus Thalia; species Thalia democratica. The sequence goes on from NC_139165.1 coordinate 107,983,515, forward strand.
GCTTATTTTTTAAATATATATGAACTAACATCTTTTAGGTGTACTTTTTAAAGATTTTCTTATTTTTGCAGACTGATAACAAAAAAAAAAAAAGTATCATAATATTTACCGTTTTAGTATAAAATCTTAGCTTAGGTTTTAGTAATATACTAAACTTTTGCTAAAATAAAGCATTTTAGTTTGTAAAACGATTTTATATTAAGCATTTATTGAATACTAACTTATTCTTTTGAACTTTGCCGTAAAATAGCTTTTAAACTTCTTTAGTAATGTTAAAAAGATGTACTCAAACTGTACAAGTTTTAAAAGTGTTAAAAAAATCTTATTCTATTACTTTTAATTAACTGGTTGAAAAAATAAATTAAGCTGAAAATTTTTGATTTAAACTTAAAGTTTAAAAAATATAATTTAACAATTTATACAACATTTCTGTATTTACTTTCCAGTAGACGCGTCTCAATTAACGTAAAAAATGGCAAATGTTTTTAGTTTATTCAAGTATAAAAAAAAACTAAAAGATTCATGAAGTTATAAGTTGCAAATATTTTTCATTTTTCTGTTAATTATAAGTTGAAGTTTTATTTTGTTCAACTCACTAAGTTTACAATAGTATTTTATAGTACGATAATGTTTTTATTCTTTATTTTCGTATTAAAGTATTAATTTCGTTAACTCTTTGAGTTTATAATATAAATTTACGTTTAAAATAAACTATTTTATTGAATTCTTTTAATATTAACAAAATCTTTATTTATTTAAACTGATTACTAAAATGAGTAAATTTAAAATCTTAAATGAATTCATGCCTTTAAAGGATTTAGATGACTCTAGCGACTTCATTATTCAGTCCCTGGTATTTGATCAAATTCCATTTGTTTACACGAATGTTAAACACAAAATGGATTTTGTTTACATTATAACAATAGACTTTGTATGTAAAAACAACATAACTATTATACAAAGAATATGAAGCTCTTCTATTTGGTTGTTTATATGGACTTTGATTGATCCTTTGCATTACCTTCTGGACAATAAGTATGTTGCTGTTATTGAAAATATTATTTAAATTAATAAGAAAAGATTCATGTGAATAAATGTAATAGTTGTTTAATTGTTTTCTTTCTGTTTAAAAAGCTTATACAATTTTCTATCACTCTAAGAGTTAATTTGGTAATATGTCATTTAGAACTGACTAACAAAGTTTTTATTCACTATTTGTAGTAGATAAAGTAGTATATAACATTTTGTCTAATTGGTAAACACTTGCTTTTGAGTTTTAAAATGTGTCCTCACTTTTTTATTTTCAATCATGATTTCTTAACCTTGTGTTGTTATTAAAATGGCAAGTCACTAAGGCTGTTTTTAACAGGAATACCAAACAGTCAGCATACCCAAGGTAACTAATTGTTTTTTTTAAACTTAAGCTGATATAGACTAACTGAAATATGATCTTTAAGAAACCCAGCCTAACCAGGAATACTTTAATTTTTGTTAAAACTCAGACTATTTTTGTATTAAGTTATATAAAACATTTAAAATATATAACATATCTAACTTTCTTTATTTTATGATAATTACAGAGCTGCCAATAAACTTTAAAAACCTAAAGCTTGAATATTTAAAAAAAATCCTGGATTTTTACAACTTTTACATGCAAAGTAATGAAATATTGACTCCACACTAAAAGTCCATTATATAGATATTTTTTATTATCATTATATATATTTTATATTTAAAATCATCTTTTATTTTTTTAATAAATGTAATAATAAAATTTAGTCTTTTTAAAAAAATATTAATTACTAATTTTTATTAATTAAGTATAAATGTATAGCTAAAGAAAAAAATTATCAAGGCACACTGGTTAGTCAAAATTAAGTTTTATAATATTTTGTTTCCTCTCCTTTAAGTTAAGTAAGTATCTAAATTTAATTTTTCAAACAATCAAATTGTTAATATCAGTTATGGATAAATGTGTTTCTGGTAATTTTTGATTAAAGTGGATCAAGTATAAGTTACTTTTATTAAATTTTTGATATAGTAGGTTAGATCAAGGTTTAAAAGATAAGACAAGTGTTTTTTACAATAATTCGAATTTAAATTTTATCATGATGATTCTTTTTAATTAAAATTAGTTATAGATACTTTGAAACAAAATCTTTAAAATATATTAAAATATATTTAAATGATTAAATTTAACTGATTCAGTTTATTCCTTTCATATGGTACCAATTAAAATCTTCCTAAATTGATTAAATACATATCAAAAGTAGTTTTAAATTCTAAGATGTAAACCAACTGTTATTTTTTAGATTGAATATAATAACCAAGTTGAAAAAAAACTTATTACTTATGACTTAGTAGCTCAGCAGTTTTTCTATGATAAAAGCAACCTGAAAATACAAATTAAGAATTAACCTTTTGTTCAAAATTACTCAAATGTTAAAAAACTTAAATTGAAGTTACATAGGTTTTTTTTTTAAAGTTTTCAAGTTTTGGCATAAATTCTAAAAGTATTGATAATGTAAATTAGGTAGTACCCTTGTATAAAGATTGCAGTAGAAATGCAAAAAACATAAATCAAAATTTTAATAATAATTGTAATAAGTTCAGTAAGCAATATTGAGATTTTAATGGAACTTTATTAGTAATTAAATTTATTTAATCTCAAAGAAGTTTGATTTATTACTTTATGGTGTTAAGAATTTTTAAAACACAAACCCATCACAACTATGAACTCCGTTATCATAAAAAACTATATCACATTAATAAAATAAATAAAAAATAGTTTGATCCAGTTTAAGATTGAATTGATTACCACTATTTTATAAATATTTTTTTACTTATTACTGGGGTTACCACAAACTCATGATATTCAAAATAATAAAATCTTAGAATGAATAGGGACAATTCTGGATAACTCAGGACAGATTGAATTTAAAAAAAATCAAAATATTTTTTTTTAGTTTTTTAAATTCTAAGACCATTGTTTTGTAGATTTTGGGTGTGATTAAATTTATTTATTTTCAGTATTTTTTTTTAATAAGCATTTCTGTTAAAGAGTTTGATTTTTTGAAGCTAAAAAAATATTTCAATTTTGTTAGTCTATTTAAAAAAAAAAAATTAACATGACTTAAGACAGTTTAAGGTCATTCAAGATAGTTTTTTTTCACTCAGGACAACTTTTTGAATCAAAGAGTGGCAACGCTTATTTTTAGTCAAAGTGTAAACTATGTTTGTTTCATAATTATTTACCCTTTATAATAGTTAATAAAAATGGTAATAAGTGTATTTATTTTTTTGTTTATAGAGCCATAGTGTTTACAAATGTTAGATACACCCTTTCTTTAATATTGTTTAATAACTACCATTTAAAGTTTACTGAAAAGTTTATAAGTTTTCAAAGAAAAACTTGGTATAACAAACAAAGCTCTTCTTTAAATTATTAATATTTTTATTTTATTTTTCATAGAAGAAAGTTTAGTTAAACAATGCTTACTAATAAACATATAGCAGAACATAAAGTTATGAAAGTATCAAAATTGTCATTGTATAAAAAGCTCAAAGAATTGAAGTTGCTGACTTTGTTTTAAATTGTTATTCTGTTCTTATATTATCCTAACTTTTTTAAATAACTTCTATTTTTAAAAATATTTCTAACAAAATAACTTTTTTCAATCATCTTTTAGTTATTGTAGACTGAAATCTTTAACCTCAATATTTGGAGTCAAAATGTTGACATAATACTTGTCAGTTTAGTAGAAACAAACTGTTTTTATTTTAAGAAAATTAACTTATTAACCACACAATAAATCTAACTTTTTTTACATTAATAAAAAGCAACCAGTTATTTTTTAGCACTTTAACAGAGTTAAAATGTCATTTGTGTTAAAATTCTTGTCAGTTGATTAATTGATATGAACTTTTACAACTGTTAATTACTAGTTGTACAAACATATAATTGATAACTAAATCAACTCTTATTTCTTTAATTGAGATATTTCATTCTTTATACGATTGCAATAAATTTAATAAGTTTATGCATTGTTATTATCTAAGAGTAATAATTTTGAGCTGATCAATAGACAGTTTATAGATAAAATGTATTTTGTAGAAAAAGCTTAAACTATTTTGAAAATTTATAATTAGTACACATTTTTATGATATAAACACCAATAACTTTCTAATATAAAAACTCTTTTAATTAGGATATGAATAAACAACCATTTAGTACAAGCAGGTAAAGCTCACTGAATAAGCTCTTTAATAGATACATTTCCAACATGTCATTACTAGTGCTCAAGGAGACTTTATAAAATGGTTTGTTTTAAAGTTTTAATGAAGATAGACAAAAAAACTGACAGTAAACTATTTTATACATAAAATTTCCTTGTCTATAGATGGTAGGTTTTATTCAAAATACAATATTTATCTTTTTAGCATTAAATTATAATACTTACCTAAACCAAGCCAGGCACTTTTAAAAACAGTTATTTTTTATGATTCATAGAACTTTTTATTTGTTATATTTAAGTATTTTGTGTATAAATAACTGTATTATGTTGTATAGTATATCAAGTAGTAAAGCTAATAAAATTTAAATACAATCATTTAACTAAAAAGTTTATACTGCTACTTTTTGCTTGTTTTTTACTAACATAAAACTGTTTGACTCAACAAGATTTAATCACAAAAAGTAAAATTTTTATTATTATACACATGAAAATAAAAGAATGTTTTTATTTCTAAATGAAATAACTACTTATTTATTTTGTTTTTCTATAACTTTACCGTTTAATGATGAGCGATCTGTTTAGTTAATAACTAACGATAAAATGCTTTCAAACAGTTTAATAACTCTACACTCTCCCTAGCTAATAAAAGTTTCAAAAATCCTTTATTTAAAGGGGTTGAGAAAATGTTTAATCTCATTACAAATAATTAGATATTAATATAATTAGATAAATTAAAGTTTTTACATACTAAAAAAATTAAAGCAGTTGTTTTAAAGTTTTTAAAATACACACATGGAACATCTGAATTATCTAGAAACAGTTTCTGTTTAATTATAATGCTCATCGACTGTTTATTTTACAGTATACTTCACATATAAGGTTTTGTGACGTACTGGTTTTTTTGAACATAATTTCGTCCAAAACGTACAATTCTTCTATTTTTCTTGTATCAGGTTGACCAGTAGTAGCACCTTTGGATATTGACATACCCGTGGGAATCTTGGAGCTTTTCGAGTGTAAGTGCTAAACTGAAACAGTTCGTGGAGACTTACACCATCAATATCTATTACTGGCTGCTCAAGGGGTTTTGCATACTGTAAAGGTTTGTTTTAAAACTTTTATTTAGTGTAACCAAAAAGTTGTACAACAAATGTTTTTTAAATACATAAAATGCATGCCTTAATTAATTTGAAGTTTATATATGTTGTTGAAAAATTTAATGAAATATAATTTGAAATAGACAGCTTTATAAAAACAATATGATACTATTAAAACGAAAATAATTTTGAAGTGTTGATCTACAAGAATATACGAACTGACACTCCAATTGTAAAATATTAAGTTAAACCGCTAAGAATTAAATTTAAAGTATTTTGAAAATTTTAGCTTTTAGAGAATTAAACTATTTGAACAAACTGAAATATAAAACACCCTGCTTATGTAGAATGTTGCAAACAACGAGAAGCTAATAATTAAATTTAAGTGGAAAGTTTAAACATTGCAGTTTTAAATAAGTTTTTATAGATGTGGCATAAATGTTAAGCTGCATAAATTGAAAAAAAACAAGTTTAATGAAATTTACTATAAACTTAATTATATTGAATTGACTTTTAAGTTTGCGTAAAGTACAATATTACATAAAAATTGCTCATTTATGTGGTTATGGTGTCATAAAACATCAAAAATTGTTAAAATTGTTTTAAAAATATACTTATCAATATAAAAATCCATTTAAAAATACTTTATGTGAAATGTAAAAGTTACATAAATTGATATGTGTATGAGATTTATGTATGAGATTTTTGTGGGTCAAGTAATTTATACAGAAGTCATCTCCAAAGTACTCTTTACCATTACAAAATGTTTTCTTTTATACTATAACAAAACTGAATGCATTAATAAGAGCTGACTTCAAAAAAAAAAGTTTGTATAATTTTATTGTGTATACTAATAGCATTTATTTACAAAAAAATATAGATTAACTAAATAAATACTGTTATGTATTTTATAAACAAGCTTCTTTACTGTTATAGAGCCTATTATAGTTTTTATCAGATTCATTAGTTGTAAATAAGTTACAGTTTTTTTCATCCTAACTGAAATACAAGATTAATTTGTATTGTATAATATTGTTAGTATTTATTTACGTAATTTTGAACTCAGCAAAGAATAAAAAAATTGCTTATGTTCGTATTAACATTAAAAGAAGGTTTTTGTTTTTATTACCATTTTATATACTGCTGTAAAAAGAAAAATATAGTAAAAATTAAATACTGATTTGTGTTTTACAAGTAAACTTAGTTACTGTTAATCGAGATCTTGATGTTATTATAGAAAATTTAAATTTAAACTCGAAAAGTTTTACAAATGAATCAATCAATTTATAAAAGTAAAAATTATAAGGTCTAAAACGCAGTTGATTCCAAGGTAACCTGCGACACAAAAAAAGTGAAATTTAAAATTAATTAATTAAAAAAGTGCAAAAAGATAATGGGGTGCAGCGCGATTCGACGTACCCACAAACGGTGCCGGGAAAATTTTAGGGGGGAGGGGCGCGCGAAAACCCGTTTTCGGGGTCCCGTGGGAGCGCGAAAACACCGGTTTTAGTCCGGTAGAGGTCTTTTTCGGTACAAAATTTGGGTAGGAAAATTTTTGTTTTCCGACTTTGAAAAGTCGGAATTTTGACGTTTTCGTCGCTTGAAAAAAAGTAAAAGTTGCTTACAATAGAAACGTTTTGGCGTTTTCGATACGAAAAAAAAAAGTAAAAATTATTAGGTCTGAAACACAGTGAGTTCCGAGGTGACCTGCGACACAAAAAAAGTAAAAATTAAAGTCGTGTACACGCCTGAATGAGGTTTGACTGGCGACTAAAAAAAAGTAAAAATGAAACGGTCGTAGGACACTTACCGGAATTCAGTGTGACAGGCTTTAAAAAAAAGTAAAACCGACTCGGCCTCCGCCCTTTACCTCGATTAACCGTTTCAGGCTTTAAAAAAAGTAAAAATGTTTCATAGAAAGTAGGGCGAAAGTAGCAAATTTACTTGTTTTTAGCGCAAATATCGTCCTTTAAGTAAAAAAGTGCAAAAAGATAATGGGGTGCAGCGCGATTCGACGTACCCACAAACGGTGCCGGGAAAATTTTAGGGGGGAGGGGCGCGCGAAAACCCGTTTTCGGGGTCCAGTGGGAGCGCGAAAACACCGGTTTTGGTCCGGTACAGGTCATTTTTGGTTCCAAATTTGGGTAGGAAAATTTTTGTTTTCCGACTTTGAAAAGTCGAATTTTTGACGTTTTCGTCGCTTGAAAAAAAGTAAAAGTTGCTTACAATAGAAACGTTTTGGCGTTTTCGATACGAAAAAAAAAAGTAAAAATTATTAGGTCTGAAACACAGTGAGTTCCGAGGTGACCTGCGACACAAAAAAAGTAAAAATTAAAGTCGTGTACACGCCTGAATGAGGTGTGACTGGCGACTAAAAAAAAAGTAAAAATGAAACGGTCGTAGGACACTTACCGGAATTCAGTGTGACAGGCTTTAAAAAAAAGTAAAACCGACTCGGCCTCCGCCCTTTACCTCGATTAACCGTTTCAGGCTTTAAAAAAAGTAAAAATGTTTCATAGAAATTAGGTAAAAAGTAGCAATTTTAGTTGTTTTTAGCGCAAAAATCGTCCTTTAACTAAAAAAGTGCAAAAAGATAATGGGGTGCAGCGCGATTCGACGTACCCACAAACGGTGCCGGGAAAATTTTAGGGGGGAGGGGCGCGCGAAAACCCGTTTTGGGGGTCCCGTGGGAGCGCGAAAACACCGGTTTTGGTCCGGTACAGGTCATTTTTGGTTCCAAATTTGGGTAGGAAAATTTTTGTTTTCCGACTTTGAAAAGTCGAATTTTTGACGTTTTCGTCGCTTGAAAAAAAGTAAAAGTTGCTTACAATAGAAACGTTTTGGCGTTTTCGATACGAAAAAAAAAAGTAAAAATTATTAGGTCTGAAACACAGTGAGTTCCGAGGTGACCTGCGAATGTTTCATAGAAATTAGGTAAAAAGTAGCAATTTTAGTTGTTTTTAGCGCAAAAATCGTCCTTTAACTAAAAAAGTGCAAAAAGATAATGGGGTGCAGCGCGATTCGACGTCCCCACAAACGGTGCCGGGAAAATTTTAGGGGGGAGGGGCGCGCGAAAACCCGTTTTCGGGGTCCCGTGGGAGCGCGAAAACACCGGTTTTGGTCCGGTACAGGTCATTTTTGGTTCCAAATTTTGGTCGAATTTTTGACGTTTTCGTCGCTTGAAAAAAAGTAAAAGTTGCTTACAATAGAAACGTTTTGGCGTTTTCGATACGAAAAAAAAAGTAAAAATTATTAGGTCTGAAACACAGTGAGTTCCGAGGTGACCTGCGACACAAAAAAAGTAAAAATTAAAGTCGTGTACACGCCTGAATGAGGTTTGACTGGCGACTAAAAAAAAGTAAAAATGAAACGGTCGTAGGACACTTACCGGAATTCAGTGTGACAGGCTTTAAAAAAAAGTAAAACCGACTCGGCCTCCGCCCTTTACCTCGATTAACCGTTTCAGGCTTTAAAAAAAGTAAAAATGTTTCATAGAAAGTAGGGCGAAAGTAGCAAATTTACTTGTTTTTAGCGCAAATATCGTCCTTTAAGTAAAAAAGTGCAAAAAGATAATGGGGTGCAGCGCGATTCGACGTACCCACAAACGGTGCCGGGAAAATTTTAGGGGGGAGGGGCGCGCGAAAACCCGTTTTCGGGGTCCAGTGGGAGCGCGAAAACACCGGTTTTGGTCCGGTACAGGTCATTTTTGGTTCCAAATTTGGGTAGGAAAATTTTTGTTTTCCGACTTTGAAAAGTCGAATTTTTGACGTTTTCGTCGCTTGAAAAAAAGTAAAAGTTGCTTACAATAGAAACGTTTTGGCGTTTTCGATACGAAAAAAAAAAGTAAAAATTATTAGGTCTGAAACACAGTGAGTTCCGAGGTGACCTGCGACACAAAAAAAGTAAAAATTAAAGTCGTGTACACGCCTGAATGAGGTGTGACTGGCGACTAAAAAAAAAGTAAAAATGAAACGGTCGTAGGACACTTACCGGAATTCAGTGTGACAGGCTTTAAAAAAAAGTAAAACCGACTCGGCCTCCGCCCTTTACCTCGATTAACCGTTTCAGGCTTTAAAAAAAGTAAAAATGTTTCATAGAAATTAGGTAAAAAGTAGCAATTTTAGTTGTTTTTAGCGCAAAAATCGTCCTTTAACTAAAAAAGTGCAAAAAGATAATGGGGTGCAGCGCGATTCGACGTACCCACAAACGGTGCCGGGAAAATTTTAGGGGGGAGGGGCGCGCGAAAACCCGTTTTGGGGGTCCCGTGGGAGCGCGAAAACACCGGTTTTGGTCCGGTACAGGTCATTTTTGGTTCCAAATTTGGGTAGGAAAATTTTTGTTTTCCGACTTTGAAAAGTCGAATTTTTGACGTTTTCGTCGCTTGAAAAAAAGTAAAAGTTGCTTACAATAGAAACGTTTTGGCGTTTTCGATACGAAAAAAAAAAGTAAAAATTATTAGGTCTGAAACACAGTGAGTTCCGAGGTGACCTGCGAATGTTTCATAGAAATTAGGTAAAAAGTAGCAATTTTAGTTGTTTTTAGCGCAAAAATCGTCCTTTAACTAAAAAAGTGCAAAAAGATAATGGGGTGCAGCGCGATTCGACGTCCCCACAAACGGTGCCGGGAAAATTTTAGGGGGGAGGGGCGCGCGAAAACCCGTTTTCGGGGTCCCGTGGGAGCGCGAAAACACCGGTTTTGGTCCGGTACAGGTCATTTTTGGTTCCAAATTTTGGTCGAATTTTTGACGTTTTCGTCGCTTGAAAAAAAGTAAAAGTTGCTTACAATAGAAACGTTTTGGCGTTTTCGATACGAAAAAAAAAGTAAAAATTATTAGGTCTGAAACACAGTGAGTTCCGAGGTGACCTGCGACACAAAAAAAGTAAAAATTAAAGTCGTGTACACGCCTGAATGAGGTTTGACTGGCGACTAAAAAAAAGTAAAAATGAAACGGTCGTAGGACACTTACCGGAATTCAGTGTGACAGGCTTTAAAAAAAAGTAAAACCGACTCGGCCTCCGCCCTTTACCTCGATTAACCGTTTCAGGCTTTAAAAAAAGTAAAAATGTTTCATAGAAAGTAGGGCGAAAGTAGCAAATTTACTTGTTTTTAGCGCAAATATCGTCCTTTAAGTAAAAAAGTGCAAAAAGATAATGGGGTGCAGCGCGATTCGACGTACCCACAAACGGTGCCGGGAAAATTTTAGGGGGGAGGGGCGCGCGAAAACCCGTTTTCGGGGTCCAGTGGGAGCGCGAAAACACCGGTTTTGGTCCGGTACAGGTCATTTTTGGTTCCAAATTTGGGTAGGAAAATTTTTGTTTTCCGACTTTGAAAAGTCGAATTTTTGACGTTTTCGTCGCTTGAAAAAAAGTAAAAGTTGCTTACAATAGAAACGTTTTGGCGTTTTCGATACGAAAAAAAAAAGTAAAAATTATTAGGTCTGAAACACAGTGAGTTCCGAGGTGACCTGCGAATGTTTCATAGAAATTAGGTAAAAAGTAGCAATTTTAGTTGTTTTTAGCGCAAAAATCGTCCTTTAACTAAAAAAGTGCAAAAAGATAATGGGGTGCAGCGCGATTCGACGTCCCCACAAACGGTGCCGGGAAAATTTTAGGGGGGAGGGGCGCGCGAAAACCCGTTTTCGGGGTCCCGTGGGAGCGCGAAAACACCGGTTTTGGTCCGGTACAGGTCATTTTTGGTTCCAAATTTTGGTCGAATTTTTGACGTTTTCGTCGCTTGAAAAAAAGTAAAAGTTGCTTACAATAGAAACGTTTTGGCGTTTTCGATACGAAAAAAAAAGTAAAAATTATTAGGTCTGAAACACAGTGAGTTCCGAGGTGACCTGCGACACAAAAAAAGTAAAAATTAAAGTCGTGTACACGCCTGAATGAGGTTTGACTGGCGACTAAAAAAAAGTAAAAATGAAACGGTCGTAGGACACTTACCGGAATTCAGTGTGACAGGCTTTAAAAAAAAGTAAAACCGACTCGGCCTCCGCCCTTTACCTCGATTAACCGTTTCAGGCTTTAAAAAAAGTAAAAATGTTTCATAGAAAGTAGGGCGAAAGTAGCAAATTTACTTGTTTTTAGCGCAAATATCGTCCTTTAAGTAAAAAAGTGCAAAAAGATAATGGGGTGCAGCGCGATTCGACGTACCCACAAACGGTGCCGGGAAAATTTTAGGGGGGAGGGGCGCGCGAAAACCCGTTTTCGGGGTCCAGTGGGAGCGCGAAAACACCGGTTTTGGTCCGGTACAGGTCATTTTTGGTTCCAAATTTGGGTAGGAAAATTTTTGTTTTCCGACTTTGAAAAGTCGAATTTTTGACGTTTTCGTCGCTTGAAAAAAAGTAAAAGTTGCTTACAATAGAAACGTTTTGGCGTTTTCGATACGAAAAAAAAAAGTAAAAATTATTAGGTCTGAAACACAGTGAGTTCCGAGGTGACCTGCGAATGTTTCATAGAAATTAGGTAAAAAGTAGCAATTTTAGTTGTTTTTAGCGCAAAAATCGTCCTTTAACTAAAAAAGTGCAAAAAGATAATGGGGTGCAGCGCGATTCGACGTCCCCACAAACGGTGCCGGGAAAATTTTAGGGGGGAGGGGCGCGCGAAAACCCGTTTTCGGGGTCCCGTGGGAGCGCGAAAACACCGGTTTTGGTCCGGTACAGGTCATTTTTGGTTCCAAATTTTGGTCGAATTTTTGACGTTTTCGTCGCTTGAAAAAAAGTAAAAGTTGCTTACAATAGAAACGTTTTGGCGTTTTCGATACGAAAAAAAAAGTAAAAATTATTAGGTCTGAAACACAGTGAGTTCCGAGGTGACCTGCGACACAAAAAAAGTAAAAATTAAAGTCGTGTACACGCCTGAATGAGGTTTGACTGGCGACTAAAAAAAAGTAAAAATGAAACGGTCGTAGGACACTTACCGGAATTCAGTGTGACAGGCTTTAAAAAAAAGTAAAACCGACTCGGCCTCCGCCCTTTACCTCGATTAACCGTTTCAGGCTTTAAAAAAAGTAAAAATGTTTCATAGAAAGTAGGGCGAAAGTAGCAAATTTACTTGTTTTTAGCGCAAATATCGTCCTTTAAGTAAAAAAGTGCAAAAAGATAATGGGGTGCAGCGCGATTCGACGTACCCACAAACGGTGCCGGGAAAATTTTAGGGGGGAGGGGCGCGCGAAAACCCGTTTTCGGGGTCCAGTGGGAGCGCGAAAACACCGGTTTTGGTCCGGTACAGGTCATTTTTGGTTCCAAATTTGGGTAGGAAAATTTTTGTTTTCCGACTTTGAAAAGTCGAATTTTTGACGTTTTCGTCGCTTGAAAAAAAGTAAAAGTTGCTTACAATAGAAACGTTTTGGCGTTTTCGATACGAAAAAAAAAAGTAAAAATTATTAGGTCTGAAACACAGTGAGTTCCGAGGTGACCTGCGACACAAAAAAAGTAAAAATTAAAGTCGTGTACACGCCTGAATGAGGTGTGACTGGCGACTAAAAAAAAAGTAAAAATGAAACGGTCGTAGGACACTTACCGGAATTCAGTGTGACAGGCTTTAAAAAAAAGTAAAACCGACTCGGCCTCCGCCCTTTACCTCGATTAACCGTTTCAGGCTTTAAAAAAAGTAAAAATGTTTCATAGAAATTAGGTAAAAAGTAGCAATTTTAGTTGTTTTTAGCGCAAAAATCGTCCTTTAACTAAAAAAGTGCAAAAAGATAATGGGGTGCAGCGCGATTCGACGTACCCACAAACGGTGCCGGGAAAATTTTAGGGGGGAGGGGCGCGCGAAAACCCGTTTTGGGGGTCCCGTGGGAGCGCGAAAACACCGGTTTTGGTCCGGTACAGGTCATTTTTGGTTCCAAATTTGGGTAGGAAAATTTTTGTTTTCCGACTTTGAAAAGTCGAATTTTTGACGTTTTCGTCGCTTGAAAAAAAGTAAAAGTTGCTTACAATAGAAACGTTTTGGCGTTTTCGATACGAAAAAAAAAAGTAAAAATTATTAGGTCTGAAACACAGTGAGTTCCGAGGTGACCTGCGAATGTTTCATAGAAATTAGGTAAAAAGTAGCAATTTTAGTTGTTTTTAGCGCAAAAATCGTCCTTTAACTAAAAAAGTGCAAAAAGATAATGGGGTGCAGCGCGATTCGACGTCCCCACAAACGGTGCCGGGAAAATTTTAGGGGGGAGGGGCGCGCGAAAACCCGTTTTCGGGGTCCCGTGGGAGCGCGAAAACACCGGTTTTGGTCCGGTACAGGTCATTTTTGGTTCCAAATTTTGGTCGAATTTTTGACGTTTTCGTCGCTTGAAAAAAAGTAAAAGTTGCTTACAATAGAAACGTTTTGGCGTTTTCGATACGAAAAAAAAAGTAAAAATTATTAGGTCTGAAACACAGTGAGTTCCGAGGTGACCTGCGACACAAAAAAAGTAAAAATTAAAGTCGTGTACACGCCTGAATGAGGTGTGACTGGCGACTAAAAAAAAGTAAAAATGAAACGGTCGTAGGACACTTACCGGAATTCAGTGTGACAGGCTTTAAAAAAAAGTAAAACCGACTCGGCCTCCGCCCTTTACCTCGATTAACCGTTTCAGGCTTTAAAAAAAGTAAAAATGTTTCATAGAAAGTAGGGCGAAAGTAGCAAATTTACTTGTTTTTAGCGCAAATATCGTCCTTTAAGTAAAAAAGTGCAAAAAGATAATGGGGTGCAGCGCGATTCGACGTACCCACAAACGGTGCCGGGAAAATTTTAGGGGGGAGGGGCGCGCGAAAACCCGTTTTCGGGGTCCAGTGGGAGCGCGAAAACACCGGTTTTGGTCCGGTACAGGTCATTTTTGGTTCCAAATTTGGGTAGGAAAATTTTTGTTTTCCGACTTTGAAAAGTCGAATTTTTGACGTTTTCGTCGCTTGAAAAAAAGTAAAAGTTGCTTACAATAGAAACGTTTTGGCGTTTTCGATACGAAAAAAAAAAGTAAAAATTATTAGGTCTGAAACACAGTGAGTTCCGAGGTGACCTGCGAATGTTTCATAGAAATTAGGTAAAAAGTAGCAATTTTAGTTGTTTTTAGCGCAAAAATCGTCCTTTAACTAAAAAAGTGCAAAAAGATAATGGGGTGCAGCGCGATTCGACGTCCCCACAAACGGTGCCGGGAAAATTTTAGGGGGGAGGGGCGCGCGAAAACCCGTTTTCGGGGTCCCGTGGGAGCGCGAAAACACCGGTTTTGGTCCGGTACAGGTCATTTTTGGTTCCAAATTTTGGTCGAATTTTTGACGTTTTCGTCGCTTGAAAAAAAGTAAAAGTTGCTTACAATAGAAACGTTTTGGCGTTTTCGATACGAAAAAAAAAGTAAAAATTATTAGGTCTGAAACACAGTGAGTTCCGAGGTGACCTGCGACACAAAAAAAGTAAAAATTAAAGTCGTGTACACGCCTGAATGAGGTTTGACTGGCGACTAAAAAAAAGTAAAAATGAAACGGTCGTAGGACACTTACCGGAATTCAGTGTGACAGGCTTTAAAAAAAAGTAAAACCGACTCGGCCTCCGCCCTTTACCTCGATTAACCGTTTCAGGCTTTAAAAAAAGTAAAAATGTTTCATAGAAAGTAGGGCGAAAGTAGCAAATTTACTTGTTTTTAGCGCAAATATCGTCCTTTAAGTAAAAAAGTGCAAAAAGATAATGGGGTGCAGCGCGATTCGACGTACCCACAAACGGTGCCGGGAAAATTTTAGGGGGGAGGGGCGCGCGAAAACCCGTTTTCGGGGTCCAGTGGGAGCGCGAAAACACCGGTTTTGGTCCGGTACAGGTCATTTTTGGTTCCAAATTTGGGTAGGAAAATTTTTGTTTTCCGACTTTGAAAAGTCGAATTTTTGACGTTTTCGTCGCTTGAAAAAAAGTAAAAGTTGCTTACAATAGAAACGTTTTGGCGTTTTCGATACGAAAAAAAAAAGTAAAAATTATTAGGTCTGAAACACAGTGAGTTCCGAGGTGACCTGCGAATGTTTCATAGAAATTAGGTAAAAAGTAGCAATTTTAGTTGTTTTTAGCGCAAAAATCGTCCTTTAACTAAAAAAGTGCAAAAAGATAATGGGGTGCAGCGCGATTCGACGTCCCCACAAACGGTGCCGGGAAAATTTTAGGGGGGAGGGGCGCGCGAAAACCCGTTTTCGGGGTCCCGTGGGAGCGCGAAAACACCGGTTTTGGTCCGGTACAGGTCATTTTTGGTTCCAAATTTTGGTCGAATTTTTGACGTTTTCGTCGCTTGAAAAAAAGTAAAAGTTGCTTACAATAGAAACGTTTTGGCGTTTTCGATACGAAAAAAAAAGTAAAAATTATTAGGTCTGAAACACAGTGAGTTCCGAGGTGACCTGCGACACAAAAAAAGTAAAAATTAAAGTCGTGTACACGCCTGAATGAGGTTTGACTGGCGACTAAAAAAAAGTAAAAATGAAACGGTCGTAGGACACTTACCGGAATTCAGTGTGACAGGCTTTAAAAAAAAGTAAAACCGACTCGGCCTCCGCCCTTTACCTCGATTAACCGTTTCAGGCTTTAAAAAAAGTAAAAATGTTTCATAGAAAGTAGGGCGAAAGTAGCAAATTTACTTGTTTTTAGCGCAAATATCGTCCTTTAAGTAAAAAAGTGCAAAAAGATAATGGGGTGCAGCGCGATTCGACGTACCCACAAACGGTGCCGGGAAAATTTTAGGGGGGAGGGGCGCGCGAAAACCCGTTTTCGGGGTCCAGTGGGAGCGCGAAAACACCGGTTTTGGTCCGGTACAGGTCATTTTTGGTTCCAAATTTGGGTAGGAAAATTTTTGTTTTCCGACTTTGAAAAGTCGAATTTTTGACGTTTTCGTCGCTTGAAAAAAAGTAAAAGTTGCTTACAATAGAAACGTTTTGGCGTTTTCGATACGAAAAAAAAAAGTAAAAATTATTAGGTCTGAAACACAGTGAGTTCCGAGGTGACCTGCGACACAAAAAAAGTAAAAATTAAAGTCGTGTACACGCCTGAATGAGGTGTGACTGGCGACTAAAAAAAAAGTAAAAATGAAACGGTCGTAGGACACTTACCGGAATTCAGTGTGACAGGCTTTAAAAAAAAGTAAAACCGACTCGGCCTCCGCCCTTTACCTCGATTAACCGTTTCAGGCTTTAAAAAAAGTAAAAATGTTTCATAGAAATTAGGTAAAAAGTAGCAATTTTAGTTGTTTTTAGCGCAAATATCGTCCTTTAAGTAAAAAAAGTGCAAAAAGATAATGGGGTGCAGCGCGATTCGACGTACCCACAAACGGTGCCGGGAAAATTTTAGGGGGGAGGGGCGCGCGAAAACCCGTTTTCGGGGTCCCGTGGGAGCGCGAAAACACCGGTTTTAGTCCGGTAGAGGTCTTTTTCGGTACAAAATTTGGGTAGGAAAATTTTTGTTTTCCGACTTTGAAAAGTCGGAATTTTGACGTTTTCGTCGCTTGAAAAAAAGTAAAAATTGCTTAAACTTGAAACATTTTGGCGTTTTCGATACGAAAAAAAAAAGTAAAAATTATTAGGTCTGAAACACAGTGAGTTCCGAGGTGACCTGCGACAAAAAATAAGTAAAAATTAAAGTCGTGTACACGCCTGAATGAGGTGTGACTGGCGACTAAAAAAAAGTAAAAATGAAACGGTCGTAGGACACTTACCGGAATTCAGTGTGACAGGCTTTAAAAAAAAGTAAAACCGACTCGGCCTCCGCCCTTTACCTCGATTAACCGTTTCAGGCTTTAAAAAAAGTAAAAATGTTTCATAGAAAGTAGGGCGAAAGTAGCAAATTTACTTGTTTTTAGCGCAAATATCGTCCTTTAAGTAAAAAAGTGCAAAAAGATAATGGGGTGCAGCGCGATTCGACGTACCCACAAACGGTGCCGGGAAAATTTTAGGGGGGAGGGGCGCGCGAAAACCCGTTTTCGGGGTCCAGTGGGAGCGCGAAAACACCGGTTTTGGTCCGGTACAGGTCATTTTTGGTTCCAAATTTGGGTAGGAAAATTTTTGTTTTCCGACTTTGAAAAGTCGAATTTTTGACGTTTTCGTCGCTTGAAAAAAAGTAAAAGTTGCTTACAATAGAAACGTTTTGGCGTTTTCGATACGAAAAAAAAAAGTAAAAATTATTAGGTCTGAAACACAGTGAGTTCCGAGGTGACCTGCGAATGTTTCATAGAAATTAGGTAAAAAGTAGCAATTTTAGTTGTTTTTAGCGCAAAAATCGTCCTTTAACTAAAAAAGTGCAAAAAGATAATGGGGTGCAGCGCGATTCGACGTCCCCACAAACGGTGCCGGGAAAATTTTAGGGGGGAGGGGCGCGCGAAAACCCGTTTTCGGGGTCCCGTGGGAGCGCGAAAACACCGGTTTTGGTCCGGTACAGGTCATTTTTGGTTCCAAATTTTGGTCGAATTTTTGACGTTTTCGTCGCTTGAAAAAAAGTAAAAGTTGCTTACAATAGAAACGTTTTGGCGTTTTCGATACGAAAAAAAAAGTAAAAATTATTAGGTCTGAAACACAGTGAGTTCCGAGGTGACCTGCGACACAAAAAAAGTAAAAATTAAAGTCGTGTACACGCCTGAATGAGGTTTGACTGGCGACTAAAAAAAAGTAAAAATGAAACGGTCGTAGGACACTTACCGGAATTCAGTGTGACAGGCTTTAAAAAAAAGTAAAACCGACTCGGCCTCCGCCCTTTACCTCGATTAACCGTTTCAGGCTTTAAAAAAAGTAAAAATGTTTCATAGAAAGTAGGGCGAAAGTAGCAAATTTACTTGTTTTTAGCGCAAATATCGTCCTTTAAGTAAAAAAGTGCAAAAAGATAATGGGGTGCAGCGCGATTCGACGTACCCACAAACGGTGCCGGGAAAATTTTAGGGGGGAGGGGCGCGCGAAAACCCGTTTTCGGGGTCCAGTGGGAGCGCGAAAACACCGGTTTTGGTCCGGTACAGGTCATTTTTGGTTCCAAATTTGGGTAGGAAAATTTTTGTTTTCCGACTTTGAAAAGTCGAATTTTTGACGTTTTCGTCGCTTGAAAAAAAGTAAAAGTTGCTTACAATAGAAACGTTTTGGCGTTTTCGATACGAAAAAAAAAAGTAAAAATTATTAGGTCTGAAACACAGTGAGTTCCGAGGTGACCTGCGACACAAAAAAAGTAAAAATTAAAGTCGTGTACACGCCTGAATGAGGTGTGACTGGCGACTAAAAAAAAAGTAAAAATGAAACGGTCGTAGGACACTTACCGGAATTCAGTGTGACAGGCTTTAAAAAAAAGTAAAACCGACTCGGCCTCCGCCCTTTACCTCGATTAACCGTTTCAGGCTTTAAAAAAAGTAAAAATGTTTCATAGAAATTAGGTAAAAAGTAGCAATTTTAGTTGTTTTTAGCGCAAATATCGTCCTTTAAGTAAAAAAAGTGCAAAAAGATAATGGGGTGCAGCGCGATTCGACGTACCCACAAACGGTGCCGGGAAAATTTTAGGGGGGAGGGGCGCGCGAAAACCCGTTTTCGGGGTCCCGTGGGAGCGCGAAAACACCGGTTTTAGTCCGGTAGAGGTCTTTTTCGGTACAAAATTTGGGTAGGAAAATTTTTGTTTTCCGACTTTGAAAAGTCGGAATTTTGACGTTTTCGTCGCTTGAAAAAAAGTAAAAATTGCTTAAACTTGAAACATTTTGGCGTTTTCGATACGAAAAAAAAAAGTAAAAATTATTAGGTCTGAAACACAGTGAGTTCCGAGGTGACCTGCGACAAAAAATAAGTAAAAATTAAAGTCGTGTACACGCCTGAATGAGGTGTGACTGGCGACTAAAAAAAAGTAAAAATGAAACGGTCGTAGGACACTTACCGGAATTCAGTGTGACAGGCTTTAAAAAAAAGTAAAACCGACTCGGCCTCCGCCCTTTACCTCGATTAACCGTTTCAGGCTTTAAAAAAAGTAAAAATGTTTCATAGAAAGTAGGGCGAAAGTAGCAAATTTACTTGTTTTTAGCGCAAATATCGTCCTTTAAGTAAAAAAGTGCAAAAAGATAATGGGGTGCAGCGCGATTCGACGTACCCACAAACGGTGCCGGGAAAATTTTAGGGGGGAGGGGCGCGCGAAAACCCGTTTTCGGGGTCCAGTGGGAGCGCGAAAACACCGGTTTTGGTCCGGTACAGGTCATTTTTGGTTCCAAATTTGGGTAGGAAAATTTTTGTTTTCCGACTTTGAAAAGTCGAATTTTTGACGTTTTCGTCGCTTGAAAAAAAGTAAAAGTTGCTTACAATAGAAACGTTTTGGCGTTTTCGATACGAAAAAAAAAAGTAAAAATTATTAGGTCTGAAACACAGTGAGTTCCGAGGTGACCTGCGAATGTTTCATAGAAATTAGGTAAAAAGTAGCAATTTTAGTTGTTTTTAGCGCAAAAATCGTCCTTTAACTAAAAAAGTGCAAAAAGATAATGGGGTGCAGCGCGATTCGACGTCCCCACAAACGGTGCCGGGAAAATTTTAGGGGGGAGGGGCGCGCGAAAACCCGTTTTCGGGGTCCCGTGGGAGCGCGAAAACACCGGTTTTGGTCCGGTACAGGTCATTTTTGGTTCCAAATTTTGGTCGAATTTTTGACGTTTTCGTCGCTTGAAAAAAAGTAAAAGTTGCTTACAATAGAAACGTTTTGGCGTTTTCGATACGAAAAAAAAAGTAAAAATTATTAGGTCTGAAACACAGTGAGTTCCGAGGTGACCTGCGACACAAAAAAAGTAAAAATTAAAGTCGTGTACACGCCTGAATGAGGTTTGACTGGCGACTAAAAAAAAGTAAAAATGAAACGGTCGTAGGACACTTACCGGAATTCAGTGTGACAGGCTTTAAAAAAAAGTAAAACCGACTCGGCCTCCGCCCTTTACCTCGATTAACCGTTTCAGGCTTTAAAAAAAGTAAAAATGTTTCATAGAAAGTAGGGCGAAAGTAGCAAATTTACTTGTTTTTAGCGCAAATATCGTCCTTTAAGTAAAAAAGTGCAAAAAGATAATGGGGTGCAGCGCGATTCGACGTACCCACAAACGGTGCCGGGAAAATTTTAGGGGGGAGGGGCGCGCGAAAACCCGTTTTCGGGGTCCAGTGGGAGCGCGAAAACACCGGTTTTGGTCCGGTACAGGTCATTTTTGGTTCCAAATTTGGGTAGGAAAATT
This sequence comes from Thalia democratica, assembly GCF_965202585.1. Taxonomy (NCBI): domain Eukaryota; kingdom Metazoa; phylum Chordata; class Thaliacea; order Salpida; family Salpidae; genus Thalia; species Thalia democratica. Next base: position 108,004,000 of record NC_139165.1, read on the forward strand.
TTTGTTTTCCGACTTTGAAAAGTCGAATTTTTGACGTTTTCGTCGCTTGAAAAAAAGTAAAAGTTGCTTACAATAGAAACGTTTTGGCGTTTTCGATACGAAAAAAAAAAGTAAAAATTATTAGGTCTGAAACACAGTGAGTTCCGAGGTGACCTGCGACACAAAAAAAGTAAAAATTAAAGTCGTGTACACGCCTGAATGAGGTGTGACTGGCGACTAAAAAAAAAGTAAAAATGAAACGGTCGTAGGACACTTACCGGAATTCAGTGTGACAGGCTTTAAAAAAAAGTAAAACCGACTCGGCCTCCGCCCTTTACCTCGATTAACCGTTTCAGGCTTTAAAAAAAGTAAAAATGTTTCATAGAAATTAGGTAAAAAGTAGCAATTTTAGTTGTTTTTAGCGCAAATATCGTCCTTTAAGTAAAAAAAGTGCAAAAAGATAATGGGGTGCAGCGCGATTCGACGTACCCACAAACGGTGCCGGGAAAATTTTAGGGGGGAGGGGCGCGCGAAAACCCGTTTTCGGGGTCCCGTGGGAGCGCGAAAACACCGGTTTTAGTCCGGTAGAGGTCTTTTTCGGTACAAAATTTGGGTAGGAAAATTTTTGTTTTCCGACTTTGAAAAGTCGGAATTTTGACGTTTTCGTCGCTTGAAAAAAAGTAAAAATTGCTTAAACTTGAAACATTTTGGCGTTTTCGATACGAAAAAAAAAAGTAAAAATTATTAGGTCTGAAACACAGTGAGTTCCGAGGTGACCTGCGACAAAAAATAAGTAAAAATTAAAGTCGTGTACACGCCTGAATGAGGTGTGACTGGCGACTAAAAAAAAGTAAAAATGAAACGGTCGTAGGACACTTACCGGAATTCAGTGTGACAGGCTTTAAAAAAAAGTAAAACCGACTCGGCCTCCGCCCTTTACCTCGATTAACCGTTTCAGGCTTTAAAAAAAGTAAAAATGTTTCATAGAAAGTAGGGCGAAAGTAGCAAATTTACTTGTTTTTAGCGCAAATATCGTCCTTTAAGTAAAAAAGTGCAAAAAGATAATGGGGTGCAGCGCGATTCGACGTACCCACAAACGGTGCCGGGAAAATTTTAGGGGGGAGGGGCGCGCGAAAACCCGTTTTCGGGGTCCAGTGGGAGCGCGAAAACACCGGTTTTGGTCCGGTACAGGTCATTTTTGGTTCCAAATTTGGGTAGGAAAATTTTTGTTTTCCGACTTTGAAAAGTCGAATTTTTGACGTTTTCGTCGCTTGAAAAAAAGTAAAAGTTGCTTACAATAGAAACGTTTTGGCGTTTTCGATACGAAAAAAAAAAGTAAAAATTATTAGGTCTGAAACACAGTGAGTTCCGAGGTGACCTGCGAATGTTTCATAGAAATTAGGTAAAAAGTAGCAATTTTAGTTGTTTTTAGCGCAAAAATCGTCCTTTAACTAAAAAAGTGCAAAAAGATAATGGGGTGCAGCGCGATTCGACGTCCCCACAAACGGTGCCGGGAAAATTTTAGGGGGGAGGGGCGCGCGAAAACCCGTTTTCGGGGTCCCGTGGGAGCGCGAAAACACCGGTTTTGGTCCGGTACAGGTCATTTTTGGTTCCAAATTTTGGTCGAATTTTTGACGTTTTCGTCGCTTGAAAAAAAGTAAAAGTTGCTTACAATAGAAACGTTTTGGCGTTTTCGATACGAAAAAAAAAGTAAAAATTATTAGGTCTGAAACACAGTGAGTTCCGAGGTGACCTGCGACACAAAAAAAGTAAAAATTAAAGTCGTGTACACGCCTGAATGAGGTTTGACTGGCGACTAAAAAAAAGTAAAAATGAAACGGTCGTAGGACACTTACCGGAATTCAGTGTGACAGGCTTTAAAAAAAAGTAAAACCGACTCGGCCTCCGCCCTTTACCTCGATTAACCGTTTCAGGCTTTAAAAAAAGTAAAAATGTTTCATAGAAAGTAGGGCGAAAGTAGCAAATTTACTTGTTTTTAGCGCAAATATCGTCCTTTAAGTAAAAAAGTGCAAAAAGATAATGGGGTGCAGCGCGATTCGACGTACCCACAAACGGTGCCGGGAAAATTTTAGGGGGGAGGGGCGCGCGAAAACCCGTTTTCGGGGTCCAGTGGGAGCGCGAAAACACCGGTTTTGGTCCGGTACAGGTCATTTTTGGTTCCAAATTTGGGTAGGAAAATTTTTGTTTTCCGACTTTGAAAAGTCGAATTTTTGACGTTTTCGTCGCTTGAAAAAAAGTAAAAGTTGCTTACAATAGAAACGTTTTGGCGTTTTCGATACGAAAAAAAAAAGTAAAAATTATTAGGTCTGAAACACAGTGAGTTCCGAGGTGACCTGCGACACAAAAAAAGTAAAAATTAAAGTCGTGTACACGCCTGAATGAGGTGTGACTGGCGACTAAAAAAAAAGTAAAAATGAAACGGTCGTAGGACACTTACCGGAATTCAGTGTGACAGGCTTTAAAAAAAAGTAAAACCGACTCGGCCTCCGCCCTTTACCTCGATTAACCGTTTCAGGCTTTAAAAAAAGTAAAAATGTTTCATAGAAATTAGGTAAAAAGTAGCAATTTTAGTTGTTTTTAGCGCAAATATCGTCCTTTAAGTAAAAAAAGTGCAAAAAGATAATGGGGTGCAGCGCGATTCGACGTACCCACAAACGGTGCCGGGAAAATTTTAGGGGGGAGGGGCGCGCGAAAACCCGTTTTCGGGGTCCCGTGGGAGCGCGAAAACACCGGTTTTAGTCCGGTAGAGGTCTTTTTCGGTACAAAATTTGGGTAGGAAAATTTTTGTTTTCCGACTTTGAAAAGTCGGAATTTTGACGTTTTCGTCGCTTGAAAAAAAGTAAAAATTGCTTAAACTTGAAACATTTTGGCGTTTTCGATACGAAAAAAAAAAGTAAAAATTATTAGGTCTGAAACACAGTGAGTTCCGAGGTGACCTGCGACAAAAAATAAGTAAAAATTAAAGTCGTGTACACGCCTGAATGAGGTGTGACTGGCGACTAAAAAAAAGTAAAAATGAAACGGTCGTAGGACACTTACCGGAATTCAGTGTGACAGGCTTTAAAAAAAAGTAAAACCGACTCGGCCTCCGCCCTTTACCTCGATTAACCGTTTCAGGCTTTAAAAAAAGTAAAAATGTTTCATAGAAAGTAGGGCGAAAGTAGCAAATTTACTTGTTTTTAGCGCAAATATCGTCCTTTAAGTAAAAAAGTGCAAAAAGATAATGGGGTGCAGCGCGATTCGACGTACCCACAAACGGTGCCGGGAAAATTTTAGGGGGGAGGGGCGCGCGAAAACCCGTTTTCGGGGTCCAGTGGGAGCGCGAAAACACCGGTTTTGGTCCGGTACAGGTCATTTTTGGTTCCAAATTTGGGTAGGAAAATTTTTGTTTTCCGACTTTGAAAAGTCGAATTTTTGACGTTTTCGTCGCTTGAAAAAAAGTAAAAGTTGCTTACAATAGAAACGTTTTGGCGTTTTCGATACGAAAAAAAAAAGTAAAAATTATTAGGTCTGAAACACAGTGAGTTCCGAGGTGACCTGCGAATGTTTCATAGAAATTAGGTAAAAAGTAGCAATTTTAGTTGTTTTTAGCGCAAAAATCGTCCTTTAACTAAAAAAGTGCAAAAAGATAATGGGGTGCAGCGCGATTCGACGTCCCCACAAACGGTGCCGGGAAAATTTTAGGGGGGAGGGGCGCGCGAAAACCCGTTTTCGGGGTCCCGTGGGAGCGCGAAAACACCGGTTTTGGTCCGGTACAGGTCATTTTTGGTTCCAAATTTTGGTCGAATTTTTGACGTTTTCGTCGCTTGAAAAAAAGTAAAAGTTGCTTACAATAGAAACGTTTTGGCGTTTTCGATACGAAAAAAAAAGTAAAAATTATTAGGTCTGAAACACAGTGAGTTCCGAGGTGACCTGCGACACAAAAAAAGTAAAAATTAAAGTCGTGTACACGCCTGAATGAGGTTTGACTGGCGACTAAAAAAAAGTAAAAATGAAACGGTCGTAGGACACTTACCGGAATTCAGTGTGACAGGCTTTAAAAAAAAGTAAAACCGACTCGGCCTCCGCCCTTTACCTCGATTAACCGTTTCAGGCTTTAAAAAAAGTAAAAATGTTTCATAGAAAGTAGGGCGAAAGTAGCAAATTTACTTGTTTTTAGCGCAAATATCGTCCTTTAAGTAAAAAAGTGCAAAAAGATAATGGGGTGCAGCGCGATTCGACGTACCCACAAACGGTGCCGGGAAAATTTTAGGGGGGAGGGGCGCGCGAAAACCCGTTTTCGGGGTCCAGTGGGAGCGCGAAAACACCGGTTTTGGTCCGGTACAGGTCATTTTTGGTTCCAAATTTGGGTAGGAAAATTTTTGTTTTCCGACTTTGAAAAGTCGAATTTTTGACGTTTTCGTCGCTTGAAAAAAAGTAAAAGTTGCTTACAATAGAAACGTTTTGGCGTTTTCGATACGAAAAAAAAAAGTAAAAATTATTAGGTCTGAAACACAGTGAGTTCCGAGGTGACCTGCGACACAAAAAAAGTAAAAATTAAAGTCGTGTACACGCCTGAATGAGGTGTGACTGGCGACTAAAAAAAAAGTAAAAATGAAACGGTCGTAGGACACTTACCGGAATTCAGTGTGACAGGCTTTAAAAAAAAGTAAAACCGACTCGGCCTCCGCCCTTTACCTCGATTAACCGTTTCAGGCTTTAAAAAAAGTAAAAATGTTTCATAGAAATTAGGTAAAAAGTAGCAATTTTAGTTGTTTTTAGCGCAAAAATCGTCCTTTAACTAAAAAAGTGCAAAAAGATAATGGGGTGCAGCGCGATTCGACGTACCCACAAACGGTGCCGGGAAAATTTTAGGGGGGAGGGGCGCGCGAAAACCCGTTTTCGGGGTCCCGTGGGAGCGCGAAAACACCGGTTTTAGTCCGGTAGAGGTCTTTTTCGGTACAAAATTTGGGTAGGAAAATTTTTGTTTTCCGACTTTGAAAAGTCGGAATTTTGACGTTTTCGTCGCTTGAAAAAAAGTAAAAATTGCTTAAACTTGAAACATTTTGGCGTTTTCGATACGAAAAAAAAAAGTAAAAATTATTAGGTCTGAAACACAGTGAGTTCCGAGGTGACCTGCGACAAAAAATAAGTAAAAATTAAAGTCGTGTACACGCCTGAATGAGGTGTGACTGGCGACTAAAAAAAAGTAAAAATGAAACGGTCGTAGGACACTTACCGGAATTCAGTGTGACAGGCTTTAAAAAAAAGTAAAACCGACCCTGGCCTCCGCCCTTTACCTCGATTAACCGTTTCAGGCTTTAAAAAAAGTAAAAATATTTCATTGAAAGTAGGGCGAAAGTAGCAATTTTACTTATTTTTAGCGCAAATATCGTCCTTTAAGTAAAAAAGTGCAAAAAGATAATGGGGTGCAGCGCGATTCGACGTACCCACAAACGGTGCCGGGAAAATTTTAGGGGGGAGGGGCGCGCGAAAACCCGTTTTCGGGGTCCCGTGGGAGCGCGAAAACACCGGTTTTGGTCCGGTACAGGTCATTTTTGGTTCCAAATTTTGGTCGAAGTTTTGACGTTTTCGTCGCTTGAAAAAAAGTAAAAATTGCTTAAACTTGAAACATTTTGGCGTTTTCGATACGAAAAAAAAAAGTAAAAATTATTAGGTCTGAAACACAGTGAGTTCCGAGGTGACCTGCGACAAAAAATAAGTAAAAATTAAAGTCGTGTACACGCCTGAATGAGGTGTGACTGGCGACTAAAAAAAAGTAAAAATGAAACGGTCGTAGGACACTTACCGGAATTCAGTGTGACAGGCTTTAAAAAAAAGTAAAACCGACCCTGGCCTCCGCCCTTTACCTAGATTCACCGTTTCAGGCTTTAAAAAAAGTAAAAATATTTCATTGAAAGTAGGGCGAAAGTAGCAATTTTACTTATTTTTAGCGAAAATATCGTCCTTTAAGTAAAAAAGTGCAAAAAGATAATGGGGTGCAGCGCGATTCGACGTACCCACAAACGGTGCCGGGAAAATTTTAGGGGGGAGGGGCGCGCGAAAACCCGTTTTCGGGGTCCCGTGGGAGCGCGAAAACACCGGTTTTGGTCCGGTACAGGTCATTTTTGGTTCCAAATTTTGGTCGAAGTTTTGACGTTTTCGTCGCTTGAAAAAAAGTAAAAGTTGCTTACAATAGAAACGTTTTGGCGTTTTCGATACGAAAAAAAAAAGTAAAAATTATTAGGTCTGAAACACAGTGAGTTCCGAGGTGACCTGCGACCGAAAAAAAAGTAAAAATTAAAGTCGTGTACACGCCTGAATGAGGTTTGACTGGCGACTAAAAAAAAGTAAAAATGAAACGGTCGTAGGACACTTACCGGAATTCAGTGTGACAGGCTTTAAAAAAAAGTAAAACCGACCCTGGCCTCCGCCCTTTACCTAGATTCACCGTTTCAGGCTTTAAAAAAAGTAAAAATATTTCATTGAAAGTAGGGCGAAAGTAGCAATTTTACTTATTTTTAGCGAAAATATCGTCCTTTAAGTAAAAAAGTGCAAAAAGATAATGGGGTGCAGCGCGATTCGACGTACCCACAAACGGTGCCGGGAAAATTTTAGGGGGGAGGGGCGCGCGAAAACCCGTTTTCGGGGTCCCGTGGGAGCGCGAAAACACCGGTTTTGGTCCGGTACAGGTCATTTTTGGTTCCAAATTTTGGTCGAAGTTTTGACGTTTTCGTCGCTTGAAAAAAAGTAAAAGTTGCTTACAATAGAAACGTTTTGGCGTTTTCGATACGAAAAAAAAAAGTAAAAATTATTAGGTCTGAAACACAGTGAGTTCCGAGGTGACCTGCGACCGAAAAAAAAGTAAAAATTAAAGTCGTGTACACGCCTGAATGAGGTTTGACTGGCGACTAAAAAAAAGTAAAAATGAAACGGTCGTAGGACACTTACCGGAATTCAGTGTGACAGGCTTTAAAAAAAAGTAAAACCGACCCTGGCCTCCGCCCTTTACCTAGATTCACCGTTTCAGGCTTTAAAAAAAGTAAAAATATTTCATTGAAAGTAGGGCGAAAGTAGCAATTTTACTTATTTTTAGCGAAAATATCGTCCTTTAAGTAAAAAAGTGCAAAAAGATAATGGGGTGCAGCGCGATTCGACGTACCCACAAACGGTGCCGGGAAAATTTTAGGGGGGAGGGGCGCGCGAAAACCCGTTTTCGGTGTCTCGTGGGAAAGCGAAAACACTGGTTTCGGTCCGGTAGAGGTCATTTTTGGTACCAAATTCGGGTGGGAAAATTTTTGTTTTCGGGCTTTGAAAATTCGAAATTTTGAAGTTTTCGTCGCTTGAAAAAAGTAAAAGTTACTTAGAGTGGAAACACTTTGGCGTTTTCGATCCGAAAAAAAAAGTAAAAACTATCAGGTCTGAAACACAGTGAATTCCGAGGTGACCTGCGACCTAAAAAAAAGTAAAAATTAAAGTCGTATACACGCCTGAATGAGGTGTGACTGGCGACTAAAAAAAAGTAAAAATGAAACGGTCGTAGGACACTTACCGGAATTCAGTGTGACAGGCTTTAAAAAAAAGTAAAACCGACCCTGGCCTCCGCCCTTTACCTAGATTCACCGTTTCAGGCTTTAAAAAAAGTAAAAATATTTCATTGAAAGTAGGGCGAAAGTAGCAATTTTACTTATTTTTAGCGAAAATATCGTCCTTTAAGTAAAAAAGTGCAAAAAGATAATGGGGTGCAGCGCGATTCGACGTACCCACAAACGGTGCCGGGAAAATTTTAGGGGGGAGGGGCGCGCGAAAACCCGTTTTCGGGGTCCCGTGGGAGCGCGAAAACACCGGTTTTGGTCCGGTACAGGTCATTTTTGGTTCCAAATTTTGGTCGAAGTTTTGACGTTTTCGTCGCTTGAAAAAAAGTAAAAGTTGCTTACAATAGAAACGTTTTGGCGTTTTCGATACGAAAAAAAAAAGTAAAAATTATTAGGTCTGAAACACAGTGAGTTCCGAGGTGACCTGCGACCGAAAAAAAAGTAAAAATTAAAGTCGTGTACACGCCTGAATGAGGTTTGACTGGCGACTAAAAAAAAGTAAAAATGAAACGGTCGTAGGACACTTACCGGAATTCAGTGTGACAGGCTTTAAAAAAAAGTAAAACCGACCCTGGCCTCCGCCCTTTACCTAGATTCACCGTTTCAGGCTTTAAAAAAAGTAAAAATATTTCATTGAAAGTAGGGCGAAAGTAGCAATTTTACTTATTTTTAGCGAAAATATCGTCCTTTAAGTAAAAAAGTGCAAAAAGATAATGGGGTGCAGCGCGATTCGACGTACCCACAAACGGTGCCGGGAAAATTTTAGGGGGGAGGGGCGCGCGAAAACCCGTTTTCGGTGTCTCGTGGGAAAGCGAAAACACTGGTTTCGGTCCGGTAGAGGTCATTTTTGGTACCAAATTCGGGTGGGAAAATTTTTGTTTTCGGGCTTTGAAAATTCGAAATTTTGAAGTTTTCGTCGCTTGAAAAAAGTAAAAGTTACTTAGAGTGGAAACACTTTGGCGTTTTCGATCCGAAAAAAAAAGTAAAAACTATCAGGTCTGAAACACAGTGAATTCCGAGGTGACCTGCGACCTAAAAAAAAGTAAAAATTAAAGTCGTATACACGCCTGAATGAGGTGTGACTGGCGACTAAAAAAAAGTAAAAATGAAACGGTCGTAGGACACTTACCGGAATTCAGTGTGACAGGCTTTAAAAAAAAGTAAAACCGACCCTGGCCTCCGCCCTTTACCTAGATTCACCGTTTCAGGCTTTAAAAAAAGTAAAAATATTTCATTGAAAGTAGGGCGAAAGTAGCAATTTTACTTATTTTTAGCGAAAATATCGTCCTTTAAGTAAAAAAGTGCAAAAAGATAATGGGGTGCAGCGCGATTCGACGTACCCACAAACGGTGCCGGGAAAATTTTAGGGGGGAGGGGCGCGCGAAAACCCGTTTTCGGGGTCCCGTGGGAGCGCGAAAACACCGGTTTTGGTCCGGTACAGGTCATTTTTGGTTCCAAATTTTGGTCGAAGTTTTGACGTTTTCGTCGCTTGAAAAAAAGTAAAAGTTGCTTACAATAGAAACGTTTTGGCGTTTTCGATACGAAAAAAAAAAGTAAAAATTATTAGGTCTGAAACACAGTGAGTTCCGAGGTGACCTGCGACCGAAAAAAAAGTAAAAATTAAAGTCGTGTACACGCCTGAATGAGGTTTGACTGGCGACTAAAAAAAAGTAAAAATGAAACGGTCGTAGGACACTTACCGGAATTCAGTGTGACAGGCTTTAAAAAAAAGTAAAACCGACCCTGGCCTCCGCCCTTTACCTAGATTCACCGTTTCAGGCTTTAAAAAAAGTAAAAATATTTCATTGAAAGTAGGGCGAAAGTAGCAATTTTACTTATTTTTAGCGAAAATATCGTCCTTTAAGTAAAAAAGTGCAAAAAGATAATGGGGTGCAGCGCGATTCGACGTACCCACAAACGGTGCCGGGAAAATTTTAGGGGGGAGGGGCGCGCGAAAACCCGTTTTCGGTGTCTCGTGGGAAAGCGAAAACACTGGTTTCGGTCCGGTAGAGGTCATTTTTGGTACCAAATTCGGGTGGGAAAATTTTTGTTTTCGGGCTTTGAAAATTCGAAATTTTGAAGTTTTCGTCGCTTGAAAAAAGTAAAAGTTACTTAGAGTGGAAACACTTTGGCGTTTTCGATCCGAAAAAAAAAGTAAAAACTATCAGGTCTGAAACACAGTGAATTCCGAGGTGACCTGCGACCTAAAAAAAAGTAAAAATTAAAGTCGTATACACGCCTGAATGAGGTGTGACTGGCGACTAAAAAAAAGTAAAAATGAAACGGTCGTAGGACACTTACCGGAATTCAGTGTGACAGGCTTTAAAAAAAAGTAAAACCGACCCTGGCCTCCGCCCTTTACCTAGATTCACCGTTTCAGGCTTTAAAAAAAAGTAAAAATGTTTCAAAGAAAGTAGGGCGAAAGTAGCAAATTTACTTGTTTTTAGCGAAAATATCGTCCTTTAAGTAAAAAAGTGCAAAAAGATAATGGGGTGCAGCGCGATTCTACGTACCCACAAACGGTGCCGGGAAAATTTTAGGGGGGAGGGGCGCGCGAAAACCCGTTTTCGGGGTCCCGTGGGAGCGCGAAAACACCGGTTTTAGTCCGGTAGAGGTCTTTTTCGGTACAAAATTTGGGTAGGAAAATTTTTGTTTTCCGACTTTGAAAAGTCGGAATTTTGACGTTTTCGTCGCTTGAAAAAAAGTAAAAATTGCTTAAACTTGAAACATTTTGGCGTTTTCGATACGAAAAAAAAAAGTAAAAATTATTAGGTCTGAAACACAGTGAGTTCCGAGGTGACCTGCGACACAAAAAAAGTAAAAATTAAAGTCGTGTACACGCCTGAATGAGGTGTGACTGGCGACTAAAAAAAAGTAAAAATGAAACGGTCGTAGGACACTTACCGGAATTCAGTGTGACAGGCTTTAAAAAAAAGTAAAACCGACTCGGCCTCCGCCCTTTACCTCGATTAACCGTTTCAGGCTTTAAAAAAAGTAAAAATGTTTCATAGAAATTAGGTAAAAAGTAGCAATTTTAGTTGTTTTTAGCGCAAAAATCGTCCTTTAACTAAAAAAGTGCAAAAAGATAATGGGGTGCAGCGCGATTCGACGTACCCACAAACGGTGCCGGGAAAATTTTAGGGGGGAGGGGCGCGCGAAAACCCGTTTTCGGGGTCCCGTGGGAGCGCGAAAACACCGGTTTTGGTCCGGTACAGGTCATTTTTGGTTCCAAATTTTGGTCGAAGTTTTGACGTTTTCGTCGCTTGAAAAAAAGTAAAAGTTGCTTACAATAGAAACGTTTTGGCGTTTTCGATACGAAAAAAAAAAGTAAAAATTATTAGGTCTGAAACACAGTGAGTTCCGAGGTGACCTGCGACCGAAAAAAAAGTAAAAATTAAAGTCGTGTACACGCCTGAATGAGGTTTGACTGGCGACTAAAAAAAAGTAAAAATGAAACGGTCGTAGGACACTTACCGGAATTCAGTGTGACAGGCTTTAAAAAAAAGTAAAACCGACCCTGGCCTCCGCCCTTTACCTAGATTCACCGTTTCAGGCTTTAAAAAAAGTAAAAATATTTCATTGAAAGTAGGGCGAAAGTAGCAATTTTACTTATTTTTAGCGAAAATATCGTCCTTTAAGTAAAAAAGTGCAAAAAGATAATGGGGTGCAGCGCGATTCGACGTACCCACAAACGGTGCCGGGAAAATTTTAGGGGGGAGGGGCGCGCGAAAACCCGTTTTCGGTGTCTCGTGGGAAAGCGAAAACACTGGTTTCGGTCCGGTAGAGGTCATTTTTGGTACCAAATTCGGGTGGGAAAATTTTTGTTTTCGGGCTTTGAAAATTCGAAATTTTGAAGTTTTCGTCGCTTGAAAAAAGTAAAAGTTACTTAGAGTGGAAACACTTTGGCGTTTTCGATCCGAAAAAAAAAGTAAAAACTATCAGGTCTGAAACACAGTGAATTCCGAGGTGACCTGCGACCTAAAAAAAAGTAAAAATTAAAGTCGTATACACGCCTGAATGAGGTGTGACTGGCGACTAAAAAAAAGTAAAAATGAAACGGTCGTAGGACACTTACCGGAATTCAGTGTGACAGGCTTTAAAAAAAAGTAAAACCGACCCTGGCCTCCGCCCTTTACCTAGATTCACCGTTTCAGGCTTTAAAAAAAAGTAAAAATGTTTCAAAGAAAGTAGGGCGAAAGTAGCAAATTTACTTGTTTTTAGCGAAAATATCGTCCTTTAAGTAAAAAAGTGCAAAAAGATAATGGGGTGCAGCGCGATTCTACGTACCCACAAACGGTGCCGGGAAAATTTTAGGGGGGAGGGGCGCGCGAAAACCCGTTTTCGGGGTCCCGTGGGAGCGCGAAAACACCGGTTTTAGTCCGGTAGAGGTCTTTTTCGGTACAAAATTTGGGTAGGAAAATTTTTGTTTTCCGACTTTGAAAAGTCGGAATTTTGACGTTTTCGTCGCTTGAAAAAAAGTAAAAATTGCTTAAACTTGAAACATTTTGGCGTTTTCGATACGAAAAAAAAAAGTAAAAATTATTAGGTCTGAAACACAGTGAGTTCCGAGGTGACCTGCGACACAAAAAAAGTAAAAATTAAAGTCGTGTACACGCCTGAATGAGGTGTGACTGGCGACTAAAAAAAAGTAAAAATGAAACGGTCGTAGGACACTTACCGGAATTCAGTGTGACAGGCTTTAAAAAAAAGTAAAACCGACTCGGCCTCCGCCCTTTACCTCGATTAACCGTTTCAGGCTTTAAAAAAAGTAAAAATGTTTCATAGAAATTAGGTAAAAAGTAGCAATTTTAGTTGTTTTTAGCGCAAAAATCGTCCTTTAACTAAAAAAGTGCAAAAAGATAATGGGGTGCAGCGCGATTCGACGTACCCACAAACGGTGCCGGGAAAATTTTAGGGGGGAGGGGCGCGCGAAAACCCGTTTTCGGGGTCCCGTGGGAGCGCGAAAACACCGGTTTTGGTCCGGTACAGGTCATTTTTGGTTCCAAATTTTGGTCGAAGTTTTGACGTTTTCGTCGCTTGAAAAAAAGTAAAAGTTGCTTACAATAGAAACGTTTTGGCGTTTTCGATACGAAAAAAAAAAGTAAAAATTATTAGGTCTGAAACACAGTGAGTTCCGAGGTGACCTGCGACACAAAAAAAGTAAAAATTAAAGTCGTGTACACGCCTGAATGAGGTGTGACTGGCGACTAAAAAAAAGTAAAAATGAAACGGTCGTAGGACACTTACCGGAATTCAGTGTGACAGGCTTTAAAAAAAAGTAAATCCGACTCGGCCTCCGCCCTTTACCTCGATTAACCGTTTCAGGCTTTAAAAAAAGTAAAAATGTTTCATAGAAATTAGGTAAAAAGTAGCAATTTTAGTTGTTTTTAGCGCAAATATCGTCCTTTAAGTAAAAAAAGTGCAAAAAGATAATGGGGTGCAGCGCGATTCGACGTACCCACAAACGGTGCCGGGAAAATTTTAGGGGGGAGGGGCGCGCGAAAACCCGTTTTCGGGGTCCCGTGGGAGCGCGAAAACACCGGTTTTAGTCCGGTAGAGGTCTTTTTCGGTACAAAATTTGGGTAGGAAAATTTTTGTTTTCCGACTTTGAAAAGTCGGAATTTTGACGTTTTCGTCGCTTGAAAAAAAGTAAAAATTGCTTAAACTTGAAACATTTTGGCGTTTTCGATACGAAAAAAAAAAGTAAAAATTATTAGGTCTGAAACACAGTGAGTTCCGAGGTGACCTGCGACAAAAAATAAGTAAAAATTAAAGTCGTGTACACGCCTGAATGAGGTGTGACTGGCGACTAAAAAAAAGTAAAAATGAAACGGTCGTAGGACACTTACCGGAATTCAGTGTGACAGGCTTTAAAAAAAAGTAAAACCGACCCTGGCCTCCGCCCTTTACCTAGATTCACCGTTTCAGGCTTTAAAAAAAGTAAAAATATTTCATTGAAAGTAGGGCGAAAGTAGCAATTTTACTTATTTTTAGCGAAAATATCGTCCTTTAAGTAAAAAAGTGCAAAAAGATAATGGGGTGCAGCGCGATTCGACGTACCCACAAACGGTGCCGGGAAAATTTTAGGGGGGAGGGGCGCGCGAAAACCCGTTTTCGGTGTCTCGTGGGAAAGCGAAAACACTGGTTTCGGTCCGGTAGAGGTCATTTTTGGTACCAAATTCGGGTGGGAAAATTTTTGTTTTCGGGCTTTGAAAATTCGAAATTTTGAAGTTTTCGTCGCTTGAAAAAAGTAAAAGTTACTTAGAGTGGAAACACTTTGGCGTTTTCGATCCGAAAAAAAAAGTAAAAACTATCAGGTCTGAAACACAGTGAATTCCGAGGTGACCTGCGACCTAAAAAAAAGTAAAAATTAAAGTCGTATACACGCCTGAATGAGGTGTGACTGGCGACTAAAAAAAAGTAAAAATGAAACGGTCGTAGGACACTTACCGGAATTCAGTGTGACAGGCTTTAAAAAAAAGTAAAACCGACCCTGGCCTCCGCCCTTTACCTAGATTCACCGTTTCAGGCTTTAAAAAAAAGTAAAAATGTTTCAAAGAAAGTAGGGCGAAAGTAGCAAATTTACTTGTTTTTAGCGAAAATATCGTCCTTTAAGTAAAAAAGTGCAAAAAGATAATGGGGTGCAGCGCGATTCTACGTACCCACAAACGGTGCCGGGAAAATTTTAGGGGGGAGGGGCGCGCGAAAACCCGTTTTCGGGGTCCCGTGGGAGCGCGAAAACACCGGTTTTAGTCCGGTAGAGGTCTTTTTCGGTACAAAATTTGGGTAGGAAAATTTTTGTTTTCCGACTTTGAAAAGTCGGAATTTTGACGTTTTCGTCGCTTGAAAAAAAGTAAAAATTGCTTAAACTTGAAACATTTTGGCGTTTTCGATACGAAAAAAAAAAGTAAAAATTATTAGGTCTGAAACACAGTGAGTTCCGAGGTGACCTGCGACACAAAAAAAGTAAAAATTAAAGTCGTGTACACGCCTGAATGAGGTGTGACTGGCGACTAAAAAAAAGTAAAAATGAAACGGTCGTAGGACACTTACCGGAATTCAGTGTGACAGGCTTTAAAAAAAAGTAAAACCGACTCGGCCTCCGCCCTTTACCTCGATTAACCGTTTCAGGCTTTAAAAAAAGTAAAAATGTTTCATAGAAATTAGGTAAAAAGTAGCAATTTTAGTTGTTTTTAGCGCAAAAATCGTCCTTTAACTAAAAAAGTGCAAAAAGATAATGGGGTGCAGCGCGATTCGACGTACCCACAAACGGTGCCGGGAAAATTTTAGGGGGGAGGGGCGCGCGAAAACCCGTTTTCGGGGTCCCGTGGGAGCGCGAAAACACCGGTTTTGGTCCGGTACAGGTCATTTTTGGTTCCAAATTTTGGTCGAAGTTTTGACGTTTTCGTCGCTTGAAAAAAAGTAAAAGTTGCTTACAATAGAAACGTTTTGGCGTTTTCGATACGAAAAAAAAAAGTAAAAATTATTAGGTCTGAAACACAGTGAGTTCCGAGGTGACCTGCGACACAAAAAAAGTAAAAATTAAAGTCGTGTACACGCCTGAATGAGGTGTGACTGGCGACTAAAAAAAAGTAAAAATGAAACGGTCGTAGGACACTTACCGGAATTCAGTGTGACAGGCTTTAAAAAAAAGTAAATCCGACTCGGCCTCCGCCCTTTACCTCGATTAACCGTTTCAGGCTTTAAAAAAAGTAAAAATGTTTCATAGAAATTAGGTAAAAAGTAGCAATTTTAGTTGTTTTTAGCGCAAATATCGTCCTTTAAGTAAAAAAAGTGCAAAAAGATAATGGGGTGCAGCGCGATTCGACGTACCCACAAACGGTGCCGGGAAAATTTTAGGGGGGAGGGGCGCGCGAAAACCCGTTTTCGGGGTCCCGTGGGAGCGCGAAAACACCGGTTTTAGTCCGGTAGAGGTCTTTTTCGGTACAAAATTTGGGTAGGAAAATTTTTGTTTTCCGACTTTGAAAAGTCGGAATTTTGACGTTTTCGTCGCTTGAAAAAAAGTAAAAATTGCTTAAACTTGAAACATTTTGGCGTTTTCGATACGAAAAAAAAAAGTAAAAATTATTAGGTCTGAAACACAGTGAGTTCCGAGGTGACCTGCGACAAAAAATAAGTAAAAATTAAAGTCGTGTACACGCCTGAATGAGGTGTGACTGGCGACTAAAAAAAAGTAAAAATGAAACGGTCGTAGGACACTTACCGGAATTCAGTGTGACAGGCTTTAAAAAAAAGTAAAACCGACCCTGGCCTCCGCCCTTTACCTAGATTCACCGTTTCAGGCTTTAAAAAAAGTAAAAATATTTCATTGAAAGTAGGGCGAAAGTAGCAATTTTACTTATTTTTAGCGCAAATATCGTCCTTTAAGTAAAAAAGTGCAAAAAGATAATGGGGTGCAGCGCGATTCGACGTACCCACAAACGGTGCCGGGAAAATTTTAGGGGGGAGGGGCGCGCGAAAACCCGTTTTCGGGGTCCCGTGGGAGCGCGAAAACACCGGTTTTGGTCCGGTACAGGTCATTTTTGGTTCCAAATTTTGGTCGAAGTTTTGACGTTTTCGTCGCTTGAAAAAAAGTAAAAATTGCTTAAACTTGAAACATTTTGGCGTTTTCGATACGAAAAAAAAAAGTAAAAATTATTAGGTCTGAAACACAGTGAGTTCCGAGGTGACCTGCGACAAAAAATAAGTAAAAATTAAAGTCGTGTACACGCCTGAATGAGGTGTGACTGGCGACTAAAAAAAAGTAAAAATGAAACGGTCGTAGGACACTTACCGGAATTCAGTGTGACAGGCTTTAAAAAAAAGTAAAACCGACCCTGGCCTCCGCCCTTTACCTAGATTCACCGTTTCAGGCTTTAAAAAAAGTAAAAATATTTCATTGAAAGTAGGGCGAAAGTAGCAATTTTACTTATTTTTAGCGAAAATATCGTCCTTTAAGTAAAAAAGTGCAAAAAGATAATGGGGTGCAGCGCGATTCGACGTACCCACAAACGGTGCCGGGAAAATTTTAGGGGGGAGGGGCGCGCGAAAACCCGTTTTCGGGGTCCCGTGGGAGCGCGAAAACACCGGTTTTGGTCCGGTACAGGTCATTTTTGGTTCCAAATTTTGGTCGAAGTTTTGACGTTTTCGTCGCTTGAAAAAAAGTAAAAGTTGCTTACAATAGAAACGTTTTGGCGTTTTCGATACGAAAAAAAAAAGTAAAAATTATTAGGTCTGAAACACAGTGAGTTCCGAGGTGACCTGCGACACAAAAAAAGTAAAAATTAAAGTCGTGTACACGCCTGAATGAGGTTTGACTGGCGACTAAAAAAAAGTAAAAATGAAACGGTCGTAGGACACTTACCGGAATTCAGTGTGACAGGCTTTAAAAAAAAGTAAAACCGACCCTGGCCTCCGCCCTTTACCTAGATTCACCGTTTCAGGCTTTAAAAAAAGTAAAAATATTTCATTGAAAGTAGGGCGAAAGTAGCAATTTTACTAATTTTTAGCGCAATTATCGTCCTTTAACTAAAAAAGTGCAAAAAGATAATGGGGTGCAGCGCGATTTGACGTACCCACAAACGATGCCGGGAAAATTTTAGGGGGGAGGGGCGCGCGAAAACCCGTTTTCGGGGTCCCGTGGGAGCGCGAAAACACCGGTTTTGGTCCGGTACAGGTCATTTTTGGTTCCAAATTTTGGTCGAAGTTTTGACGTTTTCGTCGCTTGAAAAAAAGTAAAAGTTGCTTACAATAGAAACGTTTTGGCGTTTTCGATACGAAAAAAAAAAGTAAAAATTATTAGGTCTGAAACACAGTGAGTTCCGAGGTGACCTGCGACACAAAAAAAGTAAAAATTAAAGTCGTGTACACGCCTGAATGAGGTTTGACTGGCGACTAAAAAAAAGTAAAAATGAAACGGTCGTAGGACACTTACCGGAATTCAGTGTGACAGGCTTTAAAAAAAAGTAAAACCGACCCTGGCCTCCGCCCTTTACCTAGATTCACCGTTTCAGGCTTTAAAAAAAGTAAAAATATTTCATTGAAAGTAGGGCGAAAGTAGCAATTTTACTAATTTTTAGCGCAATTATCGTCCTTTAACTAAAAAAGTGCAAAAAGATAATGGGGTGCAGCGCGATTTGACGTACCCACAAACGGTGCCGGGAAAATTTTAGGGGGGAGGGGCGCGCGAAAACCCGTTTTCGGGGTCCCGTGGGAGCGCGAAAACACCGGTTTTGGTCCGGTACAGGTCATTTTTGGTTCCAAATTTTGGTCGAAGTTTTGACGTTTTCGTCGCTTGAAAAAAAGTAAAAGTTGCTTACAATAGAAACGTTTTGGCGTTTTCGATACGAAAAAAAAAAGTAAAAATTATTAGGTCTGAAACACAGTGAGTTCCGAGGTGACCTGCGACACAAAAAAAGTAAAAATTAAAGTCGTGTACACGCCTGAATGAGGTTTGACTGGCGACTAAAAAAAAGTAAAAATGAAACGGTCGTAGGACACTTACCGGAATTCAGTGTGACAGGCTTTAAAAAAAAGTAAAACCGACCCTGGCCTCCGCCCTTTACCTAGATTCACCGTTTCAGGCTTTAAAAAAAGTAAAAATATTTCATTGAAAGTAGGGCGAAAGTAGCAATTTTACTAATTTTTAGCGCAATTATCGTCCTTTAACTAAAAAAGTGCAAAAAGATAATGGGGTGCAGCGCGATTTGACGTACCCACAAACGATGCCGGGAAAATTTTAGGGGGGAGGGGCGCGCGAAAACCCGTTTTCGGGGTCCCGTGGGAGCGCGAAAACACCGGTTTTGGTCCGGTACAGGTCATTTTTGGTTCCAAATTTTGGTCGAAGTTTTGACGTTTTCGTCGCTTGAAAAAAAGTAAAAGTTGCTTACAATAGAAACGTTTTGGCGTTTTCGATACGAAAAAAAAAAGTAAAAATTATTAGGTCTGAAACACAGTGAGTTCCGAGGTGACCTGCGACACAAAAAAAGTAAAAATTAAAGTCGTGTACACGCCTGAATGAGGTTTGACTGGCGACTAAAAAAAAGTAAAAATGAAACGGTCGTAGGACACTTACCGGAATTCAGTGTGACAGGCTTTAAAAAAAAGTAAAACCGACCCTGGCCTCCGCCCTTTACCTAGATTCACCGTTTCAGGCTTTAAAAAAAGTAAAAATATTTCATTGAAAGTAGGGCGAAAGTAGCAATTTTACTAATTTTTAGCGCAATTATCGTCCTTTAACTAAAAAAGTGCAAAAAGATAATGGGGTGCAGCGCGATTTGACGTACCCACAAACGGTGCCGGGAAAATTTTAGGGGGGAGGGGCGCGCGAAAACCCGTTTTCGGGGTCCCGTGGGAGCGCGAAAACACCGGTTTTGGTCCGGTACAGGTCATTTTTGGTTCCAAATTTTGGTCGAAGTTTTGACGTTTTCGTCGCTTGAAAAAAAGTAAAAGTTGCTTACAATAGAAACGTTTTGGCGTTTTCGATACGAAAAAAAAAAGTAAAAATTATTAGGTCTGAAACACAGTGAGTTCCGAGGTGACCTGCGACACAAAAAAAGTAAAAATTAAAGTCGTGTACACGCCTGAATGAGGTTTGACTGGCGACTAAAAAAAAGTAAAAATGAAACGGTCGTAGGACACTTACCGGAATTCAGTGTGACAGGCTTTAAAAAAAAGTAAAACCGACCCTGGCCTCCGCCCTTTACCTAGATTCACCGTTTCAGGCTTTAAAAAAAGTAAAAATATTTCATTGAAAGTAGGGCGAAAGTAGCAATTTTACTAATTTTTAGCGCAATTATCGTCCTTTAACTAAAAAAGTGCAAAAAGATAATGGGGTGCAGCGCGATTTGACGTACCCACAAACGGTGCCGGGAAAATTTTAGGGGGGAGGGGCGCGCGAAAACCCGTTTTCGGGGTCCCGTGGGAGCGCGAAAACACCGGTTTTGGTCCGGTACAGGTCATTTTTGGTTCCAAATTTTGGTCGAAGTTTTGACGTTTTCGTCGCTTGAAAAAAAGTAAAAGTTGCTTACAATAGAAACGTTTTGGCGTTTTCGATACGAAAAAAAAAAGTAAAAATTATTAGGTCTGAAACACAGTGAGTTCCGAGGTGACCTGCGACACAAAAAAAGTAAAAATTAAAGTCGTGTACACGCCTGAATGAGGTTTGACTGGCGACTAAAAAAAAGTAAAAATGAAACGGTCGTAGGACACTTACCGGAATTCAGTGTGACAGGCTTTAAAAAAAAGTAAAACCGACCCTGGCCTCCGCCCTTTACCTAGATTCACCGTTTCAGGCTTTAAAAAAAGTAAAAATATTTCATTGAAAGTAGGGCGAAAGTAGCAATTTTACTAATTTTTAGCGCAATTATCGTCCTTTAACTAAAAAAGTGCAAAAAGATAATGGGGTGCAGCGCGATTTGACGTACCCACAAACGATGCCGGGAAAATTTTAGGGGGGAGGGGCGCGCGAAAACCCGTTTTCGGGGTCCCGTGGGAGCGCGAAAACACCGGTTTTGGTCCGGTACAGGTCATTTTTGGTTCCAAATTTTGGTCGAAGTTTTGACGTTTTCGTCGCTTGAAAAAAAGTAAAAGTTGCTTACAATAGAAACGTTTTGGCGTTTTCGATACGAAAAAAAAAAGTAAAAATTATTAGGTCTGAAACACAGTGAGTTCCGAGGTGACCTGCGACACAAAAAAAGTAAAAATTAAAGTCGTGTACACGCCTGAATGAGGTTTGACTGGCGACTAAAAAAAAGTAAAAATGAAACGGTCGTAGGACACTTACCGGAATTCAGTGTGACAGGCTTTAAAAAAAAGTAAAACCGACCCTGGCCTCCGCCCTTTACCTAGATTCACCGTTTCAGGCTTTAAAAAAAGTAAAAATATTTCATTGAAAGTAGGGCGAAAGTAGCAATTTTACTAATTTTTAGCGCAATTATCGTCCTTTAACTAAAAAAGTGCAAAAAGATAATGGGGTGCAGCGCGATTTGACGTACCCACAAACGGTGCCGGGAAAATTTTAGGGGGGAGGGGCGCGCGAAAACCCGTTTTCGGGGTCCCGTGGGAGCGCGAAAACACCGGTTTTGGTCCGGTACAGGTCATTTTTGGTTCCAAATTTTGGTCGAAGTTTTGACGTTTTCGTCGCTTGAAAAAAAGTAAAAGTTGCTTACAATAGAAACGTTTTGGCGTTTTCGATACGAAAAAAAAAAGTAAAAATTATTAGGTCTGAAACACAGTGAGTTCCGAGGTGACCTGCGACACAAAAAAAGTAAAAATTAAAGTCGTGTACACGCCTGAATGAGGTTTGACTGGCGACTAAAAAAAAGTAAAAATGAAACGGTCGTAGGACACTTACCGGAATTCAGTGTGACAGGCTTTAAAAAAAAGTAAAACCGACCCTGGCCTCCGCCCTTTACCTAGATTCACCGTTTCAGGCTTTAAAAAAAGTAAAAATATTTCATTGAAAGTAGGGCGAAAGTAGCAATTTTACTAATTTTTAGCGCAATTATCGTCCTTTAACTAAAAAAGTGCAAAAAGATAATGGGGTGCAGCGCGATTTGACGTACCCACAAACGATGCCGGGAAAATTTTAGGGGGGAGGGGCGCGCGAAAACCCGTTTTCGGGGTCCCGTGGGAGCGCGAAAACACCGGTTTTGGTCCGGTACAGGTCATTTTTGGTTCCAAATTTTGGTCGAAGTTTTGACGTTTTCGTCGCTTGAAAAAAAGTAAAAGTTGCTTACAATAGAAACGTTTTGGCGTTTTCGATACGAAAAAAAAAAGTAAAAATTATTAGGTCTGAAACACAGTGAGTTCCGAGGTGACCTGCGACACAAAAAAAGTAAAAATTAAAGTCGTGTACACGCCTGAATGAGGTTTGACTGGCGACTAAAAAAAAGTAAAAATGAAACGGTCGTAGGACACTTACCGGAATTCAGTGTGACAGGCTTTAAAAAAAAGTAAAACCGACCCTGGCCTCCGCCCTTTACCTAGATTCACCGTTTCAGGCTTTAAAAAAAGTAAAAATATTTCATTGAAAGTAGGGCGAAAGTAGCAATTTTACTAATTTTTAGCGCAAATATCGTCCTTTAAGTAAAAAAAGTGCAAAAAGATAATGGGGTGCAGCGCGATTCGACGTACCCACAAACGGTGCCGGGAAAATTTTAGGGGGGAGGGGCGCGCGAAAACCCGTTTTCGGGGTCCCGTGGGAGCGCGAAAACACCGGTTTTGGTCCGGTACAGGTCATTTTTGGTTCCAAATTTTGGTCGAAGTTTTGACGTTTTCGTCGCTTGAAAAAAAGTAAAAGTTGCTTACAATAGAAACGTTTTGGCGTTTTCGATACGAAAAAAAAAAGTAAAAATTATATTATTTTCTTAAAATATGAAAATTAAAACCGAACATCAAATGTAAACTAAAATTTACGTGCAAGTTTAACAGTGTAACATTTAACATACTAATCATATAACTTATTCTTTTCTTATCAAATGCTAAATTAATAATAAGATAACATTAATAAATTTATCAGTAAATAATTTAAAAAACTTTATAAGTTGACAGTTTGTCAATTACTGTAGTTGTGACTAAAGTTTTATAGAAGTTTTGAAATTCTGTAATGTTAGATTTTAAATATAAACTAAAAAACTAAAAGTAGTTGTAAGTATTAAAAATTTTTGAAGTAATACTAATAATTTAATTAGGTTAAGTTTATTTCTGTTTGTTTAATGATAGATTTGTGGATTTTAAAACCATTTCTTAGCATTAATATTCATTTCTAAACAATCTTAGACAAAATATAACTATAATCACAATTGCAGTGATTTACAAACTAGAGCAATAAAAAAAAGTATTATATACAAATTCGGCCTGTAAATTTTATTAATTTGTGTTTGTAGGTATTTGTGATTTTAAGGTGCTTATAAGTATTATATTTAATGATTTCAGCTTAAAAATGTTTTAAAGTTATATTATATCTTTTATAGGATAAAAATGAAAGCATAAGTTTTACAACTAAAAACGAATTTTTTTTATTTCTGTTTATCGAAAAAATTATAAGACTGTATAAATTTGACAAAACACATAAAGTAATCTTATTTTACATAACAATCATTAAAACTTTATAATAAATAGGAGTAAAAATTTAAATTTTTGTCAATTGAATTAACTCTCTAAAAAGAATGTTAATAAATTATTAAAAAGTAAAAAAAAAAAGTTAAATAATACCATATAAAATATATATATATATATATATATATATATAATTAAGTTATTTAATTTAATAAATTAAATTTCCACACTGAGCCCATCTTGAGGGCTTTATTAATAAAAAGGTTTATTTAAAGATGCAAAACTCAAAGGACACGAGTTTCGGGACTATTCACTCATCAGCTTCAAAACAAGTATAAAATAAAGCACAAAACAAAATAACTAATGAAAGTAAAATTTTTTTTGCATAAATAGATTATGACGTAATTTTGAAACTATCAAAAATCATGCAAAACGGCTTGTGCAAAAATAAATCTACCAACAGACAATAAACTAGCAAAAATTTATATAACTTCAGTGAGTAGCTATATATTAGGACAGTAAATTGAAAGAGATAAAGATAAAATTAAGATGCAAATTTAAATTAATGTTATTCTAAGATGAAATCAAAACTTTTTAAACTTTAAAAGCGACTTTTTTATATGTCTACAAGACGATACAAACTCGCTTCTTTTGTTTAAACATCTCTTGTCTTTCAGTGCATATACAACGGCTGCTGCTACTTTGAGACACTGCCTACATATTGGGCTATTGCCGTCGGCTATAGGCTGTGCTCTTTTTATAACTTCCAAGGATATTTCGTAGTCAATGCCGCTGCGCTTTAAGCCACAAACATACTTCGTAAAGTCAGTGTCATTTTCATATATGCCGCCTTTAAAAGATTTTTTATGATTGGCATACCTGAATCTAAACTGAGTCTAGCACAAGCCGACATAGAACCTCGTCTCAACGCCAGAGTTAACTGTTGCCTTGTAGACGATGTTCTCTGAACGGCAATTACCCCCTTTCAAATTATATTTACAGCTACCAGCGCAGCCGCATTGACTTTGACTGTTGATTTAAAATTTTTTGGTTGTGTGCCTTAATGATATTCTCTAAATTTGCCGTACACGAATAACTTATTCGCATATTATGTTTGTTGAAAATTTTTGTTAGCGGATTTTGTTTATTGAAGTGTTTTTTGACTAGATTTATAAATTTTCTTCCAATATTAGTTTTTACAGAATTGCTAAAAGGAGGGTTGTACCAGATTAAATTTCTTTTTCCTTTGTGTTTTTGATTATTAGGTTGTTGCTCAGGTCTTCAAATTTTATTTTTTTGTCGTATCCGCATTTTTTCATTATTTTTTCATATTCATCTTGAGTCTTTAAAAAATTTTCTTCTTTGCTTGATCGTTTATATAGGCGTTGATTTATTATGTTAAGAATTTGTTTTATAATGTTTTTAGGGTGGCTTGATTGTTTGTTGACATACATAATTTTAGCGTTTTGTTTCCTGTAAGGCATAAAAGAGATATCATTCAAGTTGAGCTTCACATCTAGGAAGTCAGTTATCACTAGTGGAGTTTTCACAGTGAATCTTAACCCCATAGATTTGAGAAGGCATGGGTTTATTAGCTTCTCAACTTTAAAGCCAGAAGAGTTGGGCAATACAGCTTGACCATCGTCTCTGTATAGCCCAACTCTTTTTAAACCAAAGATATCTTTTAACCCGTCTAACAAGAAAAGTCCAACAAGTTCGCATAGTTCTGCGCACATGTAAGATCTCTGTGCTACGTCAAAAAGTGAGTTGGTGGTATTTACTCCCTTTCTACGCCACAGAGCTCCTTGTTCGCAGAGTACCGATTTGCAGGCATTTCTTATCAGACTTAAGTCCTCGGCAGGTACGCTAATGTAATTATTAGCAAAGTTCAGTGATTTAATCACCAACTCTTTACTAATAGAAGGATAATAATCGACCACATCGAACTTGAAAAAGCTGTACTTCTGTTCCTCCAATCCAATAAATTAACTTAAGACTTGGTCTGTGTTGGTCTACTAAATATATATATATATGGGGTAAGCTCTCAAATATGGACGAGCGCACAAAATTGCGCGAGGGCAAAAAATTGCACGAAGACACTAATGCATGAAAGGATAAAATTGCACAGGGACATTTTTGCACGGGATGGTTATCTTTTTATTTTTTTTTAATAATTTAAACTTTTTTTTTTAGTTCTTTTTTTTACCATCGCTGTTACCCTTTAACGTTACCCTTGGTCGGTAACTTTTTTATAATTCTAATAATTTTTTACTATCACTGTTACCCTTAATTCTTAACCTAGATCAGTTATTTTTTTATTTTTTTTTTTTTATCTCTCTGTAAACTATAAACCTTACCCTCGGTCGGTATATATTTTTTTTTATTTAATTTATGTTTGTAATAGTTATTTTTTCAATAATTTTCACTAGTTGTGTTTCTTTTTTTTTACTATCACTGTCACCATAATACTTACTCTTGGTCAATTACCTTTTTTTTTTATTTAGCTTTTATTAGTTTCTGTTTTAGTATTTTCTCTTTTTTTTATTTTATTTTTCTGTCTTTTTTACTCTCGTGCAAAAATGTATTTCGTGCAAAATTTACCTCGTACAAAATTGGGCCTAGTTCAAAATTATCATCATGTAATATTGACCTCTTGCGCAATTTTGTCTTCCTTCAACAGTATCTTCGTGCAATTTTGTGTTCGTGCAAATTAGACCCCTCATACAATTTTGTAACTTGCGCAATTTCGTCTTCGTGCACTTTCGACCCGTTCCCATTTATAGAGGATTTATTTTACTAAACTTTTACCAAGTGATATACTTTTTCTAACAAATTTACTTATTTAAGAATAAAATTATTTTAAAACTATTTTGCATGATGCTATAGTTTTACTAACATCTTATAAAATAAAAACTAAAAACTTTTGATAAAAAATTTTTTAACGGTAACAACTTTTTTCTAAAGTGGTAGACTAGATTAACGAATTTTTTAGAACTTCTTATTTATTAAAAATTCATCTTTAAAAAAAAGTAGTTTTTGATTCTATTTTTCCTATTAATTTTTTTAGAATTATTAGAATAAATAATATTAATACTTAATAAGAAAATAATATATAGTTCTAGGTATATCAAGATTTTACTTCACAGTCCTTTTATGACACTTATCAATTAAATTATTGATATCATTTAAAATGTGTAATTAGTTGTTAGTCACTATAGTTATGTTTTTAAACTGTCAAAAACCAATATAAACCAATTTTTGCGGTAAAATGTTTCAATAATTTACTTTTAAGTTAAGTTTATTCAAGTAATAAATTAGTTAAAAAAGAATAAAAAGATGTTTTCTAATTTCAGTTTACAATACATACAAACTAGAAATTTAATGATAAAACAAAACAAAAGTTTTAAAACGAAAAGGCGTTTTCAGTGCACCTTTTTTTTAACTTATTATACTTTACTTTTTTTTTCTTTGGAATTTATTTAAAAAATCTTTTTAACATTTTTCTTTAGATGTTTTTAGTGTTTTCAAATTTTTGTATATTTTCTTGTTTTCGTCCCATAAAGTCTAGACTGCTTATACCAGAGATTATCAGATTACAGTATAATAATATAAAGTATAATTAAGTAAGTATGAATAAATAAACTTTTTGAAACATTTGTACGCTATGTTATATATAGCATATTAAGATAAAATACAAATTGTATAGTGTTCTACCATAAATTCTTAATAAGAAATACTTAATAAGAAAAATTATTTAAGATAAAATACAAATTGTATAGTGTTCTACCATAAATTATTTTATAATCATAACAAGATCTAACAGTTGTAATTATAAGTATATTTAAGTTTAAATAAACTTTTTCATAACTTACTTTAATTAAATTTTAGCCCTTAGTCTTACAATAACGTAATAATTATTAAACAAGTATTTATCAAAACATATCTTTTTACGTAATAATGTTCGATATTTGTTAAGAATCATGCGAATTTTCTGTAGTTTGTAGGTCGTTGTAATTATGACTTTGAAAATAATATTTGTCACGAAAATATAGATTCAATACAATAAAAAGCATTTGCTTCTGGGAACATGTAAAATTGACTTGCTTCTCGCTTTAAGAAGTTCGATAATTTCTCATGAAATAATAATCAAACTGACACACAATAAAGCTTGTTCTATTCTATTTTTTACGCTGGTTACATAAAATTACAAATGTTTTAAACAATATTTCAAAGTAAAAAACTACTTAAGACAAAATAGTTTTAACGTAAATTTTTAAAGTAGTACCAGTTCACTAAGCTTTTAGAAAAAAAAAATTTAATTTTATTTTAACATTAAGTTTATTGTTGATTTAAACATGTTTATTAAAGTTAACAAATGTCTAACATTTATATTAAAAAGTAAGTTTTTGTTTATTTTAAGATTAACAAATAGAATGTTATTTTATCTTATATTTTTTGGTAATAACTTTCATTGTCTTTAATTTAATAATTGCCTAATGTAATACTTAAAAAAAAAGCACATAAACATAAACTTTAACGTGAACTAGCCATTAAAATAAATTATACACGTTGTATTTGCTTTAACATCTTTAATGATAATAGTAAAAAATGAAAATAATCAAGGTTTAAAAAAATGAAGTAACACCAAGCTCAGGCAAGAAACCACAAAATGTTACTGACATCTATTAAAATAAGTTCTTTAAAAGTTTCTGTTTAATAACACTTCGATGGACTAAAGTATATAAGTCATTGTTATTGTGACTAACATTAAAAAAGTAAAAAAAATTGTAGAAAAAATTATTTCCTAGTTGCTTAAAAAAAAAATATCAGAAACAAAAATGATATCTGAAAAAAAAGTGTTCAAACCATAAACAACAATATTTTTTTTAACCATAGTAAAACTACTGAACTAGAGTAAAAAACTAGAGTTTACATAAAAATAAATTCTCAATTTTATGCGTTTATACATCTGACTAGTTGCATGAACTTTTACATTATTTTTAAAAGTTTTTATTAAAAGAATGAACTTTTGAAAACAAAACTGTTTAGATCTTTTTTTTTAATGATTTGCTTGGTAAACTCGATTGGTAATGTTTAAATACGTATGTTTGAAACCTTAGAAATGAAAAAAAAATTCACATTGAATTAGAAAAATTTAAAGCTACAAATTCATTCTGATTTCAATGAATTAAAAATTATATCTACAATATTTAACTTTCTTGTTTTCAAATAATATACACCATAAATACTTATATTGTAAAGTTTTAATGAAGTCATATCACTACTAGTCACAAGTTTATAGACTATCCCTTAATATAGTTAATTTTAACTTATTTAAGATAAGGAAAGTTCTCTTTATACTAATTTGTAAGTCATCATAAATGTGAGTGGTGTAAGGAAAATAAACGAAATATTTTTAAAATTCTGAAGATTATTTAAATAATCATATATTATAAGTTTTTTTAGATAATGCTATCTAGAAAATTATTTTTTACAAACCCAATTTAGAATTGTATTTGTAAATTTAGCGTTAAAGCAATAAAAAGTAGTTGAATGAAGATTTTGAATATTAATATAGTTGTTTTAATAACTTAAATCTAAAACTTTAAAAAAAAATAAGTTAAACTTTTCATCTAGTTCACTTCTATGCTTTATGAACAATTTGTTATAATGAATTATGAAATTAGGTATTAGAAACTGATGCTGAATTCTTATAATAGCTTCTTATGTAAAGTCAGTTTTGATAAAAATCTCGTCAGTTTTAATAACAATTAATAAAATTTTAGGTTGTAAAAATTTTAACAAAATACTTAACAAGTACTAGTCAATACTAGTTATTTACCAATAGTACATTCTTATTAATAGTATAAATACATCTAAAAACATTTAAACTTGTTAATAACATTTTCAGTGACTTATAAACTTAAACGACAAAGTGCTAACGGCATGGTAATAAAAATTCTTAAATTGTAAGATTTCGTTATTAGTTTGTCTATTTTAAGTTATTTAAATTCATTCTTAAAAATTTTGCTTCTCCTTAAAATAATTAAAACTTTGTTATGTTAAAAAGTTTATATATATTAAACCAATAAACTTAATCTTTGTAATTGTTGGTTAGTATTTAGATTTTTTTTTTTAAAGAAATGAAAATTGAAAAAGTACTAACAAATTATAGCTTAATTTGATAACACTTTGTATAGAATATCATGCTACGCAAAACTCTTTAAAACTGTTTGTAAAAATATTTAGTATTATTTATTTTTATCATTTAATTTAAATTAAATTTGAAAAATATCATTAAGTGATATTTTTGTCTTTAAATGAATCTTTTTTGCTCTTTTATATTAATTTAAATATGAGACAAATTTTGTTTTATAATTTGAAGAAACATTCTTTGAAATACAAAATTCATGACAACTGATTTAGCTTAAACTGAATGAGTAAATAAAAATAATTGAGTTGAACAATAATCATACTATAAGTGATTTACACACTTTTTCCAAACAGTAATAAGAAGGTTCCGAAAAATATATTTAGTTTGTATTTTTATATGTAAAAATACTAAAAATACAGTTAAAATGTTTTATAGCTGTGGCATTAAGTTGCCTATATCTATCAAGACAAGGTGTGGTAAATGCATTTCACTTAAAAAAAATTTTAGATAAATTATTAATAAATAATTTTTATTTTTATAACAAATTTTAAATACATAGTGAATATATATAAAGTTGACTTTATATCATAATTCATAAACAAATTTTTTTTTTTTAAGCCGTTTTAAATTTTACTATATTTTAACATTATTTACTTTTACATCATATTTATAAAATAAATAATTTATAGATTATCTTGTGTTTACAAATTATGTAATGTTTCTTTAAAAAAATTGAGAATTTCAGAAATTGTTGACCACTTTACATTGATTTATAAAATTTAGGTGTCCAGACGGACGAATTCTACATATTTAAGTCTATAAAAATATTTTTAGTATATAAAACAAAAAATGGAGCTAATTTTTGTTGGTTTAACTTGTATGACTTCACGAAAAGAAAGAATGATACTATTCACTAAGAGATTATTATTAACAATTGCTTAGATTTGTTTAGCATTTTTTATTAAATTAAAATTTTAAATAGTTTGAATTTTAGAAGTAATAATAATTGACTAAATAACAGTTATTTTTAGCAAAAATTCAAGTTAATATAACACTTCAAAGTAAGTATTTTAAATATTTTCAAAATAAATTTTTCTATTTTAACTTTTCTTGTAAGATATTATCTTTTTTAATTTATACATTTTTAGTATTTGTATTTTAGTATTCATTTGTTTTTAAATTTATTAGGGTTAAAGTAATAAGTACAGTGAATTATTATTTTATTATAAATAATATTTTACAAATATTCTTTTATAGAGTACAAAATTTTTAAATTAAAAGGTGTTACCAGGATTATTTCATTTATATAAGAAAATATCATTAACGTCATCGAAGTAAAACGCACTAACTATCAAAACAAATTAAAATTTAATTTAGTTAGAATTATATTAAAACTGACAACGATTTTGAAATTAGTTTGTAAATCACTTTAAATGTGATTAAGTATTTTTACTTTTTCATATTTACATATTTATTTTACATGTTTATGAATTTATTATGAACGACTTTGTTTTGATAATGTTTTTTATTTGTGTAAAAAAAGTTTTCGACAACTTTACGGAAACAAACAATTACTAACTTTATTAAACGTTAGAATTATTAATCAAAGTAAAACAAATGTAGTTTAATGAGAAAGCTATGAATCTATTTGTTTTTTATTTGTGTAAATAAAGTTATCGTGTTTTACGATATTTCATATGGCGACCTGATTCAACATATACTATTACAAACCTAAAAAGAAATATTGTCGCGATAATTAGAAAGTCAATAAATTTTGACTTAAATATATTTACCTAAAAAAAAATACAGTGCGTGTTCACTTATCCTTTCATGTTGGACAAGTTTTTCTGTAAACACGTCCGGATAGTTTTTTTTCATAATATAGTATAACTGCTGTATTTTATGCAATACATAATAAATAAAAGTTAAGCTCGTCTTTTTCTAACTTTATTTTAATAAAGTGTAGTGTTAAGTTAACGTGCATATGCTAAACTTCTTAATATAAAAGACTTTGGAACAATGTTTTTTACCATTTTACAAACTTCTAGTTTACATTTAATGGTTAGTGTGACTCGTTTTTTTTTTTTTGATCTTTTGTTCATTTATAAAAGCTAGTATGTTGAGTGTGTCAAACAAGGTTATATAATTTACAATTAAATATTAAGTTTAATTCCAAAAAAAATTACAAAAATTTTTTAATTATAGTTTAATTAATATCAAGTCGATCAAAAGGTGGTTGTTTCAACTATTTGAATTTGTTGGTCACTGCCGTTAAAACTCAAGCATTACGTTATTAAATTGAAAGATGCTGCTAACAAACATAAAATTAAATATAAACATAAATGAATAATACATGTTCTTATAGAAACAAATTTTATTGGAAAAATTTAGGTTTAGTTTGGTTTATATTATCTTTTTTGTTTATTTTAAATGTTATCAAAAAAACTTCAATCATTAACAAAATTTTAAGCTTTCTTTAAGATTTATTATATCGATTCATTATGGATCAGTGTCATTTTATGATTCTTTAGTTAGTTATTTTATTTAGCTAGTGGGTTTTAAAAAACGTTAAAGATTTTTAATTTCTTTTATTTTTGCATTACCTTTTTACTATTGATTCAAAGTTTAATTAGATTGATTGTAAACTTGAAAACTTTGTTTTATCATCGTTAGAGTAAAAAAAAGTTACAAGTTATATTAAACACTAAAATAACTAATAGACGTGGTACGAAGTTAAAACTATAAAAATAACAAAAATCTAATAAAATGCTAAATTTTTCTGCATAAAATATAACAAATATTAGTAAAAGTTTAATAACTTACAAACTCGAAATGGAACATACTTGTATGTAATAAATAAATATACTGTAATTAATATTGTTAGACATAATAAGTTTGTGGCTTTTAAACTGCTGAACTAATCATTTTACATATAGTTTAATTTAGTAATTTAAAATACTTTTCAATGTTATTAAATTACTTTTTTACTTCTTTGTTCAATTAAATTTTAGTTCTTATTTTTATGTATATGAGGATTAATTTGTGTTTAATAAGTTACATTTGTACAAACTTATCTTATTTTTTTTATATAGTTAAATAAAAATAATGATAAGCAAAGACGTTAATTTAATAAAACTCACGAAATTTAGCTTTTTTTCAAGTAAATATTAAGGTAAGTTATTATTTATAAGCCACTGTAAAGTAGCTACCAATAGTTTATGCATTTTATTTCATTATTTATGATACTTGTTAAAGTCTTATTACTTCTTAATGTGTTACAACCTAAAGTAAAAAAAAAGAAACTAAAAAAAATGTAAAAAAAAAGTCAAGTATAAATATTGTTGTTTACAATCACGACGTTTTAGATTGTGTTAGTATCTTTATTAGAAAAAATTGAACTTTAATGTATAATAGGTGTTTGTACCTTCGTTTTTAGTTTGTAAGTCACTGCTATAGTGACTACTATATTTTTTTTTTATTTGTATAACATCGTAAAACCATTAGCTTGGCAACATTCTTAAGATAAAAATAATTTATAACAAATAATTTTAAACTAACTAAGAAAATTAATAAACTCTACAAGTGACAAAGGTATCTAAAGTTACAAACTGACAATAGCATCTATCAACATATAATTAGTGATGTACCAGACCAGGATCCAGACTTTTTTTTCCGATTAGAATCCGGCCAGAAACGATATTTTTTTTCATTTCAAGATCCGGCCGGATCCGGACCCGGATAGTGAGTTCGGTACAACACAACATATAATAATGAATAGTAATCAGATATCAGATACTTAATCTCCAGTTTGTAAGTTACCTCAACGTTACTATTGTAAGTATACAAAATATAAAATTAATTTAAATAGTTATTTAAATTATATAAAACGTAAATAAAAAAATTGTTATAGGTAATATTTAAATAGTTATTTTTACGACCATTATTTTTTTCAATTATGTTTTATTATTAAAAACTAAAATATTCATATATAAATTTTTAAAAATATTAAGCTAATAAACTGCTTTTATTTATATATTTATAACTACCTATTTATTTCAAGTTCAAGTGAAAAAATAATCAGTTTATTAAAAATGTTAATAAGTAAATTTTATAGAATTTACCATTCTTATCATTTTTAATTGAAATTAAATTGAACATTTTAACATAAAATAGTATACTTAGTTTTATAACTCAAAAGAGTAGCATAACTTGTTAGAAATGAGTTCAGACAGTATAAAAATCACAAATTTATACTGCAATTATACAGAAAAATTATATACTTACTTAGCAAATATAATAGATCTCTTTTTCTTAAGTTTATAAGTCACTGAAAATGTGTGTTGATTTAAAATGATGTTTTATAAGTTTTAAATTTTCTTATACCTAACTAAAAAAATTAGACTAACGAAACATAAAGAAAAATACACCGTTTCAATATTAAAAGGAAAATAATATAGTTTTAACGTTAGGTTCATTTTCAAACTAATAATCAATTTCACAACAAGACGATCAAAACAGTATCCGAGACAACCTACAAAAACAAAAGAAAAATAATTATTTTATGTCAAGTTTAAAAACACGGATAAGTTTCATAATCTATTAAAAAAAAAACTAGTATCTATATAGATAATAATTAAATAAAGTAGTATTCAACTATGACTAGTAGTCCCAGTATAATAGGTATACTAACATACATAATTAACATTGTTATTAAAATTAATTGTTATAAGAGTATGATAATTAAAGAAGTAAAATGAATTTTAAAAAGTTATAAAACTTTAGATCAATATAAACAAAAATGTTTAAAACCTATAACTGAGTACTAATGTTTGAAAAACATACATATAGCAGCTATATTAAGTAGTGTACAGCTATATTATAGCTCTACACTACTTAACTTTTATTAAAGAATTATAAAACTAGAAGTTTGTACGTAATAAAACATGATTATTAAATTCGAAATTAAAGGAAGTCACAAACAGATACTGACATCTAACAATATTAATTACTTAACTATTTAAAAATAGTGTGCATGTATAAGTCCACTAGTTTGTAAGTCACGTAAATTGTGATTAATTTTTCTTATAGTTTTTAGAATTAGGTGTTTAAAACAGGTGTAAAATTGTATATGTGTTTGTCTAAATTATAATAAAACAACTTTTTATGAACCAAAAAATAATCTTAATAAAACCTTTTTCACTAAGGCTAATTAACTATTTTGAGATTTTATACATTAACTTTTATTTATAAAAAGTAGAATAAATAGAAACAAAGATACAGTCACAGTTAACCTAATTTATTATATAAATAAAAACACGTTACCACTGAGGTTTAATCAACACAAATTCGACGAATTAAAAGCTTTATTTTGTCTTAATTGCTAGTAAACCACTGCAAGTGAGTATAAATTTTCAAATGTGTTTAGACGGAAAGTGGAAAATATTTTTTACACATCTCAAAATAGAATAACTTAATAGATACACAGTAAGTTTGATAAGTTTTCAAACAGATGCTAAATTTAATTTTCATCATTATTAAGTTTTTATAAGTTTAAACATATATTAACAACTAAATTTCAAATTTTTTATTTTATTGTAGTGTTACTTTAAAGGTCTATTAATTTGTGATAAAAATGTTTGTCAGATTTTAGGTATTTGATAAGTCACAATTATATAAAACTAGATTTAAATTATTTTATAGCACCTAAAGTATATTAGTTTTTTTTTTCTTATGAATTGTGACCACATATAAACATTTTTAAAATCAACATCAGAGATTTTTATGACAATTGTTGATTAAAATAACTCTAATAAAAATATATACAGTTATTAAGATTAATCTTGAACGGACTTTCAAACCGTTATTCTGCTTAAAAATAAAATACAAACAAGCAAAATTTATAGTTTAATTTAAAAGAAAAATTGAAACTGACAATTTAAGCAATGAAAAATACATTTTGTTCAAGTTTTAAATACTAAATAAAGGTTTATTAGGTTTTTGTTTAGAAATTTATGAAAAAAAAAACAAATAAGTGTTGTCTACACTTGAAACTTAATTATAAATCGATTGTAGAAAGCATATTCAAACTAAAAAAATATTTCTAACATATGGATACAACATATTTATTAGTTTTAAAAGAAACATGACACAAGTTTAATGATTTCTTTAAACTTATTTTACAGAGTAAAAAAAGTAATAACCTAAAACATGTTTGAACTATGAAAAGGATAATGACGTTTTATTTGAAAAACAACAAACTAATTTGAAAAACATATCAAATTAATTGAGTGTTACTTGAGTATGATTCCAACAACTTT
This sequence comes from Thalia democratica, assembly GCF_965202585.1. Taxonomy (NCBI): domain Eukaryota; kingdom Metazoa; phylum Chordata; class Thaliacea; order Salpida; family Salpidae; genus Thalia; species Thalia democratica. The sequence continues at coordinate 108,039,105 of NC_139165.1, forward strand.
ATTTTGTATTTGTAAGTCACTGTGCATATGACTAAACTTTCTTATATTTCTTACAACTTTGTTTTATTATTTTAGTCAAGGTGTAGGTAGTCTTTTATTAATAAGATCTTTAAAGTTATTATTCTGCAGCTATTTAAGTTTAATGAAGAAAAAACACTAAATATCTAAAGTAAGTGTTATATCTAAACATATATTCTAAATGTAGTTTTTTAATACAAAGAAGTTTGTATAGAAATACTTAAAAAGCTATTTAAGACAATCAATGAATAAAACATACTAATTTGCTTCATTGCTAGCTTTTATAAATTTTTCTTAATAAAAATGTTTAAGTTTTCATTTAATCTAATCAACATGATTTCTTTGTATTTTTTAGAAGCCTTATTTTGTCCTAATAGTTTATAAAAAACTACAAAATGGCTGAAAATGTTTATACTTGTTGTTTTTTAAAGAAGCGTTATAAAGTAATTTATTTATTTTGCAGTTAAAACAAGTTTAATTATAAATAAGGGTATATATTTTATTAAACAAAAACGAAAAATTGCTCAAAAGTTTTTGGTACAAAGACATAGATACACAAAAAGACTTCTTGGTCATCAAGTTGTCACCCAACTTTCATTAAAGTCACATTGGGCTACAAATGAAAAAAAAAGAAGAAAAAAAAAGTTTTATCTTAAAGCTTATCAGTAATTGTAGCAATCGGTTTAAAATTTATATAATTAAAAAAAATACTTATTCTATAAACAGCTAAAGAATAAAATTAAAGCTTTTTTTAAAAGTTTGTTAAGGAATTTAGATTTTACTTTAAACTTATTTTAATTTATTAAACAAAAAATATTAATAAAAAAGAGCTATTACATTTAAAAAATAAGTAAATAAAATAAAGCTGCAACATTACAAATAAATAGTAAAATAAGCTGTATAATATAAAAACAAAACAAAAATTTTTAGTCTGCTTAAACTAATTAAAAAGTATCAAAGAAATATACTAAGTCAATTAACTATTAAGTTAAAAAAATAATCAAACTTAAAATGACTTATAAACTTTTTTCAAATACATCATTTTATCAATTTGAAAAAAAAAACTCTACTAAGTAAAAATATAAAAGTTCTTTTTTCTAAAAAACTTCAAAAACACAATAACTTTTTATACAAAAAAATATTATAATAATCAGTATTATTGTTTAGTCACATTTATAGTGACTTGAAAATTATCCTTCAAAACTTTTTCTAATCTTGCATAACTATAAATTAATTAAAAATGTTAGTTAATATGATCGTTTGTGATATTTGTTTGATAAAGTTAATTTTAGCGAATGTGAAAGAAAAATTAAAACTTTATTACAACAAATCAGTGTTTTGAAAATTTATTGATTTTTTAGCTGCTACTTAGTAGGAGAAACACTTCTTCGTTGCTACAAAGCTAATATTACAGTGTAAATTAAAAATGGAATAAATAAAAGCTTTTTTGTTCTAAATTTAAATTCTTAACTTTATTAATTTTTGACGAAAATGGTAGATAACTGTAAATCTATTTGACACAGCTGCTATAGAAATTACACTTTTATAAAAACATTGAAGTTCTCAGAATAACAAGTTTAAAACTTTGAAAACTAAATATATTATTGTTAACTAGTATTTATTCTACTTTAAGACAGTTCCGTTACAAAAAAAAAATCGTTTAGTTTTGTTATTAAATCAAAGAACGTAGCCAAGTATAATTCTGAGTGCCGTAAAATAGTATGTTAACAATCGTTTCTTTGAACAAATTTCATTTTGTAAAAAAAACTATTACGCAATTCCAAAACAATGATTTATATTCTAGTAATTTTAATTTAATTATTACAAGAGTAAGATATTAACAGTTTTTCAAAATAATTTTATTTAGATTTATTCAGATCTATTTTAACTGCTGTACGATCTGTAATAAAAGAAAACATTAAGTCATAATTTTAGTGACTTACAAACGTGTAATAATCAAGATGTTATAATAACGTGTGATACTCAAACTGATTAATTAATTAGAATACAAAACAGTCAGCATAAACTTGTTTACTAAATTTACAGACTTTATCTAAATCTTTAAATGCGATAAAAATTAAGTAAAAATCAAATAATGATAATACCTTAAATATGACTGCTGTTTGTAAAACTAAATCTGTAAGAAGTTTTAGTAAATTGATAAAAAGCTAAAAATACATTTAATTTATTTTCCTTTTAAACGTAAAGTTTAAATCGATAGTAATTTAAAAACCGCTTACAGTATACAATAAATATTTAAAATAAAATTTTAAAATTAATACTAGTAATGTAAAGTATTCATAAATATTCATTAAGATTTTTTTATATTAATAACTAGGCTCACACGTATTATTTGATAAATTTACTAAATAAGAAGACTGTTTTAAAACATTTTAATTTATTTAACTTACCATATCACTCTGTAAAAACTATCTTCTTTGGACAAGTTATAAATATCAAAAACTTGTACAGATTAAGATATTTTTTATTACTTAAATTGCGTAGATTTTTTATAAAATCGTCTTTATTATCTCTATTAGTAATTGTTTAAAAAGATTTTTTTTTAACATTAGAATAAAGTTATTATATATTTGTACAATGATCCAGTAGTTCATGGTATTGTAAGAAAAAAAATACTGTTATGTTTATTATTGTGATATTAGTATAGTACTGCGTATATATACAATTAAATATTAATAAAATTGTGAAGATTTTCATTTCTAGAATTCGTATAAAAACTTGCTCTCAATTTGATTTTAAAGAAAATCATTTAGATCTGTTGTTATAAATCTTTATAATCATTTTTATGCTACAACTTAGATAAATGTGAAAAGGTACACAAAATACACACATAAACAATTTAAATGGTAAAAACTTTGAAACTGTTTTAATGTATAGAGTTATCTCTTTTAAACCATTCAACTCAATATGTTATAAAAAACCGAAATTTTTTAAGACAAAATCACAGAGTTACAATGAAAATTTATAGTTGTTATTTGTTTGTAGTCTGTAAATAGGTATCAAGATCTTTATAATTAATTATTTTCTCAAAAATATTAGTCACCTATCAGTGACTTACAAACTAAAGCTTAAAGTCAATACCTATTTTTTAAACTGATTTTATAATTTATTATGTTTTACGTCACTTACAAGTTGTGGCTTTTAATATTTTTATTGATTATGATAGCTTATTCTATACAAAAATAATTCTAGTAGTTTTAAAGCTTATGACATTAAATGTTTAAAATAAATTATTGTTTACCCTCACATCCATCAAGGTTTAATAAATAAAAATATAAGCTATCTATATTAATCTGAAAACTCTGATAAGATTTTAACAATTTCATTTCAACTACTTTGATAATAAATCAAAGTCTTTTTTCAATAGCTACTTTAACTCGTGTGTAAGTAAATTATTACATTTTTATTGAACTAAAATAAGTTTAGTTGCCTACTCTAATATCTTTGATGTATTTATTATAATTATATCATTAAACAAACCTTGTTTTTGTCACTTATATAACTATTATGATTAACTTTCTTCAAATAGTAAAGTAGTAAATATGTCATTAGTCACAGTTACAGTGACTTACAAACTAATAGTTAAACACGTGACAGTATATCAAAATTTTTTCAAATATTATTTTTGTTTAATTTCTATGTCAGTTTGTGTTCTACTTGAATTAAATTATTGTAAACTTATTTCAATAGTTTTAAATATTATCGAAGCACTATTCTATGCTAGTAATGGTATAAAAAAGCACATAATTCAGACCATTGTGATTATCGCATAGATTATACCAAGTACAGTTAAACAGTTTATAATACATTTTAATGTTTTAATACAGTTTTAAAATCTTGTAAAAAAATTAGACTATTAAAATGCTTTATTGAAAAAATCAATAAAAAAAATTTCTAGCGTAAAGTAAAAATGCAAAACTTTTTTCTACAGCGTGTTGACATCACAAACACTTTTCAACATTTAAAATTAAAAATTCCGAAAAAAATATATAGTTCTAGGTAAATCGAGATTTTACTTCACAGCTTTTTAATGAAACTTATCAATTAAATTATAAATAATATCTCAATGTGTAATTAGTTGTTAGTCACTATAGTTGTGTTTTTAAACTGTGAAAAACAAAAAAAAAAACAATTTTTGCTTTAAAATGTGTCAATAATTTAAATTTAAGTTAAGTTTGTTTAAGTTACAAATTAGTTAAATATAATGTAAAGATTCCCAATTTCGGTTTACAATACATACAAACTATAAGTTTGATAAGAAAACAAAACAAAAGTTTTAGTTTTAAAACAAAAAGGCATTTTCAGTGTGCTAAATTTTTTTTTAAACTTTATCTAATTTTTCTTTAGAATATATTTAAGAAATATTTTTTGGATTATTCTTTATTTTTTATTTTTTAAACTCGTGTTGTTTTATTTATTTCGTCCCTTAAAGTCTTAACTGCTTATACCAGAGATCATCAGATTATATGATATAAAGTATAGTTGCGTATATAAGTATTAATAAAAAAGAAGTATGAAAAAATAAATCCTACTGATATCAACTGTTAGTGTTTATGAATTTATTAGTTTAATTTTACTAGTGGAGCTACCATTTTACTAGATTATATCAAAAAAACTAAGAGTCACAATTTCAGTGACTAACAAACTGACAAAACTGACAATCTATACTTAATGATAACGATTGTGCAAATTATATTGTTACATGTTAGTACCAGTTTGTTGCTTTAAATATTGTTAACAAAATTCAATAACTTTTTCAAATTTCAGTTTCTAAATAAACTAGTAAACACTTTCAAAACTAAAAGTATCAGCAATTTATTACTTGGTTGACGTCGTTTTAGTTCGATCAAGTAATTAATACTTATTAAAGTAGTATGAAAATTTTTATAAATTGTTTTCACTATTCGAATTTTTGTAAACAATTAAATATTATTAAAGACTAATACTTTTTTTTTTAATTTCTTAGCATAAAGTACAAGCATAGTTGTTTTTCATTAAAAAAAATATTGAAAAAATATTATAAAAATTTAAAAGCTTAATTAGTCATGCATTAAATGGGAGATCAGAAAATCTAAGTGTATACTTAAGTTTAAGTCTGTTTCAAGCTCAAAAACCAAAGGGAAGTTTTCTTTATAAGAACACGAATCTGTAGTATCTACTAAATTAAAATTTTTAAGTGTCTATAGGTTATTACTTGCACTTTTTATTTGGAATTTATTTTTTCTGACAACAAAATAAAGCAAAAAGTAAGTTATGCAAAACATTCATGGTTTTCTAAGGTTTGGTAGAATTAAATTTTTATTATAAAAATAACTATTAGTATATTACTATTGTAAAGCTTCCAATGAAAATTAATGAAGTAAATTGTGTAATCAAGCAAATTAGTTCGAAAACCGTTCGAAAGCAATCAAAGTACTATTTTTTCGATGTATAGTTAAACTTACTTATATTATTTTTAAATAGTTTACTTTATTAAGTATTGTTTAATATTTATTGAAGATTTAAAGAGTTCTTATTTTATAATTTTTATACTGTAGCCACTATAGCAGTAACTTATAAACTTATAACCTAAATACAGATTATTATATAATTCTTATCATTAATTTGATTTAAAAGTTATCAGTTTCCATTCGCGGTTTTATTAGTCTTAGTCACTAAAATACTCTAGAACTTTTTTGGTGTAGCTTTTTTTTTTTCGATCATATAAAACACATACTTTAAAAAAAATATAGTAAAAACTATAAATGCCTAAATTTAACATATTTATTAATATTCTATAAGTTTAACATTTTTGAATAAAATTGAATCAAACATTTTACGCATGAAATACCGAAGTAACTATGCAATGTGAAATATAATACTTTTCAGGTACGAAAATTTCATTGTAATAAAAAAAAATCGCAACTTAGGTAAATTTTTGACTACAACTTCAACATTATACTTATTAGCTCACACTTCAGTTAATATTGTTAACTAACATAATAATTAAGTACGAGCTATTGACTTTTTATTTTGTATATAAATTAACAAAGTTTTTTGATATTGTTAAGCTTAATAAATCGCTTCATATAAAAACGCTTATAATTTACGTAGTTATGGTTACAGTCACTGAGTAAGTGACGGATGTGAATTCCGAGTTTATTAATTTTCGGAGAAAAACTAAACTACTTTTCTTAAAATAAGTTTATATAAACAACAGAATTAAACAAATATGTGATAAAACAGAAAAATATTATATATATTTTTTTTATTTATTCTTATAAATTGCATTTTAACCTACTAAAAGTTTAAAGTTCATTTATATTTTTTGAGATAATAAGAGTTACTAAAAAAATAAATTGAGTTTTGATTAAACTTTAAACAAGAGTCAAACTTTATACAATTGTACAATTTCTAAATATTTTATAACTAACTGAAGGTTTATACTTTTAAATTTAAACTAATTAATAACTTAAAATATAAATTCTAATGAGGTTTGATAAACATAAAACGCTAATTTACACATACATTTTAACATTAAGAAGTAAAACAATTCCATCTTGCAAATTTGTACTGATATCTTACAACATAAATTTTAGAATCATCGTATATTAGATGTTCTTCATATAGTAAAGCAGTTTTGAAGTAACTGTTCTTGTTACTTATGTATATTAAGTATCAAATTATACATCAGCAACAAAACTAACCTCAAAAAAATTAGGCATATTAAATTTTTAGATAAACTGGTTGTTTTTATTTAGTTTTATTTGGTTATTATAAATTTAATGTGATGCTTTATTAAAATGAAACTAATTAAACGTGGCTACTTTCTTAAAGCATTACCAAAAATTTATTTCATAATAAGAACTCTTTTTTATTGTCTTACTTTAAACTAGCTTTTATAAAAACATTATTACTCTAAATGAATATTTTTAGTGCTTAAGTGGATGGAATTTAAAAAAAAGTAACTAAGTAAATAAGTGATAAGCTAATTTATTAAGAAAAATTGTTTGAAACATTTTTCAAACTTGTAAAATCTTCATAATTACAACAAGTACTATAAACTTCTAAATATAACGGCTAACTATTTCACAAATAAAATTTGTTAGTTTTGTATTATTTCTTTGATAACAGAATATTTTTTTTTCAACAAAACAGTGTAAATTTAATATTTTTGGCTCAATAATTTAATAAAATAACTATAAGTTAATTATAGATTCACTTATTTACATTTACTTTTGATAGACTGAACTTATTTATTTTTATTAAATATGAATTTAAAATAAAAAATTTAGCAGAATTCACATTATATATTATTAAAGATGTTCATATTACCAATTTGTAATATTTTTTATAAAAATTTCTATAAAATTTTAATTTAAATATTATAGTTATTAACTTTTATAATGTTTTTACAACATATTACTAAATTAAATCAATTTTGAACTTTTTTTTTAAACATTGAAAGTATGTTGTACTCTGTGTTGCTAGATTACAATAAACACTTTTATAATGTACTATAATCATACTTTTAAATCAAATCAATTACTTAAAAAACTAATATTTTTGTATAATGTAAGTTTGAAATGTCTGTATTAATAGGTAAAATGTTTAATGTTTTTTGAAATCAAAAAAACTTTTATTTTATTTTTTTTTAAAAGTAAAAGTAGGATAATTCTGTATTGATAGAAGAAAAGTTAACACTTTAATACTTTTAAAAAATATTATTATAAAAAAAAAATTCTTTAACAGTAAAATAGAAAAACTCTTTGTTGATATATAATAATTTAACAAATTTTTGTTTTTAGTAAATACACTTTTAAATGAAAACATGTTTTTAATAAACGTTTTTAGGTACAGTGAAAGTAAAAAAATATACAATATCACTTTTTTATTTTAGTTTTGTAAATATAGTTTTGGTTCCAAACAACTATAAAAAGAAAAGAATTCTGAAAAAGTTAGTCAAAAATTATGTGTTTAAACAAATTAATATGTAAATTGATCACACAATATTAGTTACAATGAAGTGACTTACAATCAAAAATGAATACATTTTATGTTGAATTATTTATAGATTTATAGTAGTAGTTGCTTTTAACAGTTTGTTGCTTGTAATACCTCTATTTATAATAATAAGTTTTGCTTTGTAGTTTTTGAGATACTTATATTTCCTAAATTTTTATGAAGTTTATTTTTTAGTATAAATGTAAGTAAATAAAAGAAATTTAGTATAAAACAATATAAGGTATCTATAAAAACTGAGAAATCTTTTTAAAAACTTTTAGGAAGTATAGCTTATAAAAAGTACACTTTAAATATTTTGATGGTAAAAAATAATTTAGTTAGTAAATACAAAGGTAATCTAGAATATATAAGATTAATTAGTAGTTTATAAATTAAAATAGTATTTATAAAATAATAACAACTTAATGATTTTGAATTGTTTTAGGGAACATACTATTGTAAAGTATATTTGATAAACTATGAGTTCTTAAAGTACTAAAACTACTTATGCATTAAATTACAAGTATAAACAATTAACATATTCAATATAGATTATTGATTCAATTATTCTTTAGACAGTTAAAGCAGACTAAAATTAATTCAAATCCACATTTTTTGAGAAGTACAAAGAAACACGATCCTTATTTTTAGTTAGAAATTATGTTAATTTCTAACTTAAAATAACTAAGTTAAAATAACTTTAAATTTGTTGGTATAATCAGTATTATGTCTTTTAAATATTTATAGTATTAAAACAATGTGCTTTTTCTATAATAACAATTCTCTTAAAAAATTTAACAAATTGTTTGTATTTATTTTATTTAAACTTATATAATACGAATTTGGTATTTTGTATTTCTTTTAACAAAAAAAATATATATACAGAATTTTTATAAAGCTAGTTTAAGCTATTTACATAATAGTTTTAATGTAACAAACTAATACTAACATCTAGCAAGACTAGACAACGAACCGTTTTATGTGTATAGCTTAGGGAGAACTTCAGTTTGTAAGTCATTTAAACATTGACTTAAATATTTTAATTAACAATAAATTAATTATCTTCGCAAAATTAACTTCAACAATCATAATAATAATAATAAGTATGCAAAATTAAAATTTTAATATATATTTATAGAAAAAAAATAGTATATATTAAAGTTTTTCGATTCATGCACTTTTTAAAATCAATCTGTTTTAAATTTCTACAATCTAAATTAACCTTTTTTCATTTGCTTACTTAAATATATGTCAGATTCCTGCTAAGATGCTATTGTGTCAGACAAATTAAAACCGATTTTAAACTTTTTAGAAACAAATTAGCAAAACTTTTTTTTAATCTAGACTTTTTAATCTTTTTAATCTTGAAGTATTTCATTCTACCTACACTATAAGTTGTAGAATCAAACATTACTATAAGAAAAGTATTTTATATATAAGATACTCCAAACGATGAAGAATTAAGTATTTTTTAAAATGCAGACAAAGTAAAAATTATAATAACTTTAAAATTCTAAAAGTTTGACTGTCTATAACAAATCTTAAGTTTAAATAAATTCTCTTAAAGCTAAAATACTGTTTTTAAACTTTTTTAAAGTTAAGCTGTTAACTAATTAAACAGTTATAAACTGATATTTTGCAGAACAATTAAAACTTATACTGTTGGTATTTTTAATTAAACTTCGTTAAAACTATTAAATAAAAAAAATGTCCTATAAAATATAAGTTATTATTAATAAACTAAACAAAGACGCTACTTAAGTTTTTCAAGAGTGTAAAATATAAAAGTAATAGTATAATTGTCACAACTTGATATTTAAGATATTTACGATATATTAAAAGTAAGTGAATAAATGTAATCTCTACTTAATACCTACAGATCTTTTTATGTTATAAGTTAGTTGAAATTTGACAAAAAATTTGAACATACTATATCGCTTTAATAAACAAAGAGCTCATTTAAATAGTGAAACGTTTGTTATTAAGCCACAAAACTTGTTAAGCAGTTAATAAGCAACTAATAGCATAACACCATTCTGAGTAATTTTGTTTACGTGTCAGTACAAATATGCATTTATTTTTGATGTTAATTTTTTCACCGTATAATACTACAAATACATGACAGCTAAAAGTTGTATGTTAAACATCATAATATTTTTCTTTTAGTTCTCTAATCTAAACATAGACTTTTAGATCGCAAAAACTCTGCTGGTATATAACAATATTACTAAAAACATTGTTTACTTTATAGTAGATAACATTTTAAATGTATGAATATTTATTTGTATTTTTATAACTGTACTGACTTACAAACTATAACTTTTTAAAAAATTATGAATTTCCAAAAAGTTCAGTTAGTTTTGCTGTAAGACAACAACGCCAATTTGTGTTCACTAATTACCTAATTTTAGTCCTTCTCTTTTGTAGGACTAGGTATTTTCAATTTCTAGGCTTAAACATTGATATGTCTGAATAATTCTTAAACAATAAAAGGCTTAAAGTTTAGTAAATTAGTTTTCAGTTATTTAGACTTTATTAAGTATTCTGAAGCCATGCGCTTAAATATAGAGTGTATTGATTTACTAAAAAGTATATCGTAAATATAGAGAGATAAAGATTTTTACACAATAGAAAATTTCAAATATCTAGTTTAAAGAAATTTAAAAGGCTCAAAACTGATATAAAAGTTATTTTTTAATGATTTTTTTTATGAAAAAATAAAATTAAAAATGTTATAGCATCAAAAATCTCATCCATTTTTTTAACTTGTTTTCATTTAAAAATAAAAATGTACTAAAACAAACTTTTATTATATAGTTTTAAAATTTCTTTATTCTCAATAATAATTATTATCTTCAATTTTAAGAAAACAAAAACCAATCATATTTGGAAAAAAAAAGTAACGATACATATGTAGAAAAAAACCTAAGGTAAACAAAAATAAAAATTTTAAAAATGTTACTATTTATTGTTACACTTTAAGTAATAAAGCATTTTTATACAGTATTGACAAAAAAAGTAAAGACGTAATATTTTTATAAGAACTTTAAATCTTATTTTACATGCTAACAGTATAAAAAGTAAAATCAATAAATGTTGTATTATGTTTTTTGAAGAATGTGGAAAGCTCTGAATAAAAAAAATATAACAACATTTTAAATATAATTACAAGAACGAACTTATTTATAATTAATAACAATAAAAAAAAATTTCTTTATATTTTTATAAAATTTGTAAAACATTTTTTTGATAAATTAAAAGATTTAAAGAAAACTTCGTAAATACGTCATGATTGTTGAACTAACAAATTGCAACAGGTTTCTCTAGTTCATGTATACTTATCATTATTTTGAAGAGCATTATTCGTTTAATTTCAGTTTGTAAGTCATTTAAAAAATGACTAAATTAAATCAAAAATTTTATATAACTGAACTAAAGAGAAATTAGAATGCGAAGCGTGAGCGGGAAATAAAAGATAATTAAGAACAGCACCGTTTTCATGACCCAAACTCTCATACCACATGCTATACCAAATTATAGAACCGATCAAATGTTGTCTGCACAAATACTCACTATTTGCATTATTATTAGGCGTAAGTTGAACAAGTATAAGTGGAGCAGGGACCTAGCTAGCTCAAAAAAGTTACAAACCTGAAAAATTAAAACATCTGAAATGACGCGTGATAACGTCCTAGTGGGAACACAGCAATTTAAACAACCCTCTCTCCACTTTTCGCACCTTTACTAGTTTAAAAGTGAGATTAAAAAATTATATTTTTTATTTAGTTTTAAGTTTAACGTGTTACTGTAAAGAAACAAATATTTTTTTTTTAAATTGTCATTATTTTTGCGTAGTCTGGTAGTTTTAGCTCTTTACATTTTATTACTACTAATTTATTTACATTTTAGCAATTTTGAAACTTGAAAACTTGAAAACAGATTAAGTGACTCGAAAAACTAAGAAAATCTATTTTTTATGTCTGTAGAGATTTTATAATCTCTAGTGTTAATATAAATATTTCAATAACAAATTAACTATAAACGTATTTTTTTTAATTTCTCAACAGTTTAGACGCAGATTTTTCTTTCATGTGAAAATAAAAATCTAAAATAAATAATTTTATATATTTATAACAAATTCTTAATATATAATTAATATGTATAAGGTGAACTATATATCATGACTTGTAAACAAGTTTTATTTTATCACCGTTTTGAATTTTATTATAGTCTAAAACGATTTACTTTTATATCATAATTATTAAATAAATAGTTTATAGATTATCTTATATTTACAAATTTTGTAACATTAGTTTAAAAAAGTTTAGAATATCAGAAATTGTTAACCACTTTACAGTGGTTTTTAAATTTAGTTGTACAAACGGACGTATTTTACGTACTTAATTGTATAAAAATATTTATAATAGATAAGACAAAAAATTAGCTAGTTTTTGTTGGTTTAACTTATATGACGTCACGAAAAGAAAAAATTATACTATTCAGTATGAGATTAATACCAAATAATTATAGATAGATTTGTATTCCTTTTAAGTTAAAGTATTAAGTAATTTAAGTTTTAGAAGGAATAATATTTGACTAAAAAACAGTTATCTTTAGCTAAAATCCAAGTTTAATATAACTTTTTGAAGGAAGTAATATTAAATATTTTCAAATAAAATTTTTTGATTTAACTTTTTGTGTAAGCTGTTATCTTTTAAAGTTTTTAAATTTCGTTACTAAAAGTTTTTTTTGAAGAATTTTTAAAATTATAAGAAATACTACAAGCAAAATTTATGCGACTAATCAACTAAAAATAACAATTTTTTTCGTTTATTATGAAAATTAATTATTTTTATTCGTAAAATGTCGGTATCCGTTTGTGGTTATTAATTTCCCATAAAAAATACCAGTCAAATGTAAAAGTTAAAATGCTATTATTTTCATTTAAAATTATAAAACGAGTTCTTTAATAGTTTTGTAAATGGTTTAAACTTTTAAACTGGTTATTATAATTAAAACAACAAAGAAATAAAAACTTAGAAATAGAAACATATACTACTTTATATATAAAAGATATTGAAAATTAACTACTTTTTTGCAAACAGATGATTTTAAGCAGATTTAAAATAAGCTATGAAAGTGTACTTGTTCACATAGTTTTTTTTTGTTAGTATATTTTTTTTTCTCAAATCTTCATCGGACACATTTTCAGTGACTTATAAACTTATATAAACAATCTTCATTACACATATAGATCTTCAGTAATTTGTTTTGTTAGATGTATTTATCAGTTTGTACAAAAACTATCTGTGACATATTTGTGCTTCCAAATTATTTTGTAAATTGAATAAAACTGCTTTTTCTCATTTTAAAATTATTTTATTTCCAATAAAATACAAAAATCACTAAAAATTTTTAGTCAGTATAAAAGATAGGAATTTATTAGTTGAAAATTAAAAAAAGAACTGAAAGTTGTCTTATCACTTAAATGAACTTGATTAAAACGTTTTTGTATATAAAAACTAAGTTTTAAAATATAATTAACATAAATTTCTAAAGTAATTTTTTTTAACCATTTAGTCAACCATAGCATAAAAAAAGTTGAAAAAGTTAAATACTAAAAACTGATGGTTACATCTTACACAATTTGTAATTTTTAGAGCTTCCGATTAAGTGTCGTAAGTAAAACTACAGTTTTTTTTTTGTTTTAAAGTTTCAAATAACAAGCAAAACGTATTTAGTTTTGAACTTTCTTTTTCAATCAGTATTAATTCTAGGCTGTAAAGTATCTGTTTTTCAAAGTAGTTTAAATAATTTTTGTATTTGAAAACTTGTGAGAGAACAAACTTAAGTAGTCTAATGAAATTTTTAAGCAGTATTTATTACTGTCTAAACTGTTACAAAAATTATTTTATTTGCGTTTATTTGTAGAAAATAATAATTGAACTAAAGAATAGATTAATAAGCTTAAAAAAGTATTAAACTACTTGTAGCTAAATCATTCACTGAAAGTAATACGTGGTCAAACGAACGTGGAATATATTTTATTAAGTTTATATATTTTTTATCTTCAAACAAGTCTCATAAGTTATAAAATTATTGTCATTAGTACAATACTCATAAATAGAAATGCTAGATTAAGACATTCGAACTAAGTTGGGTTATTTAATAATGAAACCGCACACATATTTAGTAACAAAACTATGTTTGTTATTCATACATGTTTTCTTTTTATTATCGAAGTTATTATCTTAATGATAGAGGATACTCAACTAATTCAATTAAAAAAACAAATTATATAATATGAAACACTTTAAGACTTAACAGACTTTAGAAATCTTGTTTTTAGATTTCCGTTAAAAAGTTTGAAAAATTGTTACTGATCTTTCAAAAAAAGGAGCATATTGATGATGATAGTATTGTATATTAAAATATTTATTTAGATATTATAGTTACAGCTTAAACTTATAATGTAAAATACTCATTTACTTCGAATGATATTTTAAGTAGTTTTTATCAAAAGTTAAAGATTAAAATAAAATTAATAACACTGTATATAAGATAATAGCTAGTTTTTATAAATAAAGTACAAAACAAAAGTTATAGTAAACTTAAGTAAACTATTTTTATAAAAAAATTATTAGGTTTATAACAATAGGTCACTTACCTCTATACTAATTTAAAATATATAATGACATTAGCTAAATTTTCAGTGTCTTACAAACTTAAGTATGGAAAACTACAAGTTCTAACATCAATAGTTCAATTATTTTTACTAATTTATTTCAGTATAAGTTTTTAATATTTTAGCTTCTCAAATAATTGTTACAAGTTGTGCTGTTCTTTTAAGTAAAAAAAGTAAACAAACAATTTAACATATTAAAAAATCAGGTTAATCGAATTACAAGTCTTAATAGTAATTGTTTAAAAAATGTTCTATACCAGATACTACATTTTTAAAGGTTTTGTACATATATTAATCACAAAAATTAAAAAAATAAAAACATTAATCTAACTGTAAGATACCTAAAGCTACTACATTTGCTACTCTTTACTATTTTTACTACAATGATATCATAATATTGTTATTTATTTTTTATTTATTATATTATATTTTATATACTAGGAATGAAAAATGAGTAATCTTATAAAGAAAATTCTACATACACTAATAATATAATGAAACATAAAAAAATAATAGTAGTGAAAGCTATGTATTAAAGTTAATTTTCTTTTTAGTACCTTACACTTGAATTAAACTAAGAATAGTATAGTTTAATTATAACTTAAGTTAAGAATCAACTATTTCTAATAAAAAGGTTTTGAATCTTTAAAAAAATTCAGTAAAAACTAAACATAAAAAAAAAAGTAAAGCAAAACATCAAATGTATTAGTACTAGCTGACTGCCTTTAATATTAAACAAGTAAACTTGTTTCAATATAGTCACTGTTGTAAAGAATTTCTAACTACTGCACTTAATTCTAGTTCCTAGTAAGAAATTTAACTAGTTTATGTACTATAATATTTTTATAATAAATATTTTGTTTTTAAGCTGTACTGTTAATTAAAATAAAATTCAAATTTTTCTAACAAAACTGATTTTAGCTCTCCTATGACTAAAAAACAAATAAATCATTTACTTAAAATTTAACTTCAGTGACGCGTTATACTAAAGTAAAATTAATATTGAAACTAAAGTAGATTTTAACTTCATGTTGCCGTATGTCGGTTTTATTTTGTGATTCTAGACAACTTAATACTTGTCGTTTTAAAGCAGTTCGTACGTTGATTATACTATTGGTTAGGTAAGATATACATTACATAAGTAGTTCACTGTAAAAATTTTGTAAGCAACATTTTTAGATCTTATGTTCACAAATAAATAGCAAAACTATGGTTTTAAAACAGCTTTAAAATCAATCAAAAACTTAGTAAGTAATTTTTTTGCGAACAAATGTTAAACATATTAAGTCATCAGTCACAGTTTTAGTGACTTACATACTAACAAGTTACTTTTGGATACTGTAATGAAATGCTGTTGTATTTTTAAATTTTAGATGTAAGTAACAGTTTGTAACTAATAAAACTTACATCACCAGAAAAAACTTGTCTATCTAGTTTGCAGTTTTAAAGTAAAGTTATCTTAAAAGTTTCTTATTAACTTTAACTTTTTCTAAATATCAATGAGTAATTATTATTTCATATTGCTCTTATTTTTAAAAGTTTATAGTTATTCGGTTACATCTTGAACTAGAAACTAGGTCAAAATAATAAAAAAAAACAAAGTAGATTTCAATTTTGCGTAGCTTGATAAATCTAACCAATTAGTGAATTATGCTAAAACTTAAATGTATCCTTTCGACTCAAATTTGGTTAATATTACTACGGTTTTTGTACATGTTAAACTTTACTGAGTTTTGATACTATTTTTGAATAAGATACGTAAAAAACCTAGAACGTCAGTTTAAATAACAGTTAAGTACTATTACATTTTTTTAAATAGTTTGATTTAGTTCTGTTGTACTGCTTTTAATATATATATAATCCAAA
Source organism: Thalia democratica (assembly GCF_965202585.1). NCBI lineage: Eukaryota > Metazoa > Chordata > Thaliacea > Salpida > Salpidae > Thalia > Thalia democratica. The sequence goes on from NC_139165.1 coordinate 108,055,678, forward strand.
TATTATGGCTTGAATAATAAAATGAAATTGTTTTTTACTTTGATCAAAAACTAACGCTAAAATTTGTTTTTTTTATAGAAAAAAATGCATCATGATTAAAGTTTTTCAATTTATTTGTTAAATCTCGAAAGTACATAAGATAACTGCAGCAGGAAGTGTTACAATAATTATTTAAAAAAAAATCGTATTAAATTCAAGTTGTAAATGATATAAAAAAACTTGAACTTAATTTCTTATTCTCGGATAATAGTGAACACAAAGATAGTTCTGTTATATAAATTTCATCAAAAAATTGTTTATTAAAAACTTAAGGCTAAGTAAAAGAACTTAAAATAAAAGGAACGCATTGCTTGCCACTTTTCAGTGACTTTAAATATATAAGAAATGTGTATTTGTAACATTCCGATATATGTACATTATATATACTCAAATAAAAAACTTAGTTTTGTGACTTATAAATATTTATGACGTCACTAAAAGAAACAAGCTAATATATTAGTTAGAACATATACAATTTGCTTGTTGTATGTGTTTCATAAAGTATGTGAATAAAATGACTAAAATGAAAACCAAATAAGCTTTATATTCCAAAAGGTTTTAAAAAATAAAATTAAAAGTTATCTACAATAATTAGAAAAATCTGAAAAGATTAACGATTTAGTTTAAACTAATATAATAATCAATTAAACGATTTTTTAATAGCTGTCTTAAGTATAATATAAAATTTTTATTTAACTATTAATTTAGTTATGATGCTATCCCTAATATCTTTAATTCATTTCTTTAATTACTTTAAATTATTTGTTTTGTCATTTATATAACTACTAAGATTAAATTTCTTCAAGAAGTAAAAATGTAAAATGACATTAGTCTCACTTACAGTGACATACAAATTGTAGGCGAACAATGTATTAGCAGTTCAACAACTATTTATTTATTAGCGTATTTTAATTTCAATGTCAGTTTGTGTGTTCTACTTAAATTAATTCATTGAAAGATCTGTACCAGTATTTTTAAAATCGTACTTTTCCAATGATTTAGGTTATTAAACTTGATAAATTAAATCTTCCACACTGAGCCCACCTTAAGGGCTTTTTTAATAAAAAGGTTTATTTCAAGATGTAAAACTCAAAGGACTCGAGTTTCGTGCCTATGCACTCATCAGCTTCAAAACAAGTTTGGATATAGCACAAAACAAAACATACAAATTAAATTTAAAGTTGTAGCATAAATAGGCTATGACGTAATTTTAAAACCATCAAAAATCATGCAAAACGGCTTGTGCTCTTTCAATTATCTGTCGTAATATATATTTACTCACTGACGTTTTATGAATTTTTGCCGGATTTTAGTCGATTGGTAAATTAATTATGAGATATAAAACTTGAATGTTCTAAAGTAAAAATATACCGTGATTTCTGCTAAAAAGTTTCCTAACAATTTGAAAACTTTCTATTTTTTAAAATTGAGTAAGGTAAGTAAATAAATTAAATAAAATAAGTGATCCTATAAATAAATCTAAGATATTCATTTCGACTCTAATTTAAAATTTATTCAAAACTTAATTTACTTTTTCAGTGAATATAATTAATTCAAAAAAGATCAATTTTCAAATAAATTTTAAATTCTTAGTTGGGAAAAGTTTAGTTAGTATTGCCAAATAATAAAAAAATATAAATATTATATTTAGTTTTTTCAGATACTTGTAAAATTTTGTTTATTGTATTAAAATAATTTAATAAATCTAGTTTCTTTATCAGTTTTTAAGACTCAGAATATACATCAGTCACATTTGCAGTGATTTTCAAACTGAAACTTGCTTGTTAGATTAATAAGAATACTACTTAAATACATTGCTACATACTAGTACCAGTTTGTGGCTTTTAATTTCCTAAATTCAACTTGACTTTTTAATTTCACGCTGAAGTACGTAAATTACAAACGTTTTAATAAAAAATGGTTTATTTTTTCAACATTGTTAAAAAACTTTGTTTATTGTTATTTTATAACTTAAACTTTAAAAGACCACTATTACAACACATAAAATATTTAAAAATAGCTTTTATGTCACTAATATTTAAACAGTTTATATCAATATGACTAAGAGGAAAAGAATTTTTAGAAAATTCTGATTTTGAAAGTTTTTCAAAAACCTTTACATATATTTTATTAACGTAATCTACCTCAAATATATAAAATAACTTTTTGTTAAACTTAAATTCAACTAATTTCTTTATAACTAACTAATAATTTAAATAATTTAAAAAAAAATCTCAAGAATTATTTTTGATAGATATTTATTCACGTAGTTGATGCTAAGAGATTTGCAATTGTATTGATTTACAAACTTGAGACCTTTCAATACAGCAAATAAATATTAAAATACATAAGTATCTCACACTGTCGAACACCAGTACTACTTTTTTATAGTACTTTTGTTTATTTTAAAAACTTAAGGTATATTTAGAACTAAAAATCGTTTTTATTTTTTAATGATTTTTTTTTTATAAACTATTTAAACAAATATTTTATCTCTGTTTGAATTTATTGTAGAAAAAAGTTCCTTCACTATTTTATATTAACAATTTTTAGTATTAATGTGCGTATATGTTAAATTGAATTTCTTGAAATTGACTAAACAGTAAATATGATAATTATCAAATATTCGATAGTTTTTTAAATAAACCATTTATTATACTTTATTGGTATTTAACAAACTTAAGATAATTCAATTCAAACGTTAGTTACATCTATTTTAGCAAAAAAAACACATAGTAATTTATTTGTATAAAATACTATAAATTATCTAAAATACTAGCATTTCATATTAAAGTTTTTAAAAATATATATTTGCTTTTTTAAATAGAAACATTCTACTTATGTAAAATATAAAGCATTTTAAGAATTAAAACTTATATTAGTAAAATGATATATGTAATGTTTTTCAGTAAGAAATTTCATTTAAAAATTCTTTTAATTTAAAAAGTTTCATTGAAAGTTTTATTCTATTTGTGTATCAGTAAAATTCTGTGTTAACTTTATGTGTTAATAAGTTTTTATATTGTTTAGCTTATTATTTTCATATAATATTTTCTCCAATATGTTAAAGCAGAGAAGTATTAGTCTCTTAAACAAAAGCGACTTGAAATCTATGAATTGTGGTATGGTGTATACAAAGGATATATAATTTATGTTTGTAGATGTCACTAACAGTTTGTGGTTTTCATTTACTTAAACTTATTTTAACAACTCAAGCTACTTACTTAATCAGGTACATTTTACATTAAACATTTACCTAAGCTGTTATTAAATAAATACTATTGAACAAATTATTTTAAACACATTAAGTAGTTAGAACTTAAAGTTCTTGGTAAATGAAAGAGTAAAATTAATTAAAGAACTTAAAACTTATTTCTAAATGTAGAGTTTAAATTGCTTGATATTGAAAACACTATAAAAGTTTGAGTTTTAGGTATAAATTCGATTCAAAAACCTAGTACACAGTTTTTGTACATGAATGATAAGAATACTTTAATTTTTAAGTTTTTAAGATAGTTCAAAAACATAACCGTTTCAAAATAAGCTTTCTTATAATTTACTTAAATACTAAGTTAATTTAATTTAACTATATTTCATAACTACTAACTTTATAAACTATATAAATTTATAATTTAAAATATTACTTACTATTTACCATTACATATTCACTAAGTATTTAAAACAACTATACAAATCCTAACTTGCTTCAGCTTTGATTAGTTTTAATCGTAATAATTTATAAAGTTATCGTTTTTGGTATCAAGATACTGACAAATATTTAAAATAAACAAATAGACTATTTTGAAATTTTTTTTACAACTTATTGACAAAGCTGTGAGAAGTATTTTTAAAGTACCATCATTAGTAATTAAAGCATGTTTATTGAACTTAAACACTTGTTTTAATCTATGATAGTTAAACAAATATTAACGAAATGTATAATATTAACCAAAGCGTTGAGATAATGTTTATAACATATTTAAAAGTATCTCAAAATCTCAGAACACGCATAACTTGATGAGCCGCAATACTTAGACCCAAAAACCTTAGACTCCAATACTTAGACCAAAAATGTGCCGCTGCAAAAAGAGCTGACGAGGTGCAATGAAGGATATTCTGGAATCGATAATGAAGATCAAAAAATAATAATTATTTTTGAAATCTTGTCGGAGATTGTCAAAACTTGTTAATTTCATAGATAAGGCTTTGTGAAAAGATTTTTGGGAAACTCTGCTTGCAACAAAGTATTTACTCGTTTGAAAATAAATAAACTTGTAATTATTTTGATATTGTTTTGTAGATTGTATTTACCTTTATTTTAATTAAAAAAAAAAAAAACTACCTGATCAAAATGTTTCTACTTCATGGAATAACTCAACAAACGGTAAAAAAAATAACAGGGCCTTTGACTGAGCTTTAACATAATAAGTAAATAAAAACAAAAGAGTTAAATAATAGTCACACTTAAAGTGACTTATTAATTTTTTTAATACATTGGTGAAGTAGGTTAATTTTTTTTTGTATTTTATATGTAAAAGTTAAATTGTGGCATCAAAGTATTATTTATCTATTTTTCTCATTTTTGTCTAACTAAAAATAATAAATTATAATAGTTACTAAATGATATTATCAAAAATATCTTTAAGCAAAAATCAGCATTTATTCATAATAAAACATGTTATTGTAGCTTAAAATTTTTTTATTTATCATGTCGCTGAAAGTGTTCACTTTAGATAATTTTGCACTAGTTTGCTTGTAACTAAATAGTTTTAAAAAATATCAGAATTTTCAATACTATGTGTTAACTGCGTTAGGACACAATTAAGATATGTAAAGCTTTTAACTATAAAACGGTAAAAAACAGGTCTCTTAAATTCTTTAGGTACTATAATATCGTCTACTTCATTTTTATTTATGTAAAAGTTTGTAAAAGATTTTGTATAGAAGACTTAAGCGTCACTGCCCATTTGGCAGCTTATGTTTGTAAAATTAATAAAGTATACATAATATTAATTATTTATTTTATTACTAAACCAAGTTTTTATCTCAATTATAGTCTTAAAGATGAAGCATGTTTTGTTTTTTTTTTTGTATTTATAAACACGAAAAGCAATAACAATTTCCTAATGTCCTAGAAGCTGGATAAAATTGTTTTTGATGTTAAATTATAAACCTGTTAGTAATAAAAATTCAAACTACTAAATTCATTTTTAAGTTAATACTAACTTTCTTAATTTTTTTTTATTTGTTTTGATTTTATTTTAGTACTTTAAGAATAAAAAATAATAATAAAGTTAAAAATTACAACATAAAATTTAGAGTTTTTTTCATGAACTAAAAACAAGCTATTATTAAGAAAATAACTTTTTAATAAAAAATATTGACTGAATAACTAAGGTAATTTGTGCGTAAACGAATAATTTTTAATTATAGTATTTTAGTTTAATAATAATGGTTTAGTTTCCCTCGTAAAATTTAAAAACCATGAATATACCACAATCACTATTTTCGTGACTTACAAACTGACCTTCCAGCTGCTTTGTAAACATACCATAAACATATTTTAGTATATATTGTTACAGATCAGTATCAGTTTGTGGTTTTCAATTTACTTTCATTGTTGCTTTATAGTTCAAAATTCAAAAGAATATTGTTTCAAAACAAAAAACACTTTTTAAAGAGTTTTCAAGTTATCAATATTTTTACAGTTTATATCGCTATGACTAAACGAAAAGAATTATATAAAACTTAATTTTTTAAGTGTTTCAAAAACTTTAAGATATACTTTAAAAACAAATTTACAAAATAAAAAAAAATCTTTTTTCTTTCTTTGCTTAATTTTAAAATATTTTGTATCAACTTTTTTATAGGTCTCAATAGTTTTTATAAGTGTCACAGGTTTAGTTTTTGATGATATTTTGTTCTAGTAATTCAAGCCAGTCGCAACTGTAATTACTAACAAACTTGAGACTATTAAATATAACAAAGATGTCTTAGTTAATTAAGTCACTTACACTGTCGAACATCAACATTACTTTATTTTTATAATACTTATGTTCATTAAAAAAACCTAAGCTGTATGTAATACTTAAAGACGTTTATTTTTTGCTTTAAAAGGTTTTTGTAATTGAATACTTTTAGGCCTAGTTTATTTTTATAAAAGAGTCTTTTGTTAAAATTTAGTTTTAGTCTTTACACATTTATTTTAAATAATAGTAGGCATACTGGCTTATTTGGGTTGGTTAATTAACTAAAATAACAACTATTTACTGATAAAGATAAAATACTCACAAATACTTTATATAAACATTTTAGTTACACCTTGTTGGTATTTAAATCTAAACTTGTGCACACTATTCAACAATAGTTTTTTTTTATAGCACTAGTATTAAATTAGTAACATATTCTAAACTTTCCATTTATTTTATTTTTTGCCTTATAAAAGTTAGTTATATTCAATACATTAAAAAAGCGATTAGTACTTAAGTTTTTGTTTTGTATACTGAACGGCTATAAAGTACTATAAGCTGTGAAGATAGTTATGTCGGAATGACCTCAAGACAATTTGGCTAAAGAATAAAAGAACATAATCCAAAAAGTATTGATGAATTTTGTAAGAGTAATGAGAAAATTAAATCTATTAGAGTAATAAATGCTTCAAAAAGATCTGCTATTTCTGAACACTTAGTTAATAACCTTGATTGTGCTAATAACTATAATTTAAAAAGATTTAAAATTGTTAAAAAATGTTTTCACATTTCGTATTTAATTTATTATTTTTCCTTCTTAGTTTATTGTTTTAAACAGTTTTTTCCGACAGCAAAAACAAATTATTCCTTTAATCATTAGCGAATTAAAATCTTTTGATCTTTAAAAAGGTAAATAATACTCCAATTAATAAATATTTTTTATTCTCATATCAGTTTGTGGTTGCATTTGCTTAAAATTATTGTAACAACTCAAGGTCCTAAATCAATTGGGTATATATAACATAACATTTTTACTTAAGTTATTATTTTAATAGAAATTATTGAACAAATTATTTTAAATACATTGAGTTTTTAAAATTTAAAAGTAGTTGAAATACTAAAATAGAAAAAAAAACTGTTTTTTTTTTCTTATTATAGAGTTTTTTTGGTTTAAACCTTGTACACACAAATCTTGTACACAGTTTTCAAAAAAACTCGCTATACTTTATTATAAAAAAATTAGTCAGTAAAAAATTTAATAATAACTATGTTCTATTAACGATACATTAAAAAAATATTTAAGTTTTAAGATAGTTCTTAGTATAAAATGATTAATTGTAATCATATCTGTCATTCATTTTTATAATAAAACCTAACATTTAATTTCACATTTCATTTGTGTTACTATGAATAAAATAAGGTATATTTTTAGTATATTTAAATTCAAAATAGACAAAGTTGTCAACTAAATGTAAATCTTAAACTATTAATTTTAAATAAGAAATAATTTCTGTAAATAAGTTTAGTTTAAAATTTATAGACTTTCTAATTATTTTCGACGATACTTTTGATTAATACCATTAAGTATTTAATGAAATATGCTAAATTATATTGAAGTATCAAATACTGGATAATATTTCGCAAAAATCATTTATAAAATTGTAAATCAAAGTAATTTATTGTAAAGCTTCTTATATTTTATTTTAATTACAAGTATACAGTCACATTTACAATGACTTAAAACTAGCTAAAATGTTATAATTATACAGTTAAAAAAATAACTAAATTATTTTTTCAACATTTTTGTGAAAGTTTCTAAGCTTCTTTCTATTGACGTTAGTTAATTATAGCAATATTTGTAAATCTTGCATTACCAAAAATTAATTTTGTATAATATTATCCAATTTAATATTTGCATTTTACTACTTTAAAAAATCTAACTCAACCCTATCTAAAGTTTAAGGAAAAAAAAACTTTTTTTTTTATTGTTTAATTTTTACCTCACTTTTATTTTTTTTTTCAAAACTTCAGAATAAGTATTAAAGTAGTTTCATTAAAACGTTAAATAGCTTTTCTTATAAAAGTCATTTAAATTTTTTATTAGTCGTGATAGCAATAACTAACAAAACTACTTTTCAATAACAAACAATATTGTTTATTAATAAAAACTGTAATTTTAAAATTTAAATAGGAAAAAATATATGGTGCATATCTAAAATAAACCTAATGTAAAAATTAATAATAGTTTCAAAAATTGTACTATATAATGTTACACTTCAAGTAAAAAAGCTATTTTTTTACAGTTTTGACATAAAAATTAAAGCACCAAGTATTTTTATAAAAACCTTAGAACTTTTTGTACATTTTTATAGTATAAGAAGTAAAATCAATGTTTGTTGTATTATGTTTTTTTATGAATGTAGATTATATAACAACATTTAAATAGTAAAATTACCAGAACGACATTATTTGTAATTGAAAAAACAATAACAAATTTGTTTAATTTTATTTTAAATTTAAAAGAACAACTTTTAATTTTAAAGAAAACCTCGTAAATACGTCATAACTATTGAACTAACAAGCTGCTGACGGTTTTATAAAGTTCATATACACTTTTTATTATTTTATCAAGCTTTAGTCTTTTAATTTTAGTTGAAATTGAAACAATGACTAAAATAAAATTATAAATTCACAAAATTTCGTATTCATTTAAGCAAAGAGAAATAACAATGCGAAGCATTAGAGAAAAGTAAAAGATAATTAAGAGCAGCTTATCATTAACCAAACTCTCACACCACATGTTATATCGCATGATTCAGAAATAAACCGATCAAATGTTGTGTGCACAAATACTAACCACTTGTAAAAAAACATATATATTAGATGTGAGTTGAACAAGTTAGAATGTAGAAAATAATCTACAACCTCCATATATGATTTATAGCTTTACAGTTTTTCTTAAAATATCAATCATTTACATCAAGTTTTTAATCTAAGAAAATATGTAATGAAAAAAAAAAATTGTTTGTCACTAATTTTATTTATTTTTGCACAGTAATTTGTTGATAATGACTTATTGAAAGTCGAAACGTCGTCATGCGAATAAATTTTAAACGTAGAATGTGTTTCTTACTGAATTGGTATTTAAAATATGTAATGACTTACAATTTAATTAAAATAAGTTTTCAGTTTTTATATAAAATTAAACATTTTTCATGATAAAGTTGGTAGACTTCATTCGTCATTTAGTATAATTTAACAAAATTAAAACCTTTTATGACTTTATAAAAATTGTATGTTGATTTTATATTCATAAAACATTAATTCTTATAGAGATTTACATTAGTAATTTGTACTTTAGTATTGAATTTTTTTTTTATTTTAGATTTGCTTAGTTTATAAATAGCAGTTTAAGTACCTCCTTTTGGTTACCAAAATATTTTAGTTTTAGCTTAAATAAGAAAAACTGCTATATTTTCTGTGTTTTTTATTAAAATTAAACAAATATAAAAATTATAATTTACGAATAAAATACTTTATCATTTGTTCCACCTACAATTTTTTAAAAACTTTTATTAATTTAGAAAAGACTTGGCAGTTTTGTTTCCTTTACCTTTAGTTTTTTTTAAATTATATATTTATCATAAATCATAAAACATAGCAATATGATAAATGTTGGATAAAAATTGCTTTTTATTTAAATCAATCAAGCGATTGAGTTTAAACAATGTGCTTATTATTATTTAAAACTTAATAAAAGAATAATATTAAAAATTTTTAACATATTTCATCGAATTAATACTTTGAAATTTTTAATGTTATTAGTTTTAAATTAAAAAAGTATGTAGAACAAAAAGTTGCAGTTTAATACATTCTAGCATCATTTGTCATAATCACGAGATTTTACTGTCATATAATCTTTAATTAAAAAAAAAATCTTTTAAAGTTTTATAATTTGTAAGTTACTAGATCATTACTATCAATTAATAGTTTATTGCCTGACTTTTTGTAATCTATAACTTGATTTCTATTTGTGTAAACAGTCATGGTATAGGGAAATATATAACCGCTTAATATGCCTTTTATTTTTTGTTTACATTTGAAATAAATATCCATTTTACATTTATTATTAAAAAGTACTATATATTGTCTGATTTGAAGTTGAAAATTTTAACTCATTGAAATTAATGAAACAGGATAAAATGTACGCTACAATTCAAGAAAACTAATTTTGTACATATTAAAAATATGCTTTTAATCTAAAAATAGAGAAATTTTGCAGGTTGTTATTTGAACCTCCGTTTTTATTTTAGTTTTTACTTTTATAATCTATTTAAACTGATTGTTAGTGAACTTTGTAATTTTAGTTTTATTCTTAAAATTATGTATAAAAAAAGTTTTGAACTACTCATAGGTTAAAGTAAAACAAAACAAAAATTTAAAATAGTAAATAAAAACTTCAACATTTAATATACCAACACTTTGAGAAAAATTTGACTATTTTTAAACACAAAAATATTTTTGATGAGTGAGGATTATGTAAAAATTGCTTTTTGTTTTTATTACCCTAGTAATAACGTCAATTGTAAAAATTAGTCACAACTGCAGTGACATACAAATTTACGACGGTTGTAGAGACAATGTATTAATAAAATCTCAGCACAACTCTAGTATTGTTAGATTTTAATGTCAAATAGTTTCGTATAAATACATAAATTAATTGTAATTTATTATACTCCTAACAACAAAGAATATAACATGTTATATTCATTTGGTAAGTCGAAAATTGATTTTAACTTTTGTTATAAATAAATTTAACAGTTCAAACTTTATAAAAAATTTATTATTTGTCTAAAATTTAAAAATATAAAAAAATATTTAGCTTTAAACAAAGTTATGCTGTATCAAACTTTAATAATCCTAAAACAACCAAAAGTTAAAATAAGATTCAAACTTAATAAAATTAATAAAATTTAAAATTGTTTTAAACAAAAAATATTTTTCATTTAAGAACAAAATATACAAATTTATTAGTATTCATTATATTACCTATAGGCAATATAACAAATACTTATAAATTTGTAGATTTTTCTGTTAAATAAAAAAAAAAACTTTTTTATTTAAAACGATTTTGTTAAATACAAAAAATCACGAACAACAACACACAGACAAAGGAAGATTTGAGATACTTAAAACTATAAAATTCTTACTGTAAAATTCAAAATGAATTAAATTCAAAACTGATTAATACTAAATATTTGAACTTTGATATTAAAAAGAGAAAAAGTAAGGATAAATTCACTCATGCTAAACCAAATTCTTAAAAAAAAGGAAAAAATAAACAGCAATCCTAAATCGATACTATTTTAACACAAATTATCAAAACCCTTATTGCATCTCAAAATTTGATAAGCAACTGCAAAAAACGTAAATTTTTAAAGTGATGAAGGCACTTAAATACTTTAGAAACTATTTCTATAACATTTAAAATTTTTTTTAACTATTTATTGAATTACCTGGTCAATAACCTTACTAGAACCTAATTTAATGCTTTTCAAATATTTTTAAACTTATTTAACAATATTAATAATTTTTGCATCATTCATTTTGTTATATTGAGAATCTAAATAATAAACACAATTCTTCATTATTAAGTCATCAAAGTTATTAAAAATGCATTTCTTTTAATGTATGCATAATACAAGTTTAAGGCATTTTTTACAAAATGAATTACAAATTATATACTTTTTAAAATTAAATAATGATATGTCTAGAAATTAAAACAACATTCTGCTACAAAAATATAAATAAATATAAAATATACCGTATTATTTTTTGGAAAAAATACGCATTTAAGTACAATGTCTACATTGAAACTACAACAATATTTATAAAATAAATACAAAAGCTGTAACAATTAATAAAAGTTGTAACTTAAACTCATGTAGACTAATCAAAAGACTCTGCTTTCAGCTCTGTTAAAAATAAAAAACTAGTAAGCAACTATATCTATTTTTCAAAAGTTATCTAACGTTTATAGAATGTTAATTGAGAACAGGCTTAACTATTTTTTTTCAAGTTATTAGTTGGTTTTTCAAATTGTTTAATCAAACTGTTTTTATATTCGAAAAAGATTCATTAAGTTTATGTTTTATAAGTAACTACAGAAAGTAAATTCTGTACACGTTTTTTAGAAGTAATTTAAGAATAAAATACAAGCTAATTATTTTAAAATTTTGTAAAGAATATGCTTGTAAATATTGCTTATCAACAAAGCATATAAAGCAAGCCTTGGTTAGATTTTTTAATCATTTAACTAGGTTTAGTCAACTATTTGAGTCGGAGGGACGGGAAGTATTTATATTTCATTTAATTAAATTCATTAAATTCTGTTATACTTCTAAATTAATAAATTCGTTCTAACTAAACATTAGTTTAAAACAACGTTTTTACTGTTAGTATTAAACATTTTTAATTTTTTTATAGTTGTAAGTTTTAATTTTTTGCTGATTTTTTTTGCCCTTTGCTTTAAATTAAATTATGTAATGTAGTTTAAAAATTTTGCACAGTATTTTGCATTAGTATTCCTATTTCAGCTGACATGCCGTACGTTAGACCAGAATTCTGTATCATAACTTTAAAAATGAAATTCACAAGAAACTAGTTTTCAAGCTTAGGTAAAATAAGTTTGCAGTTTTTTATTATTTTGAGTCTAGTAAGCATCAATAGAACTTATAAAATCAAAACAAAAATAAAACTATAATACTCTACTCTGAAACCGGAGATTAGTCTTTTTTTTAAATTAATTATGATATGAATGGCATTATATCAGAATTTGTTTGAAGTAACAACATAATAAACACTTTGTAGTTTAAATTAGATAAATTTTATATCTTTACATAATATTTATGCACTATAAATCACTAAGACCTATGACTTTAATTTGTATTTTTTTTGTTATCAAGAATCAATAAGCATCTTTAGTTGTTATGCGAAAGCTTACTATAAAATGCTTTTGTTAAAAAAACTCAAAAAAAAAACAATAATTTCTAGCTTTATAACAAATATAAACAATCAAAGCAATTAAATAAAAACAATATCAATAATCAAAGTAAAAAAGATTACATTGCTGGCAACATTGAAGCTACTTTCTTCTACGTTTCAGTTGCAAAAGCCAATTAACGAAAAACTAAATTTATAGGTAGGATTTTTAACAAGAAGGATTTTCTACATGACTTATAAAAACTATGTTCAATAATTTAAGGTTACTAAATTTTAACTCTATTTCTTATTAGCTTTAAATTTAACTTAAGACATCCTTATTTAAAATTTTCTAACAATTTTACGAATATTATATTCTGAGAACATTATAGCCAAATTGACAATGATCTACAAACTACAAAAATGAAGAAGACGTATTAAAAAAAAAAACGATATTTTTACTTAATGTTATTTAGTTTCAATTGCAGGCGTTTACTTTTAGGATTTCATTAAAGTCAACTGATGAAAACAAATAAGTTTTCTTAACTTTTATAAACTATCCTGTATTAAAGTATGGTTGTGTATGTGCTTATCTAAATTGTAGTCAAACAACAGTTGATGAACCAAGTGTTAAATTTCATAAAACATGTTCCACTAGACTTATAAAAATAAGTGTTTTTAAGATTTTCAAAAACTGATTATTTAGTACTTTAGTTTTAAACAGTAGACAAAAGAGATATTACGATACAGTAATAGTTAACCTAATTTCTTATACAAATGTAAACAAACTACCACTGACGTCAAAAATACAAAATTAACGTAACTTATTAAAAGTGTTATTATGTCTTATTAGCTTTTAAACCACTTCAAAATTGCTAAAATATTGTTAAGTTAATTTTTATGGAATGCAGAGAAAATCTTAAATGCATCTAAAGTTAAAATAATTTGTTAGATATATAATTAGGGTTAAAAAAAATTTTAAAATAACTAAATTTAAAATCATAAAATAGTTCTTATATGTTTTAGCATAAATCAACAACTAAATTATATATTTTTTTTTTTTAATCGTTCGTTATTTTAAAATGGAATTAATTTGTGATCAAAAGATAAATATTTACAGTTTAGGTATTTGATAAGTCAAATTTATATAAAAGAAGACTTTTTATATAAAAATATGTGTTTAAAATACATCTTAAGTAACTTAATATAATTTTTTTAATGAATTCTGATCTCGTATAAACATTTACAAAATAAACAACAAAGGTTTTTATGACGATTGTTAATTAAAAAAAAATTATACAGTGATTCAAATAAACTAAAACTACAAACCAGCTTAATATTTGTAGTTAATATGATATAAAAACTAATGATGAAGTTAATACTTATGAAAAAACAAGATCTAGACCAGGGTTTCCCAAAGTGGGCCAAGTGGTCCCCTAGGGGGCCATGACAGATACTCAGGGGGCCATGAGCCCACAGGGGGCCATGAGGCCTTAACTTGAAACTTATACTAGATATTCTTGAGTTTCAGATGAAGAGCAAAAAAAAAAAAAAGGTCTAATGTGTATTTTATCGTAGTTTATGAGTAATCTATATGTTGAAGGGGGCCATAACTTTTTCAAACTCTTTAAAGGAGGCCATTAGAAAAAAAGTTTGGGAAACCCTGATCTAGACGAACAAAAAAGTACTTAAACTCGGCAAATAGTTAAATTTTTTTTTCAAGTTTTTTATAACAATAGTTTTTTTAAGAAAACCATATATTTTAATAACTAAATTAAATAATTTTCGAGTTAATGTCTCTATAATTGTCACACTAAAAAGCTTTGGACTTTGTTTCAGTTTTTTAATCATTTCAGCATATTAAACTTATGTTTTGTTAGATTTCACACAAAGATGCGATTAAACAATAAAATGTTATAGTATTAGCTGCCTGCTTTTAATATCAAACATGCATATTTTTATTTAGTCACTTTTGCAGTGACTTACAAACTACAGCTGTTAGTTTGAGATCCTAGTAACGAAATTATTTAGTTTATATTATGTTGTTGAAGCTTACAATTTGTGATCTTAGTATATGATGTAACTAATATAAAATAAAATAAAATCTAAAAATTCTTATAAGAACGTATATTATTGTAATAAGTTGTCAACACTCGACATTTTACATTTAATTTTGTTTTAAAGTGCATTTTAATAACAAGCTTACACTAAATACCTTACTAAATATATACATATGTAATAAAAAACATCCAAAACAGCTTTTACAAGTCTTTTAAAAAGTTTTTCTGTCGATTTAATTAAAAGCTAAAGTTTTTAAACAAAAACTGTTTTTAGTTTCTCTGTAACTAAAAGGAAAATTAAAATTTTAGTTAAATTTTATCTTGACTGACATGTATACCATAACAAAAAAAGCATTCAAACTTAGTAAATTTGTAATCCATATTGCTTAATGTCGGTATCAATTTGTGATCGTAGGCCACTTTAAACTTGTTGTTTCAAAGCATTCCATTGGTAAAGTAACTACTTAATGTTTGTCGAAATGACGAATATCTAGATTTAGAAAAGAAATTAAGTTATTTGATTCTAACGCTTAAAAAATTACGAAAACTTTTTTTTTAGTTACAAAAAACAATATTCAAAACTACATCAGATGAAAATCTAAACAACAATAAAAACTTGGTTTTCAGCCGCAAAAATAAAATAATATATATTTTAAATGGTTAGAAAAATTGTACTCCTAAATTAAAAATAGAAAACTCATCAAACATTTATTACTTAATAAAGTGATTTTGATTAGAGCTTTTTAAAACAAGTCTTAAAATAGAGACCGGTTATGTTTAAACATTAAAATTGTTCGTGCAAATTTGACACTTACATTAAAATAGTAAACCAATATGAATATATAAAAATGGTAGTTTATTTCTAAAACTATTGAAAAATTTTTGAATAGTAGATAGAAAAGATCGTTTTTTACTAAGTACTAAATAACAATAAATTTTGACAATATTTATGATGAGTAAGAAATGTTGAAAATATTCTGATCTAAACAAAATGAGTTCAGATAATCAAAAATATAAAAACTTATACTGACAAGCAACAATACAAATAAATCTTTCTTTATTTGTAATACAGTTTTTATTCACTTATCCGGACTTCATTTATCGAAATACTCTCTTATCCGGACAGTTTCAGTTGAGAAAAAAATTCAAAACTTTTTCAATATTAAACACAAATATTTTGAGTGATAGAAATATTTAGGCTTATACTAGAAAATATCCTAAAATTATATTAAAATTTAGGGTAAGTTGTATTAAAAATGATAAATTAACTTACTTGACCCTTTAAAAACGTACACCGTTATAGAGGCCTAGTAAGTCTGATATTTTTCTCAAACAAAAAATTCGAAATAAAAATTACATTGACCTATACTTAGCTTTATTAGTTATCATTTTATTATCTTTTACGTATAAGTGCTTTTCGATTATTTTTTATCTTTATTGAACAACTAACAATTTAATTTTAGTAATCAGCTTGTTTCTATGTGATGATCTAGCGTTGAAACAAAAAATTTGAATATTTAATTTTTTTCGCTATTTTGAAAGCTTGCGAGTAAAGTTAAATGACGTTAATTTGACATTATACCATTATAAACTACTTACTGAAATAATATTATGCGATACCACATTAGTTTTGATTTTAATTTTTAGTTTTTTGTTTTATAATGTAAAAAAGTTCAATTAAAGTAAATCAATAGTTTACTTATTTTATTTAAATTTAAAACTGGACAAACTGGCACACACGTTTAATTTCACAACGGTTCTCCAAAACTTAAAATTTTTTTCTTTTAAATTTAATAATAATTGTATTTAGAAAAAAAAATCAGTTTCTTACTTTTTTTTATTTTTACAAATACTTAAACACTTTGTAAAACAAAACTAATAACTTTTGTTTTTTGCATTGCAATAGTTTGCTTAACTTACTTAAATTTTACTGGATAATATACTAAATAACCAAGTACAATGTCATTGCTTTGTGACATTGTGTATCCCTATGGAACAAATAAGGAATTATACAATTTTAATTTAAATTGTTTTCTCTAAAGCATTCTAACACATAAAGATTTTTTAGTTTGTAAGTCACTTTAGTTGTGACAAAAATAACTAAACTTTATTTTTTTGTTTTTATTTACTATTTAGTCTTTATAGCAAAAAATAAAAAAAATCCCTAGTCACAATTGGAGTAATTTACACTTTAATGACATTGATTTGTCAACAAAATAAAATGTTTTGTTCTTGTTTGATAGTTTTTTTATTATTTTAATAAATTTTACAATTTTATTAAACTAATCATCTAAACTTCAGAAGCTGTCAAATAAATCATTAGTTACAAATAAGACTAGTTTCCATGAATAGGTTAGAAATATTAATACTAGTTAAGTTACTTCTTAACAATCTAAAGAAATATTAGTCACACTTTTAGTGATTTACAAACTTAACAAAATATAATGAGCGACGATTAAAAGTTGTTTCAGTACTTACACTTTTAGTATTAGTTTGTTACTTTTATTGATTCAACTTTATGTAAGATACAACTTTTTAAGACTGTAACAGAAAACTAAATTATGTAGTTTGTACGTCATATTTATAATTATTAACTTTAAACGATTTTTAATATCCAAAGTACAGTTCTAGTTAAGCGCATCCGTAGTATCAAATAACATCTTTTATCTTAAAACCTATGAAGCATTGAATGACTTAATTAAGGTATTAAAAAAAATGTATAATAAATCATATACAGTAACCTCTCGCTTATTTACGCACATTGTGTCCACAGAAAAAGTGCATAAAGATACGAGATATCGTTTAGATACGAGAGGTACCAAATATACTTACTATAATGGCTGTTTTTTGATATTGCTTCTAGTTAAAAGCAGACTGGGGACTTTCCAACTTTTAACAATTTGTTTACTTTATTTATAAACATGCAAAATAAAAGATGAAACTATACATATCGTAAGAAAATAGAATTTAAATTTATATAAAATGATATTACTTTTCGAAAATTTTTACTAATTTCAATAATAAGTAGATTTCATATTTATCTTGATTTATATGTGACTTATTTGATACTTAACATTTATATTCTAATCTACTTAGCAAATTTAATTTATAATTAAGCATTTGCTTACAATTAAGAAATGGTGTTGTGTCTATATTAAAAATTTTTTCTATAGCCTTTTATAAAATTATGCATTTGGTGCTGTAATGATTTTCTTCTTTTGAACAAAAATCTATAAAATATAAGAAAAATGTTTATTAATTTTTTTTTATGATACTACCACTTTTTTTAATTTGTCTTTTGCCCACATAAGAATAAACTTATCTTGCATTGCATCAAATTATTGTATTAATGGAATTTTTGAGTAGCAATGAAATTTCATGCCATAAGAACTTAAGAAATTGAATTTTTCTTTTTTTAAACGTATAAAAGGAGGGGTGTTAAGACACCTAAGCTATAAAAGTCAGAGCAATAGAATTCACTAGGCTTCTTATGGAAAGCACAAACTAAAAATGCAAAAATACTAATTTCACTTAAAAATATACAATAAACCTAATTGTGCAATATCAAAAAAAATAAAATTTTTATTTTTATTCTAAAATGCGTAACTAAACGAGAGTGCGTAACGTCACGAGTGCGTAAAGATGTGAGAGGTTACTGTAGTTTGCAAACCCGCAATCATTTCTATTCATCCAAGCAGTAGAAATGTGTATTTTTAATTCTAGTAAATAGGATTCATTAAAATAATGGAAAGTTAACAAAACAATTATTATATCAAATATAGATTACATAATATTAGTAGCAATGTACTTATCAGTTAATTTATTTAATTAAAACCATCAACAAACAATCACACTTGATAATTAAATTTATTTAAGTAAACTAAATTAATCATTTTTACTAAATACTACAACTTTAAAGTCATGCAAAACAGTGATTAAAGTTATTTATGTTTAAATTTTACAGAGAGCTAAATAAACTACTATAACTTCATGTTTTAATTTAATATTTAAATAAATTTATCTTAAAAAAAGTTTTAATAAAGTATATAAATGTAGTAGGGCTTTATAAATGTAGAAATTTTTTGGCTTACATTTTCTTAACGTTTTTTCTAAGCTCATTATACTTAACCTAACTCTACTTATTATTTTGAATGCTTTGAAGGTAACATTATTTTGAAGGTAATACCTTAATGAGCTTTATTAGTAATTATTAACTAAATTATAAAAAAAACTAAATAATAAATTATTTTAATAATTTGACTAAAGTCATTCATTTTACAAATTCAAGTTATTTTATTTTTTAAGCTATAACAAAATGCACTACTGTGAAAAAAAATTAATATTATTGACAATGATAAAACAAAAAGATGTTAGTAGTCGCAAACTGACACTATCGTCTAGTACTATAAATAACCAAAACCTATTGTCCTAAAAAACTTACAGAACGATTAATAGTTTGTAATTCACTGCACCCTGACTATTAGTAGTAGTTTAGTTAAATAAATATATTAGACTTATTAGTCTATTATTAGTTTTACTACCCAATGATACATCGTGTATAAAAAGATAAAAACTGTAGTTTTTATGTGGTTATAGTAGGGGTGGGCAACGTACGGCCCGCGGGCCGGATGCGGCCCGCAGAGTGAAAATGACCGGCCCCCAAACCTTTTTTAATTTTAAATGGAATCCGGCCCGCGGACAACATTAATCCGGCCCGCAAGTGAATGATCCGGCCCGCTAAGCATTTAAAAAATTTATATAAAATCCGGCCAGCCAATTTAACTATTACAAAACTTGTACAAAACCTTTTTTGAACTATTTCATTAAACAAAACTGTAAGACTTTGACCCTGAAAACGTTTGTTAAAATGGCTTATTTTTTTGTGGTGATAAAACACTATTTTGTTATAGTATCTTGTTCTGTTTTAATTCAGTTGAAGTAATCCTTTCTCAAATTATCCAAAAGCAATTGTTTGCTGAAGTAACTTTGATGATCTTACCTACCATAATGTTTTCATAAAACATAGACGTGTAAAAAGTTGTTGTCTTTTCCAGATAAGAATTGAGTTGTTTAAAAGTAAAAAAAAATATCTTATTAAACATCGACAAATTTTTTAAGTCAAACTGCTCAAATTTAAATGTTTTTCAAGTGTTTTAAGTTTAGACTGCAATTTGCACTTTTTCTGCTATTGTCTTTTCATTAAGGACTTTTTGATTAAATATATGGTTAATTTTAGTGATGACCAATTGATGACAATAGTTTCACTTGATAATAAGTTTGGTCGTAGTTCTGCAGACTTTTATCAATTAAGTTAAGAATTTGACATTGTTTCATCACCGTCGACGTTTGACACCGAAAATGTACTTAGTAATATTGTTAAAACTGTTGAATTTTAATGTGGCAGTACACAAAAAGAAAAGTTAAAAATTGAAAAATTGACAGATTTTATGACTTACTTAACAAGTCAAAGTTTGTTAATTTAAATTAAGATGACAATAAAGTTATTTGTTCTGTTTTGGTCTACATATTTTTGCAAACAAACATTCTTAACCATGTATATAAAAAAAAGTAAGCTGCGTTCAAATCTTACTGATACCAATTTGCAGTCATTACTGAGAATATCTACTTCAAATAAACTTCCAGATTTTAAACAACTTGCTAAAAACTTTTATGATCCAAAAATGCCTCATTGACTTCTTTTTAGCGTAATTATTCTTGCTAAATTCTTTAAACTTGACATTTAAAGTATAATGTGACAGTTTTATGTTTTAGTTTTTCGTTTAGTAATATTTTCACTAGTGAAATCGATCTTAATCTTAAAGTCTATTAAACTAAAAGGTTTGTTATGCTAAAAATACATATTAATTTCTTTTTTGTTTAAATATTTCGTTATTTCATGTTAGTACACTTATTAAAGTATTTTAGGTGCACTGTTTGATAATAATATTTTTTAAGTACAGAACTTGGTTAAATTTCGTAAGTTAATGATAACTATTTGATATTTTGAAAGTAAAAGTGTTAAAATTTCAAGCCAAAGTAATTTGTTATCTAGGCTTAACTGTTTTTCAAATAAGTTAATTAGAAAATTTGAAATCAAACATATAATTTTTGTTACTTTTATAAATTTTTTAGATAGATTTTATGTATAATTGATCGACCCAAAGTTTGTCAACTTCTAAAGATGACCATGGAACTAGTTGTGTTTTTCGATACTTCATACATTTGAAAACAAACATTTCCGACCATAAACACTAATACGGATAAGCTAACTTCAAACCTAATCGGTGTTTTAGTGCACTTGCAGATTTTCCAAAACTGTCATGCAACTAAATTTAAACAACTCTAATACATGATCAACCTTAAGTGTTTCATCGAGATCTTTTATTTTTAATTTTTTTGCTTTTTATGGTAAAACTGTTTATTATATCAGAATTATTTTTGTTTTGTTTCTTTTATACATGCAAAAAATGTAATGAATCTTCTTTAGCTTAATCAAATTAAATAATTGTAGTTTAATATTGTATTGTTTGTTAATTTTTGAACAAATATTATCAATATAAACACTCCAGATAAGGATTTCCAAAATTAATTAATTTCGAATAGTTAGCATTTTTTTATGTTTTAGCTTAAAATGTTAGGCTCGAGTAACTTTTAGTAACCAAATTATAATTTTTTAGGACTAACTAGTATTAATTCGGTCCAGAGTTATAATATATATAGAATTATGAATACTTAACTTAATTTAACATAAAATTTCATACTTGAGAACCTTGGTAATTATTATATTGATTCAAAATTCTGAAATACCCGATCAATAAGCATCTAACCGGATCCAAATCTTCTTAAAATTAGCTTCCATTCGGATCTAAATCTTTGTCTAAAATTAGTATTTAGCCGTATCCGGATAATATGTTTAAAGTTGGATCCGGATCTCAAAAAAGGATTCAGCTGAATCCAAAAGATCACTAACTTGAAATGATCCGGCCCGCTGAGGACTATATTTTTCTGGATCCGGCCCGTCAAATATTTACGTTGCCCACCCCTAGGTTATAGAGTATTGGTTTTTGTTACGTTACTCACTTTATTTTGCTTCAGTTGAAATTTTTATTTACTATCCTTTACCAACTTATGTTTATGATAAAACAGTTAAATGTTTTTCTTTTAATTAAATGTGAATTTATTATTAAAGTTGTGTCATAACGTCGTATTTTTTTTAAAAACCACTTAAAATAAGTTGTTGTTTAGAAAAGCTAAATATTTAAATTTTAGTATGAGTTTAAAAATAGTGGTTTTTTTATTATAATGAAATTTTAATTTTAGTTATAAAAATTGTTTTTTTTATTGATCGTCTACTTGTTTGAGTGTGTATAGAAAAATTTATATTTTTTTTTGTTATTATAGACTTATGATTTTATAAGTGTCTAAATTCAATTTGATAAATACTAATTCCTTAAATCTAACTTACAGCTTTTCTATCAACAATTAAGTTTTTTTTTTTTTGTATTCATATACAGTTAAAATTTTAAGTTTATTATAAAGCTTGAATAATTTAATGAAGTTTTAAGTAAAGAATATAAAGCTTGAAAATGTAAGAAAAGCAAAATATTTAGAATTTGTTTTGATTTGTCGACTCTTATTGTTTCTGAATTATGAATAATAAACTTTTAAAAATTAATTTTTCTTTCAAGAAGTTTCTGTATTATTATTACTAGCTGTCCTATTACGTTATAAAAATAGTTCTAAGTGCTGTGAAAAATAGAATTTTATAAGACTTCTTTTTATAAGAAAAAACATATTCGTTTGATTTTATAAGTAATTTATATTGTGCTGTTTAAAATTTTACAATTTTTTAACTGAGTTTTAAACTCTACACAATAAAAATCATTCAAAAGTTCAGTCACTATGGCGGCGACATATAAATTAGAAGTTAGAAGACTAACAGCTATTTTCAAAAAAATTAATAATTTTTTTAAGGACAATATCAGTTTGTGGCATATAGTTTATTGATTCAAAATGATAAAATCTCATTTGAGTTCATTTTGCTTCCGTCGAACACATTACGTACATTAATTTACAAAAAAAAACAAGTTATGGAAGTTTTTTTTATTTATTTTGTTTTGAACAACTAGTAGTTATATTACGTTTCTTACTCTTTGAAAAAAAAAGTTTACTAATTTACTAAAAGTATGTATATTAATGATAGCAATGTTAAAACTAACTTAAAAAGAGTTCAAGAAAGGTGAGAAAAAAATATTTTGTAAGGTATGATAACAAAAGATTTATTCTAATTAATTGAAAAATTTTAGAAAAAGAAAGTACTAAATTAAAAATAAAAAATCGACATATTTAGTTTTGATAAATGATAAAATTACTAATTAGTTGTTATTGTCATAAAATATTTTCAAATATTTTAGTGAGCATGTTTGATTGAAATGTAAACAAGCATAAATCGAATTGAAATTATATTTTGATTATTAGAATAAACTACTTATTTTTTTTTCAAAAACTTTTTTTTTTATTATAATATCCTATTAAAAACACTAGTACTAGAACCTTAAAATTTCTTTGATAACTGGAAATGATGTTTTATATAATAACTTTAAAAAATGTTTAGTTTTAAATGTTTTTAATAAGAAGAACAAATAAACTTTAAGGTGAAGATATCAAACTTCTAACAATGATAATGACATATAACACTTTAATTTAAAAAACTTTAACAAAATTTAGTCAGTTTGTAAAATACTAAAATATGACTATTTTTTGAAAAATGTTTATAAATAGTTTGACTGAAAATATTGAAAATTTTCTTTTCAATTCTAGAAAAATTGTAAACAAAGTTTGGTATAAATCTTTCTAAATTTTTCTGAGTTTATAGTAAAAATTAATTTTTTATTTTAAATCTTTTACTACTAAAGTTAATCAATAACACTATTTTATAAATGATAGTCAAGAAACATTGACCTACAAACTTAAAATTTTGAAAACTTTACGGCTTAAAATGTTTTAGCAATTTAAAGTTTATATATCTGTATCAATTGTGATTATGAGAAAAAATATTAAAATCTCTTATTTTTTTTACATTTTTTTGTTATTAAAATCAATAACAATGAATATTTACAAGTTTTAAAACGGTTTGTAGTGTTTTTATTTTTGTAAGATTTTAGTAATAGTATTCATTTGTTTTAATAAATTAATTAATTAAAATAAAAGCATATTTATTTTTTAATATATAGTTCTTGATATTGCAATAATCAATCGTTTATTTAAAAAAGAAAACAAAATACTTTTAGTTTACAGAAAACTGCTAACAATTAAAAAAAATATCTAAATTTTACTAATGGACTATGGACAGAATTAATACGTAATTAACTTTTTGTAAAATATATTACTTTATAAAAGTTAATTTTATTAGAAGTTACGGTAAGAAAAGTTTTTAAATTGAAGATAATTTCGATATTAGTAATTAAAAAAAACACTTCATACTGATATAAGTAACCATTAAATAAATTTCAATTAGATTTGTTTTATTTTTAACAATTTACTATCATAGAACTATTATAATTAAATAAATTTAATCTAAATTTATTTTTTAGTAGTATCTATTTACCTGAATTGAGTTTTATAAACTGTACTCTACACGATGTGTAGAGTAATATTTTATGTAATATTATTCAGTGCTAAGTAGTTCTTGCAAATTATAATTTAAATAGTTTAATTCAAGTAAAAAATTATAAGAAATATACCATACAATAAAAATACCGTTTTATTTTTGTTAGGATTAATTTAGTTTAAAATTGTAATATGCTTAAATTATCTATAAGCTAGTTTAAGTGTTTAAATTGCAAAATCGAAAACAAATTCATTGCAAATAAATATTTAATTATTACGTTAGTTTTTCTTTTATACGTTTTTAATTTAATTGTATTAGAAGACCATGTAATTTACATAATATAAACTAACAAATAAAGTTCAAAATATTCTTAATCTTTAATGAGTTTTTACTTGTCTGGTATGGTTTTGTAAGGAGTTTTTATTGAGTTTGCAACTTTGAATTGTGTTCTTTTAACTATATCTTAGTCAAAGTTACATTGAAAATACTCTAATACTCTGTGAAATATAGTATAGCAAGCTATTAAACTATTGAAAGTCTGCTAAAATTTACAAAAAATCAAAGTTTAGAATAAATAAAATCATCAACTATTTTCTCCTCTTTAGTTAAAAGTTAGCAACTGTAATAGTATTTAAACAGTTTCAAAATATTTCAACATCTTATGATTTCAAGTATGTAGTTAAAAATTTAGTGAACAATTCACTTTTGGTGTTTGCAAAATGTCTATTTACAAGTTTTAAAATCAAAGAGATAGTCACAATTCAATGACTTACAAACTAGAATTTTCCTAAAGCTAGAGTCTGTAAAAAGATGTTTCAAAATGAGTATATTTAATTCTACTATCTATTTGTGAGTCATCATCGAGGGACGTGCTTTAAATTAAGTAGAATGTTTCTTTATTTTTTATTTTGTAACTAATTAGCGTTAAATATTATTGTACAAAATATTTTTTAGTTTTACGAAAAAGCTTTAACCTCTCTAATTTTTTTTTAAACGAATTCATATACTATCAAAGTTAGGTTCTTCAATAATTCTTTATTTAAACACTACACAGAACAAAAACAATCTTAATTGCATAACATCTTAAAGTAGTTGTAGAATATTAAAAAATACATAGTTTAACTGTATTTTATGTCGTTTTTAATTATCTATACATGTTTTGTTTAATTAAACCCGATATTTAGTATAAAGTTTTCCAGTTTTAAGTTTATGAAAAATCTTACATATTTTTAGTATTTGTAGTCACTGAAAGTAAATTATTTTTGCTCGAATGAACAAAAAGTTTATAGTTGAGAACTTATCAGTTTTTATTTTATGCTTACAACAGTTCTGGTTATCTTAACATTTTTTTAGGATTAGTTATAATTTATAAGATATTAATTTTGATCAAATTATAATAAACAGACAATACTATAAAATTTCGATTAACATATATTGCAATAATTAATTGTTGGTTTTTCAAAATAAGTTTGTTGTTGTTAAATATTTTGTTAATAATCACAAATAATAATTATTAAAACTTGATGAAAGTAAAAGAAGTATAACTAGTTATTTTAACGTTTTGTTAACTTAAATTAGTATTAAAACTAATCTAAATAAACAGTGTGTAGTTTAGTTGTTAAAGAAAGTTATAAAAATTTTCCCCAAAGACTGGAATCCGATCACACCAGTGCTTCAAACAAGTAGACTTTATATGAATGAATTGTAAAAAATATGGTTTAGTTGCAATTAGTTCAAAATTGCTTAAAAGTTTTAGTTGGATTATAAAATGTTTATAAGCTATTTTTAAATATCAGATACATAAAGTAGTTTTCTAAGATATTTCATTCAAATATATATATTTTACTGGTTTAAAGATTGTGGACCATAAGCAAACTAAAAATTTATAATGTTTATTAATCAAACGGAGAATTAAGTCTTTGTTATACTAATTTGATTTTAGTAATTTAATTTAATGAAGTTATGTTTGAAACATTTCATCTGAACTTATTTTCATTAAAATATTCTAATTATACTTTTTGTGTATTCTGTAATGTTATTAAAATTTTCTAATATGAATCGAAAAATACTTCTAGTTTAGATACTTCAAAAAAAATCAAAGCTTGAAAATTACAATAGTCACAATTTAAACGACTCTTTAGCATAGAGAAGACAAAACATTCGTTCAAAAACAAGATTTGTTATTTCACATGTTAACTGTCGATATTAGTCTGTAAATACTAACTTGCCGAAACTATTATTTCACGTTTAAACTTAGAATATAAATTGAAAAAATTTTTAACTTTAAATGTCTTTAACTATTTTTTTCAAAAATTTCCAAATGTTTAATACTTAGCAAAATCGTTATAGAAAAATAAAAAAAAGTAGTTATTAATTTTAAAGATATACACACACACTTAATAAAATAAATATATAGCTTAACTTAGATTAACATTTCATTATTGATGTTTTTGCTTTTACATTCTAGAAGAAATTATAATCAAAATTTAGTATACAACTATATAAATTTTTCAAGTTTAAAGAAAGAAGTAATTTATATGTCACATTTTTTACTATTAAAATTATTCAACAATATTGTTTTATTAAAAATAGTCAAGACACATTGACGTACAAATTTAAAACTTCGGAAAAAATATTTTACTAGAAATGATATATCAAATTAAAGTTTATCTGTATTTGTTTGTAATTATGAGGAAAATTTAAATTTAAAAAAATTTTTTTTTGTATATTTTTTTGTAAATAGAATTAATAACACTGTATATTGACAATTTTTAAAATGGTTTGAATTCTTTTAAATTTATATGCTTTTAATTTGGTGAATTCTTAATAATAGTAAGCTGGTAACTAAAATTTTGTAAATCAATTTTTTTTAACTAAAAAGCATTTTCTTTTTTGACATTTAACCCATCACATTGATCAACCTTTTTTTTTAGATCAGCAGACTAAATTTGAGTTATAAACATGATAATAACCAAAGTAAAAATTATAAAATTTTGTAGTTTTTAAATTTTTTATAGCTGTTTTTGTAATGCTGTAACAGATCATTATCATAATGAATAACTCGCGACATTTTATAATTAACATTTAATTTAACAAAACTTATTGTATTTTTATGTATATATTAGTATAAAGTTTTATATACTAACTAAATGTTAGATGATAAAAAGTTCTAACTTTAAAAAATACACTTTTCAAACAAAAATTTACCGTAAAATAAAGTCATAGACTTAAAAATTAAGCACTTATTAGAAAGAACTGAACCTTTTTGAAAATAATGCTCTATACAATGTTAATGTGAAAACCATCGTTTCGATATAGAAGATCTGAATTTTTATAGTGAAATTTAGTTTATAAAAATAAAAGTCATCCTTTAAACATTATATTACTTATATTATTTAGATTGTATATTTTTTAATAATTTCTTATCGCTTCTTATAACTGATTAATTTAAGCTTAAGAAGGTCAATATTTTACTTCGAAAAATTTAAGACAGAACTGAAAAGCCATAACTGTTTTTTTTTTAATTTATTTGCATTAGTTTAAACTACTAAGTTAATTCCTAGAAAATTTCAAACACTAGTCAAAACTAGAAAATTTCTTTTAGTATTTTAATATTACTAATTAGCTTATACCTAAGTAAATTTAACATCATTAGTCACAATTTCTGTGACTTACAAACTGATGAGACAAAAGGCTTAACAGCTTGACTATAAAAATTTTAAATCTTTATAACATTACATATCACTATCAATTTGTCATTTCTAGTTATTCTTCTTCATTATGATAAATTTCGTTTCTAATTCAACTTTTTAAAGTACAAAAGCATTTTTAATTAATAACATATCTTCATTAAAGCTCATGAAATAGTTTATTACAAATTTCTGGATTAAACATTTATCATTCATTATTTTAGATACTAAAATATAAAAAGAAAAGGAAAAAATGTCCAAATACAATATGTTTGAAAAGCTTAACTTAAAAAACCCAATTTTTAAAACGTTTATGCTCTGAAAAGTTGTTTGTAGTTGAGCTTTCTAATAACGTTTAGAATACTTTAAATTGTTAAATAACAATTAGGTTTTTAAAGTTTATTTGGTATTTTGTTTTTTATGATTCCAGAAAATCAAGTGTTAGTTATTAATATTGTTTGTTAGTTGTGATGCCTTTCTTCATTACTAAAATAATCTGCTTTTTAAAATGCATGTTAAATTTAATACCCTAAAATTTTTTTTTTTGAAACTTTTTTGCACTTATTGTTATAAAAATCTGTAAAAATGTTTAATATTGCAAGTTGTTAATTGAGTAATTTATATCTTAGTAAGTTTTTGTTGATTTTAAGCATACTGTCCTGTACAAAATGTTAAACTTAAATTAATGGTGTTTGACTCAATAACCGATTTTTTTTTCTCTGCTACAAGTCTTTCAGTACACAATCTTTTTTATTTCATCAAAAAGTTGTTGATAGTTTACTTAAATAAAAGAGTAAATAAATATTGTTGTGAAAAGAATCATCTTAAATATAAACTAAATTTAATTATAACTATATAGTTTCCATAAAAACTAGCAAAAACATGTTGACTCATTTTAATTTTTTAACTTTTTTTTGTGTAAATGACCATTTTCGGTATAGTATTTTGGTAATTAATACTTACTTTTTTTTTATTGATTAAAGAGTTTGCATTAATTTTTTTTTAATTCATTTTATGGTAATTTTCAAGTATAACCGTAAATAAATATAAAGAAAAACTAAATAACTATAAAGCGACAATATATTTAATAAAATTTGAAAATTTCGATATTATTTATCAAAAATTTTCTTATTTAAACTTATGCTCTTGAACAGTACAGTTACAAAAAAGTTAGTTTGTTTTTTATTTAATCAAAGATCGTAGCCCAGAAAGTATAATAGTACGTTAACAATCCTTCCTTTAAATAATTTAAATACTGAAAAAAACTCATTAAGCTGTCTCGTTACAAAGATGTTAAGGGGGTAATAGGGATTATTATAGTATATTAATACAACAATCAAAACAACACTTATATTTTATTTACATAAACTAAACAACACAAAGATACAATCACATCACTCTATACGAGAACTAAAGTTAAACTCACAAGAAAATATTAGTTCTTAAATCTAACGTGCTTAAAATGCATTTTAACTTAAAGCACACTTGCCGAATGCTCTGCCGAAACTGCTACTGCTACTGCACTAGAAGAATGCAAGTAAAATTCCGTTTTATAAGCACTGAAACAAATGTAACTCCTTTAAGTAAACAATTTTGTTTATTGTTTTAGAAAATTGTTTTAAGAGTTATAAAATTTGTTTTGGAAAAGCTTGTTTTGAGAATAATGAAAATTGTTTTTATTATTACAAAAAATTCCATATTTATTCACGAGCTTAAAAATACTAAAATGAAATGTTAGTTTCATTACATTGTTACTTTTTTAATTTTCAATTTTAACGTTTAAAGCCTGGTTTTAAATAATTAAAATCCTTAAAATCCTACTTAACTTTAAACTTTTTAGACATTATCAAAAGTCCGGTTTAAAAAAAGTAAGGAAAAAAAATTGTATTTCTTATTATCTTAAAAATTACATAATTTACAAAAACTTAGATAAAACACAACTAGGTAACAATGATAGTCATTTAGTTGGCTTCTGGCTTGTTGTCCTCGAAGTTCTTGTCCGTGGGCTTGTTGTCCTCGGGCTTGTCGTCGGGCTGTTATCCTCAGGTTGTTATCCTCAGGTTAATAATAGAGGCTTCTGAACCATCAATTGGATCATTGACAACGTCTTGTTTCTTTTAGGAAACATTTGACTTTCTGTCTTCTAGCTGGTTCGTTGAATCAGCAAAACACCACATCGATTGGCTTCGGAAACAATGACAGCAGGAACTTGATTGTGACGTAATAGAACAAACACAAAATCTTCATTCAATCTTTTGTTTGTTGTCGTACTTATAAACAAAAAAAACTTTTAAAGTTTCATGCAGCAGCAATGTGTCAGGTGTGCTTAAAGCTGTGGTTATCAAACAACAATTTGCTTCAAACAACGTTAAAAAGATATAAACGCAACAATTTATTTACAAGCGACGACTGCTAAATTTAAGGGGAGTTTATTTTTGATTTCTTTCAAAAGGAAAATTTTAACACAACTTTATACTTGAACTTGAAACGAGTAATAAAATAAGGCAAGAAACTTATCTTTTTACGACTAAGAAAGATGAAAACTCATTCGAATATATTTTTAAACTTCAGCAACATTCTGGTTTAAAACAAATACAATTTATACTTTAGAACAATCAATCAGCAGATCAAAACAATAAAGTAGTAGTAGTAAACAAATAGACAAATTTGTTTCATCAGCTAAAACTCAGACGTTATTAAGAACAACTATTCTGCTGTTGTAATTCTACAATTTATTGCGGTTCTTACTTTACATTTCTATGCTAAGAAAAATATAATAACTGCGCTCTCTTGGCAACTTATAAAATGCAATTTTGCACTAAAATACTGCGTCCCCTGACGACTTATGTAAATTGCTCAGCTTCAAAGAACATTGTGCACTAGAGTAAAAAGACTGTGCTTTTTATAATCGAAATACTGCGCCCCCATGCGACTTATGTTAGTTGCAACTTATATTGTGCCCTTAGTTAAAAAGATTAAGCTTTTTAGGATCGAAATACTGCGCCCCCATGCGACTTATGTTAGTTGCAACATATATTGTGCACTTAGAAGAAGAAATATTATGCTCGTTGGCAAATAAAATGTGCACCTAAGCACTAAAAAAGCATATATAAAACTATACATAGAAATAACCGCAAAAATTATATAGTACTTCCAGCAAAAAATCCTTGACATCAAGCTTCACTTTTAACAAAACTAAATAAACCACTACCACACACTTGTATTATAATTGTAGACTTGCTGTTTCAAAGTAGAAAGTTATTCACACAATTTTTCTTACTATTATCATAGTGAAATGTCGCAAAGTAAAGTATTATCGCAAACTATACTGTCAAAATCTTAAACTCGTTAAAAAGTTGTTTAGTAATAAACTAAAGTTTTTTTTTTTCGCTGCGTTTTTTAATTGATAAGGCACCTAATTCCTAAATATCAGAAGATTCCTAAAATACAGGCCACACATGGTTTCCAATGTTCTAAAGTTAAACACACAAGAAAATATTAGTTCTTAAATCTAACGTGCTTAAAATGCATTTTAACTTAAAGCACACTTGCCGAATGCTCTGCCGAAACTGCTACTGCTACTGCACTAGAAGAATGCAAGTAAAATTCCGTTTTATAAGCACTGAAACAAATGTAACTCCTTTAAGTAAACAATTTTGTTTATTGTTTTAGAAAATTGTTTTAAGAGTTATAAAATTTGTTTTGGAAAAGCTTGTTTTGAGAATAATGAAAATTGTTTTTATTATTACAAAAAATTCCATATTTATTCACGAGCTTAAAAATACTAAAATGAAATGTTAGTTTCATTACAAAGCACTTTTAAAACAAATGATTAATAATCGAAACATTCTGAATAATTTACTACATGAGAAAGATATTAATAGTTTTTCAAAACAATTTCTAATACATCTATTCAGATCTATCTAAATTGCTCTACAACTTTTAATAAAATAAAACATTAAGTCATAATTATAGTTACTTACAAACTTTAATATTATAATAATGCGTGATATTTAAACTCAGTAATTAAAGAGAATACAAAACAGTCAGCAGAAACTTGTTAGCTAAATTCACAGACTTTTTCTAAATATTTTTAAGATGCAATAAAAACTAGGTAAATTTAATATTGATTTTACCTCATACATTGCTGCTGTTTGTAAAACTAAATCAGTGAGAAGTTTTAGTAAGCTAATAAATATCTAAAAATACATTTAATTTATTCTCCTTTTAAACGTAAAGTTTGAATCGAGAGTAATTTAAAAAACCGCTTATAGTATACAATGAAAATTTAAAATAAAATTTGGAAAGATAATCATAGTAATGTAAAGTATTCATAAATATTCATTAAGATCTTTTTTATATTAATAACTAGGTTAGCAAGTATTATTTAATAAATTTACTAAATAAAAGGAGTGTTTTAAAAAATTTTAACTTATTTAACCTACCACATAACTCTGTAAAAATTTCCTTCTTTGGATAAGTTATAAATATTTAAAATTGTACCGATTCAAAAATTTTTTATTACTTAAATTGCTTAGATTTTTGATAATATCGTCTTTTTTATCTCTATTAGTTATTGTTTTAAGAGAGTTTTTTTAAAGATTAGAATAATGTTACTAGATATTTGTACAATGATTCAGTAGTTCATGGTATTGTAAGATAAAAAAAACAATACTGTTATGTTTATTATTGTGATATTAGTATAGTACTGCGTATATATACAATAAAATGTCATTAAAATTCTGAATATTTTAATTTCTAGAATTCGTATAAAAACTTGCTCTTAATTTGATTTTAAAGAAAATCTTTTAAAACTGTTGTTTTAAACCTTTATAATCATTATATGCTACAATTTAAGAAAAAAGTGGAAAGAAACACAAAATACACATATAAACAATTTAAATGGTAAAAACTTTGAATTTTTTTTTTTTATTTAGAGTTATCTCATTTAAACCATTAAATACAATATGTTATACAAAACCGAAATCTTTTAAGACAAAATCATAACTTATAATTCCTATTTTTTTTGTTCTGTAAATAACTATCAAGATCTTTATAATCAATTATTTTCTCAAAAATATTAGTCACCTAGCAGTGACTTACAAACTAAAGCTTAAAGTCAACACCTGATATTTCAAAATTATTTTATAATTTATGTTGTTAAACGTCACTATCAAGTTGTGGCTTTTAATATTTTATTGATTATGATAGCTTATTCTATACAAAATAATTACAGTAGTTTTAAAGCTTCTGACATTAAATGTTTTAAATTAATTATTGTTAACGCTCACATCCATCAAGGTTTAATAAACAAAATCATAAGCTATCTATTTAATCTGAAAACTCTGATAAGATTTTAACAATTTCGTTTCAACTACTTTGATAATCAATCAAAATCTTTTTTCAATAGCTACTTTAACTCGTGTGTAAGTACATTATTACATTTTTATTGAACTAAAACTAAAATTTGTTGCCTATTCTAATATCTTTGATTTATTTATTATAATTATATTATTAAACAAAACTTGTTTTTGTCACTTATATAGCTAATATGATTAACTTTCTTCAAATAGTAAAGATGTAAGTATTCCATTAGTCACAGTTGCAGTGACTTACTAATGATGAAACACGTGACAGTAAATCAAAACTTTTTCAAATATTAGTATTGTTTAATTTTAATGTCAGTTTGTGTTCTACTTATATAAAATCATTATAAACTTATTTCAAAAGGTTTAAATATTATCGAAGCATTATTCTATGCTAGTAATTGTATAAAAAAGCACATAATTTATACCATTGTGATTATCACATAGATCATACCAAGTACAGTTAAAGAGTTTAAAATACATTTTAATGTTGTAATACAGTTTTAAAATTTAGTAAAAAGATTAGACTATTAAAATGCTTTGTTAAAAAAATCAATAAAAAAAAATTCTAGCCTAAAGTAAAAATGCAAAACCTTTTTCTACAGCGTGTTGACATCGCATATACTTATCAACATTTAATATTATATACTGCGAAACATTTGTATTATATGTTATTCCCAGACTTTAGGTTCTAAGGCGCTTAAACACGATTATTTTTTCAGTTTAAAGAAAGCTTATAACATTTTGTGTAAACAAATAAAAAAAAAATATTTTAATTACTTTTAAATCACACTTTAATTGTAAACTTAAATATTTTCAATTTATTAAGTGTACATGTAAATTACGTCTCAGTATTTTACTCAGTATTTTCATAAAATAGTAACCCTGTATTAAAAAAAATTTCAACCAAAATTTAAGTGGACACACATGACTTTGATTTTTAAATACTGTTGTTACTATAAAAATATGGTTTAATTAGCATTATAAAAGTATCTAGAAATAAAATGCTTCACAATATACCAACTTTACTTAGTTTTGTTAAAAAAATAGTCATATATTGGTTTAAGAATTTAAGCATAACATTAAATACCTTAACATTTTATTAGCTTAATATTTAAATTTATTATCAGACATACTTTAAGAATTGAATGTTTCGTTGTTTTATTATTATCAAGTAAGTTTTATGAACCTTTATTTAAACAGTACTATAATTGTTTTTAGTTTTTGTTTGTTAGTTAAAATAATTTTAAAGTTATCTAACTAGTCAAAGTTTTTAAAGTGTCTTCTACTATATCTTAATTTATAATTAAAATTAAATTCTTTATAAAGAGATTCATAAAAGTGATTTATTTAAGTTTTAAAATGCTTGTAGTCATTTACTTATTTAATATAATTTAAACTTTAAATACTCAGGTTTTTATTTTGTAAATAAAACCAAAAAAAAAAAACTATAAAACTTAAAACAATTTTTTAAGCATAAAACTCGCTAATATAATTTATTTTTTTAATATTATAATAAATAAAAAAAATTAGTAGGAGAATGTCATATTTTACTATAAAGATATTTAAAAAAAGAAAAAAAATTGTCAACATCAGTAACTTTAAAAGTTACTTTTAAAACAATTCAAATGCGTCTATTAGCAATTTTAGTATTTTTAAAAGTTTTGAGATGCGAGTTTAAGTTGTGTAATTTTATTATGAAAGTTAAGCAAAACATTTTCGCTTAAAATGTTATTTTTAGATTGAATTTCATTTTTTGCATCATGTAGTTCTGTCTAGATTCTAGACTAATAATTAAAAATTTTATAGTATTAAAAAGATAAAAGTTTGTTATTTTGTAAGTCACTATAGTAACCAAGTATTTTAATTATTTCAATTTATTTGTAGGGTAAAATCTTCCAAAGATTTAAACTTATATCATTATTTAATTATTATCATTTTTTCACTAAATGTTTCAACAAAATTGCATACTTTTAAAAATTTACTAACAATTTACACGATAAATAAACCATAGGCTATTGTATTTTTCATTTAAAAGCTAGTTAAAATATTATGTTAAAAAACGTATGTTATAATTCTAGTCAAAAAAAAATAAGGTTAAATTTCTATAGTAAAAATTAAATCGTATAAACTTTAGTCGATATATCGATGATGCTTTCTGTTTTTTATCCAAATTCTGTAAGTAACTGATATGAAAATGTTCGCAAGGAAAGACAAATCAAACCCCAGCCAATCCAATAAATAAGCTCGGTGTCGATACCTTGAGCTTCATAAGTTTTCTGTTTCGAGTAAACTAAATTCCAAAGTTGTTCTCTCGTATTTTTTTATTCGGAATTGACAATACCTTCAATGTCTACGCCATTTCGATTTCATTGATAGCAAATAATTTTTCTTTTAAGTTTATAAGGCTACTCGTTTAGTAAATTTTCGTTTTTAAAAAGTAACACATTGTCATTTAACTCAAAGTGTTTTTGTTGTGCAGTAAAAAACAGTATTTGAAATATGTTCCTTTAAGAAGCGCCCCTACCCGAGGCTAGCCATTATTTTAAAAGTCCGTCCTTAAGAACAACATAGGCGTGAAAAAGGGGACGACCAGAGAAACGACCATTATACTTTAGACTTGGTTGCAAATATGTTTGGACTATAACACACTTAAATTCTTTGAGTAGACCCGCTGAATAGACAGCGTTAACTTCTCTTACTAACAAGAAGCTTAAAGTATTGGAAGGATTAAGTTTTTAAGACCCCATTAGATTTACCAAACTTGCGCGTGCGTTTTTACACAGCGTTTTCGGAAACACGCTGCAGTAACAGCGTATTTAAAATGTTTGAACTCGCGACTATTGCTAGTGCTGCATACAGTTGTTGAGTTTCGTTGAAGTACTCATTAATAACCCTTCTGTTGATGAAACATTTGCACTTTAACAGTTTTGAGGACATGACCGCTGAGGAAGCTTAATAGTTTTTCCTATTTCTTTGTAGTTACACACCTAGTAAACTTAAGTTCATACTTAGAAAGAATCGTGGAATTGAGACTAATGCTATTTAAATCTATATCAGAAGACTTAAAACAACAAACTAAAAATTAAATAAAACTTTCAGTAAACAAGAAACTGTAAAATTTTTAATTAACTATTAAACTATATTTATGGCTTAAATATTTAAACAATTAAACACCAGTTCAAATATTCACTTTTAAAACAAAAAACTACTTACAATAAGCAGACACAAAATAGTTCAAGATATTTTTTTGCTTCAAGCTGCACACCAAACTAACTAACTGCTTACATATAAACTGCATGTCATGTTCTGATATTTTGTTGCATCAGTATTTAGTTTAAAACATTTCGTCATATGATTCTCATTGGCTTGTACATTTAACCGTATTAGTTCTAAACATTCTCTAAGCTCAAATTTAAACAATAAATAATGCAAGTATTCATTTTCCTAAGTTTTCAATTTTACGATATATGTAAAGAGTTGCATTTCTGAAATGTTTATTTCATAGTTTAAATGTGAACAAATGTAAATTAGTCATGTGTACAAAATGAGCCAATCACGGTAGGTGTTTAATTTTAACTGAAGAAAATGACTCTTATTGATTTACATAGGGTTTGTTTTAGAAAAATTACTTTTCAGTATGCTCTTTTTTACTAACTAGATCCGGGTCCGGCCGGATCTCTGTTAAGATCCGGCCAGACCCGGATCCGGACTTTTTTTCAAATTAGAATCCAGCCGGAACCGGATCCGGACTTTTTTTTCAAACTAGAATCCGGCCGGAACCGGATCCAAACTTTTTTTCAAATTAGAATCCGGCCGGATCCGGATATCAGACAAAAATGGCAATATCCGGCCGGACCCGGACCCGTATAGTGAGTCCGGTACATCACTAATATTTTAACAGTTTATAATATAAAGCATTTTTCACCTAAGAGACATACTTTTATATTTCTTCTAGCTTTTAATACTTGGTTTTGCATTGAAATTTAAGTATTATTGTAATTTTAATGCTATTTAAGTATTATTGAGTTTTTTATAGTGGTTAATTTACAATGTTTTATTACATAATTCACATATTTAATAGTTATTTTTAATTTAATAGTTAATTGATTTTGTATTCATTGCAGTTTGTCTAATAGATAAACCCACTCAGTTGTTGTGCCTGGTTATTTATAGTAGTATTGATATCTAGTTACATCAAGTCTAGGTTAAAGTAATGATAATGTCAAATCCTAATAGTAAAGTAACACTCAGAATAAGCCCCAAGCTTAATCGTACTAGGGTAAATGTTGGACCACCAACACCCGTTGGTTTCAATAGCGTCTTTTAAAGTAAGAATTTTTAATCTTTCAATAAACAGTTGATTAAAAAAAATGTCATACGGAGTTACATAGAACGAAATGCCATATGGGGATCTATACAAATTAACATGAGGGGTTGAACGAAAAAATGATTATGCTATTCAGACACAACGAGGTAATAGTTATGAGTCCTTGATATAGCTGACCTCCGTAAGCAAGTTGCACGTGATAAAATTAGGGCAGATACTAGGGCTAGGTAAGAAAAAAGCAACTAGTTGAACAGTTACGCTTGTATGAGCACGAAAGCAACAGGTCCATCTGCAGCATACCATCGTCAAAAATGTCACCCATAGAAAATGTTTTATAATCTCATCTGAAGTATTTTAGTTATTATATTTTCTTAAGAGTTGTTACTTTATTTGAAAATTTTAGGTTTAAATGACGATTGTTGATTAAAATAGTTTTAATAAATAATATTTACAGTAACTGAGTTTCATTTTAAACGAACTTTCAAAATGTAATTCTGCTTAAAAAAAGTACTAACTAGCAAAATTTAAAGTTTAATTAAAAAAAAAAAACAAATAATGACAATTAAAGAAATGGAAAAGTAGTTTTGTATAAGTTTTATATACTAAATAATGTTTAATTAGTTTTTTTCAAGAACTGAAAATTAATATGAGTATTAGGACATTTGAAAAAAAAAAAAATAATGTTTGTCTTTGTTAAAAGTTTAAATAAAAGTTGGTAGTAGAAAATATTTTGTAACTATAAATAAGTTTTAATTTTATAAATATAAAAAACTAAAAATCCAAATAGCAAACATTAAAATAGTTGAAAGATAAACTAATTTTTTTAGGTAAAAAGAAAATAAACTAAATTATTTTTGAACTATGATAGGATATTGACATTATATTTATAAAACAACTGACTTATTTATATAACATCTCAAATAAATAGAATATTTGGTAAAATTTCTTCTGTTTCGTTTGGTATTTTGTAAGTTATTGTAAATTTTACTGTAATTTTTTTATATTTTTTACAATTAATTCAAGAGATTTTGTAGTAATAAGTGAGTATCAATTAAAAAGTTTCAGCTTAAATTTACTACTGCAGAAGCGCTTTGTATTGTAAAATGATATTCATTGACTATTTTTTACTTAAAAATTTTGTTATGTAACAATAGTAGCACTGTATAGTACGTTAGAAAGAAAAGTGGTTTTAAATCTCTTGTAAATATTTTCAACTAGTAAAATAGATACTCATATAATTTTAAATAAAAACATGTTTCTCATAATAGATAAATTTTTCAACTGATTAATTTTTTTATAACTTTAGAAAACTTGAATATATTTTAGAGTTCTTAAAATAAAAATGTAAACTAAAACGTTAAGCTTAAACGTAAAATTAAAAGTTTTTCTACCTTGTGTAGCCTTCATAATATAAGAAAAAGTATTACAACGATTTTTATAACATTAAAGTTTACAGAACTATTTTATTACTAATCTCCAGTAGTCCATGTACATTTTTTTGTTTATTTATCCTTATCTTGACAATAACGGTTTTATCTGATATAAACATAATAACACAAACTAGAAATATAAAAGTTTAGTGTTCAAAAACAAAAAACCTTATAACTGTTCGTACGAACATATTTGTTTTAAAATTTATTTAGCTTTAATAGAGTAAACAAAAAAAAAAGTTATTATAAAACTAGCTTTTTAAAAACTTAAAGTTTTATTTGACTGAATTATAAGTGTTTACATAGCTATCATACATAAAAACTTATTTTTTTTCATTAGTTGATCATAAAATTGTTTTTTTAGTTATTGATTTTAAGGTTTGTTTTCAAGTTGTAGCTTACAAAACAATTTAATTATATTACTAAACACTCTTAGAGATTTATTTTATAAATAGCCTAAATAATTTAAAAGTCTTTTTTTATTTAAGAAATGTTCAATCATGTAAACAAAAAGCTTTGTGTAGCATGAAAATAAAATAAGTCATAATTTGACTTTCAAACTAATTAGATAACGCATAACACATAACCTAATCAATTAAGTAATATATATTATGTATGCTTGTGCATGATTGTGATATAAATCAAATTTGTTAATATTCTTCAAAAGTATTCTTGACGCTTTGAAGTGTACTATTTTTCTTTTATTTTTTGTTAATTAGAAATTTTATAGTACTTAATAAAAGTACTAAAATTGATTTGTTTAGTTAAACAAGAACAAAGAACTTTATGAAACGACTAATTTACATAATTAGATGTAGTTAAAACCGTTTTAAAACAAAAACTGATAGTTAGTTAAAAAATACCAACTAATACCGACATAAACCAGTACTAATAAAAAAAATATTAACATTTTTTGAGGCAAGGTTTGTTTTGTAAATCATTTAAGATTAGGCTGATGTTTTTCTATAGATTAGTTACGATAAGTTATCTACATAAAATTAATACAGTGCAGGATAAAATTAAAAAGCTATTTTTTATGTAAAACTAAAGAATTAAATATAAATATGTAGTCATTTGAATTTAACCTTCTTCTGTAAATAAACCTTTATGTTAAAAATGGTAAAAAGCTAAAAATTACTATGAAATTTAGCTACTACAAAAAAATAAACATGTTCCAATGTTTTAGATTAAATATTTATTATAACTTAGAATAAAAGAAAATTTAGAAGTGTTATAACTAAATATAATGGAAAGCATTTAAAATATATGATTTTTTTGTTTTACTTGAAAATGTTTCAAAATAAAATGCTTTGTTTTATTTTTCTATTAAAACAGTTTAATAGCATTATTTTTTGCTGTTAACCTTGAAATTCCATTAAGATTTGTCATAAAATAGTTATATTTATAAACTATAACTAGTTTTGTTACCTTCTTCAAGCAATTACATACTTAAAATAACTTTAGAGACTTAAGTCACGTTGAAATGACTTACAAACTAGAAGACAAGTTTAAAAATCAAACTAAAATTATTCACAAGTTTATATTTAATATTTCAGCTACAGCTTTATTTTTTTATAAGTGTTAATTAATTAAATTAACTCTTGTGATTTTTTTAAATGCTTAATTACACAAGTCTTTAGGTTTCGTGTTTTATTACAGCTTATTAGACTTGACTTTATATATTATAGATTTGAAAACTCAAGTTTTAATAGAACGCTTATAGAATAGTTTTAAAAAATTCATTGTTGCCGATTTTTATCAAGTACAGACATTATATAATAGTGAAACTTGCTGCATAAGCTACCTATTATATTAAGTCTAAAACTTATTTAAGTCGATATGTTAAAAGTAAGCTGATTTGTGTTAGTTATTCAATACACAAAAAAATTTACGTTTATAGTAGACTAATAATTTATAATCAGTTTGGTATATTCTAGTCGGTATTTTATAATCAAAATGTAAAAACTCATACTGAAATTTTAATTTTTATTTGTTTTCATTATTTATTAGCACTTGTTATGTTAATTAAGATAACAATATTTTATTTTTGTGTATATAAAAATACTTTTTTAAATATGATTTATAAAGTTTAAAACAGTTTTTAGTAATAAAATATTTTTAAAATTTTCAGATTAAAGTTTTGATCAAAAACAAAAAGTGTTTATTATTTACTTGTTAATTCAAAATTGCATTTTAGTCACAACTTGTGTAACTTAAAAATTTCAGCATAGTTGACTTACTAATCATATTTATCCCTGTCAACGAATGAGTCTAAAATTTAAATTGCGAAAAAAATAAATTCTAAATTTTAAGCATTGTTACGTCACTATTGCCTTCTCAGCGCAAAAAAAACGACAGGCGAAATTATTTATAATATTTAGCTGAAAGAAACTTTTAACATTTTTACGGCGCAAATTAATTTAGCAAAAAACTTTATAATACTTATTGTTCTTGCTTTAAAATACTTTAGTAAAATTTGATGTATAATAATAACTAATTTTATAATTTAATCATGTATCAAAGTTTTCCATATGCTATGGATTTTACCTTTTGATTGAACATAAACTTTAAAACAAACAGAAAACGGTTTAAAATGCGTGCTGTAAACTAATTAGAATAAGAATACTCTCTAATAAACCTTTCTATGTATAGAAATCATAATATTAGTAAAAACGTATATATTAACCTAAATAGTTATACATAAGTTTTTGTAAACTGTATGTTTTTACTATAATCTAATTAAGACACAGTTACCATACTTAAATATTTTTATAATTTTTACTCTACTTAAAACATCAAAACCCAAAAGAAGTAGTCTTAGAAATTTTAAGTTTTTTTATTAAAATAGTTTTGTTATTGAATTTTGTTTAACGAGATAAGTTTGTCCAAACTAACTATATTGAAAAGGATTATAAAAAATAATTTAAATTTACTTTACATTCCATATCTTAACATCTCAATTCACTGAAAATGTTTTGTAAATGTTTCATTTCACTAAACTTATGCTAGTTCTAAAAGCGTTTATATATTTTTTTAAAGCTTCAATATAGTAATTACTTATCAAAAAGTTTTAAACTACAGTAGTTTTATAAAATAATTTATAACAGAAATAAATAAATAGTAAATGTAATAAACAATAAAAACTGTTTTTTAGTTACAGATATTATACAAAACAACATACGTTTCATTTAATGTAAATATAAATAAGAACCCTTTATTTAAAAATTTTAATGGTTAGATGAAAAGCATAACAGTTTAAAAAACAACTTTCTTAGACTTTATTTAATTACTAGTTAATAAATTATATAAGTTATAATAAATTAATAATAAGATAAATGAAATTTTTTGTTATTCGTCTACGAACGTTCAAAACCATGAATACTTTGAATAAAATGTTTTTTGTATTCCTAAATATGGTAAGTATTTATTGTATTTACTTTCGGTATACTTATTGCACACTCATAACTCTATTGACTTATTAATGCGTTAAAAAGATGTTAGCAAATTATAAAACAACAACATAACCACTTTATCAGTATATGATTTTAGGTTAAAAAAAAATGTATATAACAAGTTTAAGAATTAAGTTTATAATAGTACTTAAAACAAAAAAAAAGGTCAAATGCAATTCGTTAAATTAGTTTTTAAAAACTTTTTAGTTGTTTTTGAAAATGTAGATAATTGTAGAGTATATTGGTAACAATTTTATACACTTTCTAACAAAATTACAAAAAGTATAAGAATGTTTACACATTCATACTTTTTTTAAAACATCTTAAAAGTAAAATATTTGCTTTATTGAGAAGTTATAAAACTTTAACTTAAACAGATGTTTTTGGGCTTTTTTATATTATCATTTGACTCAAAGTCAATTTTTCATTTAAACGTACTTTGACAAATTGTGCTAGCTTAATTAATAAATTAACTCAAACAATAAACTTAACTTAAAGTTTATCAAACTCAAGCTTCAAAAAATTAAAAACTTTTAATATTTACATTTTGTACTTAACAGAAGAAAAATATTAAGCTTAAAAAAAATTTCAATTGTTTATTGAGGGTTTTATGCACATTTAGATAACAAACTCTAATTTAAAACTTTTAGCACCTTGATTTTAAAACATAGTTGCATAAAATTGTTTTAAAATATTTTTTAGGTTCAAAAATATATAAATTGTGGTTTGCTCGATTTTTAGTTTTCAAGATTGTTATAAAAGTACGTTATAAGACTTTAAACTGGTAAAGCGTGTCAAATTACAGTATCTTAAAATGATTTATTGTTTATTTACGATAATGTATGTCAATATGAGTCTAAGATTGAGAAATCATTTATTACGTTTAATAGATTTAAATTGTTTTAATAAAGTATTTTTCAAAAATTAACACCCCCTATGTATTTAAAGGTTATTACAAAGAACAATTAAACGAAATTGAATATTTTAAAGTAAGGTTTAGTTCAGACTCTGAAACTCTTAATAAAACTTTAAGTACGTACAAATTGAGACGACAAAGGTCTACAGCATGACAATAAAAATTCAATGACTTATATTCTAAAATGTCACTATTAAATAGTGATTTTTTAATTGTTTGAATACATTCTTACAT
This sequence comes from Thalia democratica, assembly GCF_965202585.1. Classification (NCBI taxonomy): domain Eukaryota; kingdom Metazoa; phylum Chordata; class Thaliacea; order Salpida; family Salpidae; genus Thalia; species Thalia democratica. Next base: position 108,099,754 of record NC_139165.1, read on the forward strand.
ATTTTGCTCCTCCTTCAACGTATTAAAACTTTTTATCTTAAAACGTTTACATAGGTTCAACGTATAAACTAAATCTTTATATATTATATTTAGTACTTTAATTGTTCTTTTTTTTCTTCAAAATATAAAAATTGTAAAAATATTTATAATTTATAGCTTAATTTGATTAATACTTTTTATAAAAGATCATGTTAGGCAAAATTCCTAAAAGTTGTTTGTAAACAAACTTAGTATTAATTTTATATATAATTTTGGATCTTTTAAAAACAAGTTGCCTTTTATGTTAACTGTGATTGAAAATTATTATTTAATATCATTAGTCACAATGTAGTGACTTAAAAACTAGTATACCTTACCACATGCATTTTACTAAGAGATTCACAGTTTTATAGTTTTATTTGTTATTATCAGTTTGTTGGTTGTACTTCCTTCACTAATTTTAAATATGCTAATTAGTATGTAAGTTATGTGAGTTCTACTTATATAGTATATAAGTTAAATTTTACTTTAAAAGTTTTCTTTTCTCTTTGACTAGTATAAATACACAAAGTGTCTTGAAATTTATACAAAATCTAAACACAAGCAATACAAACAATACAATAAAATATTTTATACCTGTGATAAATTGACGTCATGCTAATTGAACTCTTAGCAGTTGTCATAAAGTAATAAGTTTTGTTTCTTATAACACCTATACAAAACTGAAATTGTAAAAAATGACTCTCTGGGGAGAATTAATGCTGTATGAAATTGATATGAAAATTGATTTGGATAGAAATTGGTGGTTTGGTTGTGATTGGTTCTGTTGGAAATTGTGCAGCTTTAAACAATTTCGGGTGTAAATTGTTTGGATCGGAACTGAGCATGTCATAAACCTAAAACGAAGTTAAAAAGTAAGTTTCTTTATTGTTATGTTTTGAATAAAAGTTAGTTGATGTTTAATAAAATATATAAGAAGTTAAACATTTTTTTTTTGTTAAACAGTATGATTTTAAAGTAAAGTTGAATCAAATTATAGAATACTTATTTTTAATTTATTTAGTTTAGCAACTTTGCATTATATGTTGTATATTATAATATATTACTGTATAATAATATACATTATTGATATTTATAGTTAAAAAAAAATTCAAAATTTTTATTAAGTTTCTTCATTAAAATAATATTTGTTTATGTTTAAAAAGCTTTTATTGATTATAGATAGTTTAAATGCTAATAAAAGCTTTTTTATGTCTAAAATGACATAATGTATTTAAAAATCAGAAACTAGTACTGATAAGTTATTATATATAATCAATTTAATTTGCACCTAAACTATAAATAGTTTTAAAAATGTTTATAAGTCATTACTACTGTGACTAAAATTGAGAAAAAAGTAATGTTATGATTAAATGGCATTGCATTTATCATATTTGAATAATAGTTTAATTTAATATAAAGCTTTTTTATATACAAATACACAAACTTTAAAAATTTTGAAGTACAAAAGTTTGTTATGAAAATGTGTATCTTAGTTCTACGAACTACTTTGATACTTTGCATTTTAAATTTTAACATAAGTTTTTTGTAGACATAATGATCGTTATTTAAAAAAAAAGAAAAACATTCGTGACATGACTACACTTATTTGATATTTATTATTTCAGTATCAATTTAAGTTAAGAACAAAATTTTAGTCACAATTACAGTGACTTACAAACAAGCAGAATCACAAAAAAGTATTTCAACAAAATGCTTTAATTATTTCTGTTGATCCCTTTTCTGATAATTTGACAAAGTCTGATAAAAGACAAAGGATCTCTGATTAATCAAAAAACTATGTGATCTTATGTATTCATAAACCTAAAAAGCATTAGTCACATTTGTAGTGACTTACAAGCTGAAAATTATTAAAATTGTTTCTAAAGTTAATTTGTTTTGGAACACCAAATTTTATTAGAATAATAAACAAATTAAGAATATACTTTATAAAATTTTATTATTATTGTCAATACTAAAATGTTAGTTATATTCCATAAAGTAAAATCTTTAAAAAATCGGAAATGTTTAATTCGAGTAAAACTAGATATCATAAGTTTTTTAAACATAAATAATTTTTAAACTGATGTTTATCAACTGTTCAAATTAATTTATAAAAAGATAGTTTGTAATAAACTTAAGAATGTTAAACTTATGTAAGAGAAAAGACAAAATTTTAGCTTAATAATTTTTAAACTGAGAAAAAACCAACAACTGTTATCTTAAAAGTAAGTATATAAATAAAACTTATTGACCTCACAGTCTACCAGGAATTAACTTTTTAATAATATGCGTTTTTCACTTTATTTATAATTTATAAACTGCTATATTTGAAAAGTTTATATTTTATTTCCTAGTACTATAAAGAAATTATTAACAGTTGCGTTGACTTACAAGCTGAAGACGGACGGTGTAGAAGTGGATCATTTTTTTTTTAAATTAATAGGTTTTTTTACTGTTTTTCAGTCTATGTCTCCTACTTTAATTTATTCGTTCATAAAATAACTTTGCTTAAAATATAAAAAAAAGCAAATAGAAAAGTATAAAAAAAAATCACAAAAATTTTAACATAAATTTTGGTAAATAAATCATAATTTTTAAAAATACTGCTTCTACTGTCTAAACTTTTTAGAAAATACTGCTTAGTTCAATCTTTAATTGATGAACCTTAAAAACATATTAAAGATGAGAAGTTTTATAGTTAATTTAGGTTTATAAGTGTAAAAATTGTTTAAAAAAAATTTTCTAAAAATTATTTTATTTAAATAAATAGACTTAATTTATTTTTTTTTTCTATGAGTTCTCTAAAAGTATTTTTTATTACCCTCTAAACTCACTAAAAAAATATATTTAATCATATTGAGATTATAAATCTGGATGAAAAACTTACACAACAATCTCATGTTGTCAAAAAACAAATAGAAATGTTGACTTTACTTAAACAATTTAACAAATTAACAAAATATAGTAGTACATTGTAAATTTTTAAATATTTATTTTAAAATTTTCATAAAGCACTCACATTTACAATGATTTACAAACTAGGTTCATAGTTTCTTATGGCTATTTAAAAACAAAGCTTTTCAAATTATTATTTTTTTATAATAGTTTGATTATAATAATAGTTTTAATAAGATGACGTTAGTCTACTATATCATTGTTAAAATACAACTGCTAAAAACAAAATTTTAACAAATTAACAAAATAAATTAATCTATTGTACAATTTTTAATGTTTTATTTTATTTTTAAAACTGCTCTCATATTTACAGTGACTTACAAATTAGCTTTATTGTTTCAAGTTGTTTTTTAAAAACAAATTTTAAAATTTTGGACTTTTCAATGATAGTTTGTAAGTTTAAGTTAAATCGTGTAAGTCTATTATATCATTGTTTAAATACATCGTTCGTAAAATGAACTTTATAGTTATAAATTTGCATATTTTAGAATACGTACCTATTAAGAATATTTTATAGCATTTCTTTTGTATACATTGAGAATTACGATATACTAACAATTACCTACCGCATAATTTCGACCCGCGCACAGTTACCACCCAAAACTATTTTTTTATTTTAAATGTTATATTATTTTGTTTTGTTTTTTATTTCTGTTTACTTATTTTATATTTAATTTTACTCCTATTTTTGGTAGGTAAACCGTTCTCAGATGGGAATAGTGCCTTTTTGCAGGTTTGAACTGAGCGGCTCTCGGAAAGTACTGCCATAGATATACTTATTTGTTAAATTTTACATTAATAGCTTACTAAATCCAAAATAAATAAAAAAGTAAAAACTTAATTTTACTTAAATAACTGAGATTGTAAAATTAAACTCTATTTCTAAGCTGAGAAAAATTACTGCTCAAACATTTTTATTAGAAGATGCTGTGAATATTTCTTATTAGTTTTAAAATATTTCCGGAGGGCTGCCAATACAACTATTCAATCTTCTAACTTAAACTATAAAATAGTTTAAAAAAGGTTAAATAGTTTATATTTAAAGTCATTATCAATTTGTGTTATTATTTTAAACTAATAATTTATGTTGTGTTCTTCTAAAAGATTTGTACTTTGTTTTTATGCATTTCTTTTGGTAACTTACTTATAAAGTTTTTAACAAATATATTTTATAGATAGTCACATTTAATAATATTTCTTACACTAACGCAGATAGAACTCACAAACTTATATAGCATAAATCAATTCAAATAATTGAACTAATTTGAAGAAACGGTTTATTTTGATCAAAAAAATTTTTAAGTCATTGTAGTCGTGACTAATATTTTCTCAAGTTTTGGTTACAGAAAGCTATAATTTATTATCTTAGATGAAAATAGTTATTTACTAAATAAACCGTTTTTCCACGAGAACAATATAAAAGAAAAATAACAACCATTTTTGTTTTGATTTAAAATCAGACTTATGCTAGATTATACTTATTTAACTTTAGTAAAAAAGTTTTTTTCCTCAACCTAAGAACGTCATCTTTCTACTTTGTAAACTTAAAAGTTAGAGTTTTTGTTGTTTCGGGTAATACTTTACTTTTACATACAGAACTTATAAAATAGTGAAATAGAAACTCAGCATCTTAATAACAAATTATTTATAATTCAAATTCTTAGTATTTTTGCTGGTTCTTAGCCATAAATTCAACAAATCTAAAAATAAATAAAATGTAATATAATTAACCTATACTACTTGGGATAAATTTAGAAGCAGGTTTAATAAAACGTTTTAAGTATTGTATGATTAGTAGCTTTAGTTTTAACTTAAATACAAAGTTAACTGTAGGTGTTTACGTTTATTTAAGGTTCACTTTGTAAAAGTAAAAATAAATTCTATCTGTATATCTTATAACCAAAATTTATTGCTAGTATTTACATTCATTCTCTTTTACAATTATTTATAAACTCTACTATTTATATTTTAAATTTTCTTTAAAAAAACTAAGTGAATCGAAAAATAGAATTAGTTTAGCGATTGGTGAGTTTTAATTTTATGATGTTTAAGCGAGCAAATTTGAATCAATTATTAAATATATATTTTTTTATCAATTTTATTTTTGATGAAATTAGTAAAAGGAGTAATCAGACTTTAAATCAACTGTAAGTTATCATTTAAAATCAACTGTAGTTGTATAAAACTAGGTTCTATATCAATAAAAACTCTACACGAACAAACAAAAAAACTTAAACTCGGAAAATAAGGTTTTTTTTCACGTTCTTTATAACAATAGTTTTTAAAGAAAACTATTTATTAAATTAGCATTTTTAATAGTTTTCGATTTAATGTCTCTATGCTTGTTACACTATAAAGCTTTTGACTTTGTTTAAGCTTTTTAATTACGTTAACATATTAATTTTATTTTTTACAAGTTTTCACACTAAGGTGCGCTTAAGTAATGAAATATTTCAGTATTAGCTGTCTGCTTTTAATATTAAACAAGTAACTTTTTTAGTCACTATTAGAGTGACTTTTAAACTACTACTATCAAACTAGGATCCTAGAAGCAATAAAGAATAACTTTATATAGTGTTATTGTTACTAACAATTTGTGACCTTAGTATATGATGTAATAAATATAAAACTAAATCTAGTCTAAAAATGCTTATAGGAATGTATATAGTTGTATTAAGTTGTCAACGCTCGTAATTTTTACTTTGTTTTTGTGTTAAAAAGCATTTTAATAACAAGCCTATACTAAATAAATTACTAAATATTTATACATTTACGTTTCTTATATATTAAAAAAACATAAAAAACAGCTTAAACATCTATTTTTTTTAGGTTTTACTATTGATTAAATTAAAAGTTAACGTTAAAAAAAAAACGTTTTCAGTTTCCCTATAACAAAGAAATTAATATTTAGTTGAATTTCAACTTGAGTTCTATAACAGAAAGTAAACATTAAACATAATGTAGATTTGTAATTTATGTCAGTATCAGTTTTTATTGTAGGCCAAATTAAACTTGTTGTAAACTTGATGCTTCATTGTTTTAATTGTCCAATATCTAGATTCAGAAAATTAATTAACTTATTTGATTCTTACGCTTAAATTAAATAAGATTTACTTTTAATTGGAAAAATAATAGTCACGACTGCAAAAAATTAAAAAACTAAAAAACGAAACAAACTTGAATTTTAGCCGGGAAAATACAATTATTTACGATTGTAAATTGATTTTTAAAATTATACACCTAAGATAAAAATGTTCAGCACGTTAAGTTTTTATTACTTAAAGACAATATTTTGATTAAAACTTATTATCGTAAGTCTTAAAATAGAGACCGGTTAGTTTACACAAAGACACTTTTGCACGAAGCGTCACAGTATTTATCTTCTTCCACAACGCTAAAAACTAACAAAGCTTTTACAATAAATCTTAAAAATTCAATAACAAACTAAAACAGCTGTTGTTGTTGTTTGAACAATAGAAATCTTTTATTAAATGAAATAGTTTTCAATGTTAGAAATGTATATTTATATAAAATTTAGAAAACTAAAGTCTTATTTGCAGTGACTTAAAAACAAAGTCTTATCCAACAACTATTGTTACTAAATTTATTTAACAATTTATATCGAATGCTGCAAGCATAAATTTGTGTTTTTACTTTTATGACACTATACCTTTAAAAATTCATAGACGATTAAAACCTAAACCTTTGAAAAAATTTGAATTTATAGAGATTATTATAGTTATGTAAGTTTTTTAATTAATATATAATTACATTTAAAAATATATACATAATAAAAATAAACTACAACATTTTTTTAATGCTCTTAACTTGTCCTTTAAGTTTGTGATAATATCATATAACCTTTGTTAACAAATTAATTACAACAGACTTATGTATTAATAATATGTCAATACTTATTTGTTGTTTTTCTGTTAGTTTTTAAGTCACTGAGATTCTGATTATAAATTTTAAAAACTTCTGTCAATAGAGATATTAATTTTGTACATGAAACAAAAAGGAACTAACAAACAAAAAATAATAAATTTTATAAATTAGGTATAAAAGTAAATTTATTTGTACATTAGTAAGTGTTTTTCTCACTACACCTATATAAAATTTTAGTTACAGTTATGGTAACTTACAAACATGATCAATCAAAAGAGTGGCAACGTTTTTCTAGATTTAACTGCTTTTAATCAATACTTACTTTAACATTTTGTGAGTTTAAACTTAATAAAGTTTGTCGGACTGAAACAGACAAAAATTATTTGATAATAAAAATACTAAAACATAACTTTTTTAGCTTTCGACTTGGAGAAGAAAAATAAAGGTAAAATGTTTATTTTCAAACAGTTTACAGTTGTTGTTTATTAAAATTATGTTTAGTTAATTGTAAAAACAGTTTGTTTTAAATGTATCAATTAAAAAACAAAGTTTATTTTAAACAAGGTTTAAATACTAATTAAATTTCAGTTACAATTAGTGCCCTACATAATAAAAATAAAATTAATAGAATTATAAAGTGTAAAAAGATTTCAACGAATAGTGTTTTTTTCTAAATAACAACCATTTTTTATACTGTTGTAGTTTATATAAAAACTGTTCAAGTGATTATAAAGAAAAAAGTTAGTAGCTTGTACTTAATTTATTTTAGTTAACAATATTATATGCAGTTAATACTACCAATTATAATATTGACGCTGTAGTAAAACGTTTCCTTAAGTGTTGATGATATTTAGTTATTTGTATTGTTATATTGTACATGAAAAGTAAAATAAGGCTATGAATATATTCATTACATCATTTGTTTGAATTAACACACGGTATTTTTTTTTAGGTTTAAATTAATTTTGTTTGATATGTATACCTGTTAATTATTTTTCTAAACTAAAATTTATGACTTTAATTAATTTACTTTTATTTCTTGACCAGAATTGATAAGCCTCTTTCATAGTTTATCACAAATTTTTCAAAGTTTACTATGAACTACTTTTATTAGAAAAAGTAAACTTCTAGGGTTATACAAATTCATTTAACAAAATAAGCGATTTAGTTTAGCCAGATACAAACCAAAGTAAGAATAAATTACTAATTTACAACGTAGCCAATATTGAAGCTACTTACTACTATTTTCAGTCGCGAAATCCTACTTATTGAAAAGAGAACTTCAGAGTTAAGGGCTTTAAAACAAGAACGTATTATTTCTACATCATTTATATAAATTTTGTTTGATAATCTAAAGTTACACAATTTAACTCAATTTTTTAGCTTCTTAAACATAACCTTATTAAAAAGTACGTTTTAACTAATTTTTTAAATATAAAAATCTGACAAAGTATTAGCCAAATTGAAAATGACTTAGAAAATACAAAATTTAGTACGTCCTACTTTCTTTATAAACTGCAGAATTTTTATACAAAAAAAATCGGTTTTAGTTGCTGGGTTTTACTTTTATGATGTCATATAAAAAAAGTGATAAAAACAAATAAATATTCCTAATTGTAATAAATCATAAATAGATCAGTTTATAGTAGAATCACATAGATAATAAAAACAAAGTTTAGTAGTTATGTTCAATTTACGCTGAAAAATTTTGTTTTTAGATTAGTGTTCATAATATTGTAAAATATTTATTTAAGTTTCAAAACTGAAATTGTAAAAGTTAAGTTTTTTATTTTTTGACTTGCTCTAGAAACTAATATAAACTTTTAAGCTTAAAAGTAAAATTTTATCATAAAAGAAAAACTAAATTTGTCTTTTAATTAACTTTATGTAACTTATTTCCTCACTTTACGAACTTTTGTGTATTAATAATTAAAGGCCAATAATAATATTGGTGTTATACGCGTAGATAGTAAAACAAAATTATAGTCATATTTCAGTTTTTAAAATTTATCCTGCCCTAAGAACTGCAACTTACGTTAGAATAGTTTTTATGTAGATTTTAATAAAGTTTAAGCGTACAAAAGTATAAAAAAAACTAAACCCAAATGTTAACCAAAATAAAGAGGTTTATACCTTAAATTAGATATCAATTTATTATTTTATATATTGAAATTTATATAGTCTTATTTTAATAGTTAAAAAATAAAAATTTGTTTAAGTAACTTAAATGGTAGATTTAAATTTTTTTATAATTAAATACTTTTTTGTATATATTTTTAAAGAGAGAGATGAAAATTATTTCTATTAATTTTTGCAATTTGTTATAAAATTTATGTTATTGTATTTAATAATTTTTTTGTTTCTAAAAAAAATAATTTCCTTCCATAAAAGGTTGTTGAAGTAAAAAAAAAAACAGTTTTCATAAACATAAGTTTTGACACACAAAAATTTAAACAAACATTTTTTTTTGTTTTTACTAAAACTAAGTCATGAACTTGAGCGTTTGTTTGCATTTCAATAGTTGAAATATTCAATATAGCATTAATAAGTATGTATGGATTTGTGCGTTTAAGCATAACATTAACAACGTGATATGTTAGTTACAAACATAATTAGTCTATAGAGTTTAATTTAAATAAAGTCTTTATTTCTTATAATTTATTAAGATTTAGTTAACAATCTAGAATTAAGATAAGGCTTATAACATAAAGTAACTTTTATTTAGTTAAAGTACACGAATAAAACAAATTTTATTACAACAAATTCAGAAAATTAATGACTTTAAAAAACAAGGTTTTTGTCAATCATGGTATATGCAATATGCATCTGTAATTAATCAAATACAAAATAGATTTTATTTTTATAATAAACATAAGTCTTTAATTTGTAATGATGTTTTTTTAAACTCCATTTTTAAATAAACTTTTCAAAAACATTTGTTAATATCTAATTTTAGTAATATACATTGAAGTTTTTTCAATTTTCACATTGTTTTTATAAGTTTACATACATTAGCTAAAGTTTATAAAATAACTAATAATATTATATTTAAATTTAAAAAAAAATATTAGTATAAAAATAAATAATTAGACATAAATGATTACATTTTATATATAAATATTTTAAAAACGATTGATTCATTATTTTTTCTGTTAGTGACGCCATGGGTATTTGTACCATTAACGTTATATACCCTTTAATGTTTATATCTATACAATAGTTTTCTTAATTCAGCAGATTTCATTCTGTAGTCAAACTTTTCTTCCAAAAGCATTTTTAAGCTACTATAAAGTAGCTACTTACTTGTGTTTATTATAATGATAAAAAAATATATATTAAGTTTAAGATCATTTTGCCTTATTGATTTACTGTTTTTCACTTAAATTTAGTATAAAAATTTAGTAAGCCTATTAATTTTAATTAAACCATCATATTTTTAAAAAGCTAAAACTTTTTTACAACAGCTTTTTTGTATCAAAATACCGTGACACGTTCAAAATTCACCCACTCAATTCAAATACTGCTTACCGAACGAGGGTAAGGGTTAAGGGTAACAGTGGTAGTGAAAAACAAATAAAAAGTAAATAAATAAAATTCAAAATATATTTATAGGTTGTAAATGTGAACAGATTCAAGGTTATTACAATAACTCGAGCATGTTTAGGTAATATTAGTCACAACTTGCAGTAACTTACAAACTGGCTACGTTTTATAATTAATTGTATTAGAATCGATTATGTAGTTGTTACTTTACATTTTATAAAACATTGTGCTCCTCGTTTAAGTAATTAAATACGAGAAAAACTTTTTTATTTGTGCTTAACAAACTAAATATTTAGAATTTCTTAAATAGTTTAAAGTTTAAAATTTTATTGGTTCGATATAAAAATATCAAAAATATTTAAGTGCAACTAAGCTTTTAGTGTAATGATAATACCTGCTTACTATATACAGCTAATTCGGTTCAGTTTAATAACTATTATAATGACTTACAATTTTTTCTGTTCATATACTAAAAACTTCTTTTCTACACTGAGTGATACATACTTTTTGTTGTCTATTACTTATCAATTCAAAAAATATGAGAATATAATTAATTAGCCAAAGTATTTTTGTTTTTTTTATATATTTTTTCTAATTTTTCTAACAGCTACTAGTAATAAATAAAAAGTATTAAGTTTGTTAACTTTTTCTGTTTGAATGTTTAGTTTAAATTTAACACTAGCGATTATTATTGTAATTAATATAAAACATATAGTAATTTTGAAAACTCAATTTAATTCGAGCTTTTTAAAAAAAATTATAAGAAAATTAAAAATAGTTTATTATTTTATTTATGTTTTTACACTACTAAGAATGTGTCTGAAAGGAAAACCTTATTGAATATTTTTTATATCATGCGTAGATGTATTATACTATCGTTAAGTATTTAGAAACAATTTGAAAATTATTATAACTAAATCAATCAAACATTTTAACATCAAACTTTTGCTCTAAGAAAAATATATTTTTTTTTACCTAAAAGAGTTTGATTGTTTTTGATTTAGTTTGTAAGTCATTAAAACAATGACTAAAATAGAACCATAAAGATAGTTTGAATTATATAAATAACTTTAATAAATTTTAAAAGTCTAGTTATCTTAATTAAGCAAAAAAGAAATTAGAATGCAAAACGGGAGAAAAACTTTAGAGTAACGCAGTTCTAAATACTCACGATTCCGTCATATAACATGTTGTATCGTATTCAGAACTGATCCAAAAAAAAATTGTTTGCAACTATTGTTTTAACTATCAGTGGTAAAAAGTGTATATTAGACATATGTTGAACAAACACTAGTTTTAGTTCAAAAAAAAATTAGAGCTACAGACTCTATAAAAATCTTTTTAAAAGTTTTGCTTGATAATTTAGTTATTTCTTTATTATTTTAGTATAAAATAATCTGTTTACACTTATAATTTAATTAAAATTTGTTTTAACTCAAATTTAAAAAGTTTCCTTAATAAATTGTTGGACTTTATTCATTACTAAGGTTTTACTCAACACTAATTACACCTTTTTAATTTTATCAATACTGAATATTAATTTTTCATTTATTATATATTAATTTTCTAGACATTTTCATTATTTATTTGTACTTTAGTACTTAATATTTTTATTAAACATATTTAGATCTGATTATTTTGTATATAGTAGATTAGTTTATTTTAGTATGTTTTTACTATGTTCTAATTTAAAAAAAATGTTATTTTTCAAACAACCTTGTTTAATTTTATTCCATTATAAACAAAAATCAAACAATAGCAGTAATCTAAAATATTGTAAGTTTTTTTATATCAACAGTTTTGTAGAATGATTTTGTTTAACGTGATAAAGTTAAGTAAGTTAAGATGAGCTGTTATAACAGTTTTAGTATCTAACTAAAACTATAATAAGTACAAGTATGTAATTAAAATAAGTTGTGAAACAAAATATAAAGTTAATATATTTAAATTTTGTTAACTGTAAATAAAAAAAAACAGTTATGATAAAATTTAAATTGTTAAAAAGTTTATTACTTAACATTTGTTTCACGCTAGTGCGATGATCACAAGTAAAAGTAAACAAACTAATAATTTGCAACGGACAAACATTTTATATAGTTATAGATAAGTAATTATTTGATTAGGTGATTGGTTAACTAATTGAATTTTAGTAATATTCAGCAAGATAAATTATAATTAACGTAAATACAACTATAACAAAAATTAAACGAAAAACAAAACCGAATAATGAAAAGAAAATATATTAAACTTAAATCTAGCAAATTAAGAGTTTAAATATAATTTTGTATAACATCTACATTTTCCCACCAGTTTTGATCTCAAGTTTAAAAGTTTGTTTTTATCTTCAACTGCGATTTCGAGTCTTTCCAAGTTACATAGGGTGCAAATTTTACTGGGCTTATTTTGGTTACTGCGATGAATAATTTCCCACTTTATCATTTTTCTCCAATCATGGTTGCAAATTTTTATTTTATGAATAAATCTACTTAATCTTGTGCTTTCTTTCTTCTTTACATTATTAAAGGATTGTATATGTTCGTAAAGTCTACTTTTGAATTGTCTCCCAGTTAAACCAATGTAAATATGTTCTTTTTTGTTATACATGACTGTTGCTTTATAAATGACTCCTTTAGTGAGACATTCACCTTTAACTGGACAATTATTTTTGGATCTACAATTGCATATTTTGCGGTTTTCTTCAGTTGTATCATTTGAGTTTTGAAGTAATTTCTGATTGTATTTGGACAATTCTTTTTCCAAATTGGACATGCAAGAATTTTTATGGTTCTATACTTAATAGAAATACAATTAAAATTTCATATTCTTGCTTGTCAAATTTGGAAAAAAAATGTCCAATCAAAACTAGAAATTACTTTAAAACTTAAATGATACAACTGAAGAAAACCGCAAATTATGCAATTGTAGATCAAAAAATAGTTGTCCAGTTAAAGGTGAATGTTTACTTTTACTTGTGATCATCGCACTAGCGTAAAACAATTGTTAAGTAATAACCTTTTTAACAAGTTAACTTTTCTCATAACTGTATAAAGGCTCGTTAACTGTGAAGCTCTTTAAAAATTTATTATTAAAACAACTTCAATTTAATAAAAACATATACGTAGCTAGACTCATTAGACACGCATATTAAAAAAAAATGTTTTATACTAGCTAAGTTGATTTTTTTTTTTCATTATGTATAGATTTCGATTTCGTCATAGACTTCAAAGTCGTAAAATGTAATCTACACCATTACATTATATATTTTGTACCCTTTGTATATGAGTAGCGATCTAAAGTGTTAAGTTTGTAAATCTTAAAATATTTATAACATTTAAATTATGTTTCTACTAAAGCGCAACCAAAGTATCTAAAAACACGTTCTAGCTGTTAAAAATAAAATGTTAAATGTGTAAACTAATATGTAAAATTAAATCAAGATTACAGTTTTTATAAATTACTAACCAACGGTCACTTTAACCCGATTTGTATTTTTTTATTAGGATATGAAATAAAAAAACTAATCGTAACAATTTTTATATTAAAAGTTAGTTAGTCTCGTCTAGCAAAAAGTTTAAAGTTTATATAGTTTTACTTAAAATATATTATTTATATCTTTAAGATAAATTGTAACAATTTTAATTTGTTTTAATAGTACTACTTCAACCTAAATCGATCTGCTTTAATTAATTAAAAAAACGTTAGTAAAAATAAAGTTTTGCTCAGTAAAAATTTACTTCTTCCCTTCCCAAAATAAAATATATATTAGTACTGATTTCAGTTTAATTCAGCTGTATAAATAAAAAAGTTCTAAATTTTGTACTGTTTTTGACCTAGATACCTGATTTTTTAAAGGAGATACTGCTGTACTTTATGTAAGTTACTGTTTTTGTTTTTATGATTTTAAAGCACAACATCTTGAAAATTTGTAAGAAATTTTAATTTAAAATTATAAATACGCATACTTATCATATGTTAACACGTCATACGTTAAAGTATAATAAATTTTTTTTTGATTATTAAAAAATACTGTTATAACGTTTTAATTGCAGTTTTATCAAAATTTTTGTCAAAAATATTTCAGAGCTATCTAAAAGTTAGCTTTTTAAACGTGATTTCTGATTAAAAGTTTCTTAACACTATGTCAACTTCTTATTTCATAAATTCAGTGTAGTATAAACAGATGTATACAAGTGAATATACAAAAAAATAGAAAGTCATTTTAAAAGTCAATCGATCCTAAATTGCTTTTTATTCAAAATAAACTTTGGTTATCAAATAAAAAATAAAAAAGTAAAAAACTTATCGTTGAAATAGTCAGCCATTTTATTTAAAAATTTTCAATACTTATTTTAACGAGGAATGTTTTAATAGGATTAGAATATTTATAAACAACGTTTCGCAAAAAAATTAGATGTACTTAGTTTACTTTTTCAGTCATATAATTAAGCAATAAATCGATTTATTTTCGAAATAATACAATTTTTATAATATTTTATATATAATATGACCATAAAAAAGTTCTTATTATCAGATTAACTCTTGATAATGCCTTAAGAAAGTAGCCACGTTGAATTATTTTTAGTTCTTTCCAACGTCACATGAAACTTATGATAACCAAGTAAAACTAAATAGAAACAGCTTATAAACAAGTTTTAAATTTATAATAGTTTAACATGATTTAAAATTATATCATATTTATTAAATAAAGAGTTCATAGATTATCTTATATTTACAATTTTTTTAATATTTGTTTAAAAAAGTTGAGAATATTCAGATATTGTTAACCTCATTACAGTAATTTATAAAATTTAGATATTCAAACGGACGCGTTTTACGTACTTAAATCTTTAAAATATTTTGAGTTAATATTACAAAAAATGGATCTAGTTTTTGTTGGCTTAACTTATATGACGTTACGAAAAGAATAAATGATACTGTTCAGTAAGAGATTAATAATAATAATTAGTTATAAATATGTTTTGTGTTTTTATGAGCTATTTATAAGTAAACGAAAAAAAAAACACAAATAACCCTTATATAAACTAGCCCTTAAAAGATGTTAATAAACGTAGTATTTGCTTTAACACCTTTCATGATAATAGTAAAAAAATAAAAAGGAGGAAAGTTTGAAAAACAACATAATTTCAATTTCAGGCATTAAGAAACCACAAACTGCTTCTGACATCTACCAAAATAAAATCTTTAACCGTTTCCGTTCATTAAAACTTAGACGAACTGAAGTTTGTTAGTCATTTCTATTGTGACTGTCATTAAAAAGAAAAAAAAAGCTAAATTGATGGTATAAAGCTTTCCTAGTTGGCTTAATAAAAAAATCTTAAACAAGAATAATATCTAAAAATAAAGCGTTCAAACTAGAAACAGTAATATTTTTATGAGCGTTTTATATCTGACTAGTTGTATTTATTTTTACATTTTATTTAAGTGTCTTAATTAAAATAATGGACAGTTAAGGTCTTTTTTAATGTTTTGCTTAATAAATTAAATTGGTAATGTTTAAAAATGTTTTATGTATGTTACACACCTTAGAAAGGATTAAAGTTTTTCACATTGAGTAAGGTAAAATTAGAACCACAAATTCATGTTGACTTTAAACAATCAATAATTATACCTGCATTGATCTTCTTCTTGTTCCAAAACTTGTAAGTTAAAATAGTTGTGACGATTGTTTTTTTTTTTTTTTTTGCTTTTATGTTTCTAAGCTTTAAACAAACACTAAACTTGACATAGTGAACTAAAATAACACTTGCGTCTAAAACTTCTTTATAAAAATACAAAAATAAAGATAATAGTTATCATTTTGAAACTAGCTAATTTATACTCAAAATCATAATGCTTGAATGTTTTTAAAAGAAACAGTTTAAATAAGGTGTTTCTGCGTTTAGTATCAGGATATTAAACAGTATTACTGAGTATATTTCTAAGGCGGTAGTTTACTGGTGTAATGTAAAAAAATAGCACAATAATTTTATTGAATTAGAATATATCTAAGTATTTTCAATAAAACATAGAGGTATATAACAGCATAAAACAGTTTTAAAGAATAATAAAATACTACTTACTTTCTATATTATTATATCTAGATTGAAGTTGAATATTAAATAATTATTCTTACTACTTAATATTAGTTTAGTAACTAGCTCAAATTCAAAGTGTATTCAAATATTTTGATTATAAATTAGTTTTTTGAGTGATAATTCTTATTTAAATAGTAGTAAAAACATTTAAGGGAAGTAAGTATAAGTAAGTTTTAGAGTTTTAAGTTATATTTAGAAATGGTTTAATTAAAAATATTTTTTTAGTTCGAATATAACAAAATAAAGTTTTTGTAGTAAGTAGCAGTGGCGTCGCGTGGTATTTTTATTAGGTGGTGCAGAATTTTTTAAAAATCCCCTACTTTAAAACTCTTTTTTATCTTAAATAAAGACTTTTTTCTATTAAAATTTTATCATCTACTTAAGAATTACTTTACTGAAGTTATTTTATACAGTTTTAATTTAACTAAAAGTCATCTTTTATCAATATAAAAAATTCGTTTTAATTTTTGAGAAATGATAATTCACAGTCAGAGGTACAAAAGAATCCTTATTAATATAATATAAACTCGAACAACAAATAAATCAAATCACTATAATAATATCTTTTTTTTTATAAGTTGGCCTTGAAATCTTTAGATGTTTCTTTTATAAAACAAAACAATTTGCTAAAAAAGATATTTAAAACACTAAGAAAAAAAAGTTATAACAAAAGTAATTATTTTTTGTATATATAAAAATATATATTGATACTTAAAAATTTAAAACTTCTCTTCAACAAAAGTATAAAATTTTCTAAAAATTAGGATAAAAGGTTTAATAAAAATTGCTTTAAAAATTATGGATAGTATAGGTTTTCAGTAAAATTTTATTTTTTTGGTGTTTTGGTTTGCTCCTTGTATAATAAATCATTGTACTCTCTGGCTTTGATCAGTTGTATCTAAAAGTATAATTGGAAATTTCAAGTTTGTTAAAAGTAACTATTAGCTTTCTGAAAACGTTAAAATAAGAAAAACATGAAAAAAGAGCCTATACACCCCTTCCCCCCACCTTACCCAACAAAATTTGGCACATTTTTTTTTACAAACATTTAGAATTTTATTAACTTTTTTCTAAATTTAATGTTTTTTTGTTGGAGGTTTAAAATTCAATAGTTCTTTAAGGGTATCTTTTCTTTATTTAAATTTAATTTGTTTTTCATTTTGATGACAGTATTTTTCTTAGGAGCTCAACATTTTTAAGTTTAGTTGGTGATGCTGTTGACTTTTTAAGAAATTTAAAGATAAATTATAAATATGTAACCATTATAGCATTAAAAAAAATGGTTAGTTAGTTTTCATGTTGCCATAGGGGTAAAAACTTATTTTTTAATTATAAATAAGCTTGTTATTTTCAGAGTAAAAAACTAAAACTGCTTTAGTCAGCCTGAATATTTTTCTAATTTGGTCTGTTTTAATTTATCTTGGGTCATCTTTAGTTTTTTTTTAATTTCTAAGTTATCCTGATTATGAGGCAAGGCAACCATGTTTCAGCAATTTTATCTAAAATTTTTTCTTTGTTAATAAAAAAATTAAACTAAAAGTTATATAAAGTAGACTAAGTTCTCCTAAAATGTTAAACTACTCTAAGGAATCAAGATTTCTAAGTTAAACCATTTACTTTATTTAAATATGTGACTGTATCAATAATACTAATTTTTATTTAATATAAATCTAAATTATTTTTCTATAAGAGTAAACTAGAAGTTTATAATAAACTTCTTAACATTTATTTTCAGCACTTAAATTTTATATTTAAAAATAATTTTATTAAATATCTTATTAACTTTATGTTAACAATAATCAGTTATAGTTAAGTTTATGTATGCAAGTTTAAATAAAAAAACAAATTTTTAAGACTTTGGTGATTTAGGTTTTTTGTCTATTTTTTTCAAAATATGTAATATATGACAAGTTTTGTTCTTTTATTGTTTCTTTTTAATAGAAGTGATCTTTTAAATTTAAAAAATCATGGGGGTACATAAACTTAAGTTTAATCCTTTGCACTTTGCAGTAGCTTAGCTTTGGTTTTACTTTATGTTGACAATAGCTTGTAGATCAGGGTTTCCCTAACTCATTTTCTAAATCGCCCCCTTTTAATAAATTTGAAAAATAATCGCCCCTCACGATTTTACAAAGTAGTTTTTCTCTTAAGTTCAAACTTTTGAGCCGAAAAAGTTGTGTTCAAAATGTAATGTAGTCTGGTACTTCTTATGCACGCCTTTTTGGGCTGTGTTCAAAGTAGTTTATAGGGCTTGAGACATAAGTTACATTTGTTTTCTTATAAGCCCAATAAAGTGTATTAAAATTATAATTATTAATAAGCCTTGTGTAATCTGTAATCAATCCTGTTTAGATATGAAATGTTTTGAAACTAATGAAACTTTTAGGATAGTATTGGACAACTTTTATAGTCAGCAATTCATATTTACTATAAAATATTTTCTAGTTTCCATTTGTTAAAAAAGTTTAATTGTGGGCTGCATAATTTAAAAAAAATAACGTATATGAAAATTAAAAAACTGCAGCAGAATTGTAATAGAATTATTAAGTATTATTGTGATCTAGAAAATACTATTGTAAACTGAAAACCAAATTGAAAGTGTATTTCAAAATGTTAAGAATCAAAAAAATAGCTTTGTTTATTTTGCACAAGTAGTTTTCAAGTTACTTAGCGGGTCGAAATTTGACTGGATCTTAACCGTACGTTACCCATCTGAAATTTTAACTTAAACCTGACACTATAATAATCTCTCATATAACGAATTTCGGACATTTAGAAATTAATACTAAGTAACTTATTTAAGCCGCACAAAATATTTAAACAATTTTTTAAATAGGCATATTCTAAGATTACTATACCAGAGATTAAAAACCTATAAAATAATGAACAGTTTATTTTACATATAATAAAATAAATATTAAAACATAATATCTGACCTAGTTTGAGGAAGTTTGACCGACTGGTTGATTATCTCACATGAAAAGTGGTTTCATCAACAGCTTCAGTTAATGCAGTAAAATTATTAATTTCAATGCTAAGATATATTATAAGCAAGTTAGTTGTAAAATTAAAAATTTAATTTTTAATGTAAAAACTATATGTTTTGTACTAGAATAGCATTAAACAGTATTTGACTTGGAATAACCTTTAATAAACTAAACCTTAATTTTAACAATTCCTTTTTTTATAATTAAATTCAAAAAAAAAATCAAAAGTTTTAAAATTAATTCTGTGTACAGAAAATAATCGATTTTAAAATCTTTTAATTAGGTTAAAATTTTTTTTGTAACTGTAGCATTCTTTTTGATGGCTTATTTAATACTTTTTAAATTAATTTTTTCTCTAGTTATTAGACTATAATAATTTACCAGAAGAAAATAGTGAAAAACTAAAAGCTAGTTTTGAAATATTAAAATAAAAAACACAATCTAATTGCTTATATATTAAAAATTTAGATAAAACAAAAAACAGTTGTATTAATAGTTTAAAATTCCTTAATATATTGATTTTTTTAACAATAATAAATCAAGTAAGAAAATAAAATTGAGTTTAAGAATCTTTTAAATGAAAAATTTGAAGTCATTTCAAACAGAGACTTCAAATTTATACTCTTATAAAACCAAAAATAAAAATTGAAATAAAAACTTTAATAGTTATCAATTTTTACTTATTTACACAGATTAAACAAGTTATAAAAAAACTATGTCAAATATATTTCTTTAAAACAAATACTTTAATCATTATGCTATAAAAACTTTTAGTGAAATGTAAAACGACAAATATAAACTACAAAGTTATACAAATCAAAATAAAACTATTAAGAGATTTAAAATATAAACCATTTAATAAATACAGTAGACTTCCGCTTGAGTTCGCACTTTGAAAAAAATCAAAAAGTGCAAACTTAAATATTATTACCATTTTTTTACAAAAAGATAATTTTAAATATGTTATATGCAATAACGTTATGCATAAACATGAAATCAACTAAAACATAAAACAAACATTCATTAAAACACAGATCTATATAAGCTATTAAATGTTATGTATTTTTTGTTTTAATAATACTTAGTTAGTTATAGACTTTATTCAAGTTAAATTTTAGAAAATATAAGTTTGCACTTTTTTTTGGGTAAAAAGTGCGAACTCAAAAGGAAGTCTACCGTAATTAGTATTTATTAGGCATTATGCAAACCTGTTGTAGAATAAATAACTTAATAAATTTTTTATTATAAAAAGACTACTTAAATACAATACAAACCAGGTTAAATAAGAAGTAAAAGGTTAAAAAAAAATGAACTTTCATAAAATAATGTCTGCTAATGAAGTCTAATATAATGCGAAAAATGAGTTTTAATACTGCTTGCAAGTTTTTCTAATCTAATTCTTACTCAGTAAAATAAAGTCTCCTTTACAAATATCTAGATTAGATCTTTTGCTCAAGATGTTGATAACTGATCTGAAAGCTTTCTCAACAACATAGCTAGAAGGAAAAACTATAAACAACAATCTAATTTCCTCCTGAATCATTGGATCTTTTGCCTTAGTTTTTGTTGAGTCCAAAAGCTTTTATATCGTTATTTGGAAAAATTTACTTTCAGTTCAAGGTCAGTTTGTAAGTCTGAGAAGGTTTCCTGTAAGTCGTTTACTTCAAAAAGATCTGCCTTAAAGGGATCTATATTTTTATCTATATGATAGCTTTTTTGTGTCAAATCGAAACTTTACTACTTAATAAGTTGAAATTGTTAAAAAATCCAGATTTTTTTAGGTTTTTTTTTTGCCTAAACTGTCAAATTCCAGGTTTTTCTAGGTTTCTAGGTATATTAGCAACCCTGTATAGTTTTATTTCTTTGTCTAACTTAGTGACTTTTCAAAAAAACAATTGCTAATATCATTAGGTGATATAACTATCACCTCATGATATTTCCAACAAAAATAAAAGTATACAGGGTTGCCAGTTTACCTAGAAGTTTAATAATATATAACATATTTTTTTACAAACCGTTTATGATCCCAGATAGTATTTATGTCAGGTTATAAAATGGTGAGAGGGATTCCGATCGTCTATGATCTATGTAATTGTTAAATAAGAAAATATATGAATGAAAATATGTAATTTATTTAAAAGTAGGAGTCATAAGTACTTGATTTTTTTCTTTATATTTTACATAAACAAAATAAACTTTTTTTGTTTAAGTTTTACTTCAGGGTCAAATATTTATTAGCAAGCTAAAATTAGTAAAATAGCAATATAAAGAGTAAAAATCTAATGACAGCCTAAAATTTTCAAATCGCCCCCTTTTCGCCCCTTTTCGCCCCTTTTCTAGTTATTGCCCACCCTTTCGCCCCCTTACTAATTATCGCCCCCCTACTTACTAAAATCGTCCCCAGGGGGGCGATATTGCCCACTTTGGGAAACCCTGTTGTAGATGATACTTAAGCAAGTCCTGTTTTAGGGAATTTTCAACTTAACTTATTTATCGCAAGATATTGATTTTTTGGTAATTCTTGAAGAAATTTTGCTTTTTTGAGTTCATTTGCGGCAGTCAGCTAAGAGTTTGCGGCAGTGTAGTGGGCAAAATGGTCGTTTTCAAAATTAGAGTTTTAAAAGAGATTTCGTTTAAAAAATAACGAAAAGGTTATAGATACTTATTTTTTTTCTTACAAAATTTCAAGGTGGTGCAGTTGCGGCAGTGCAACACCCCACGCGACGCCCCTGGTAAGTAGTGTTTATAATGTCATTTGCTCTTTTTGTATTAGAAATAAAATCTTCTCTGCTAGCTTCGTAAACTTTAGTTTATAAAACCTTAAGCTAAGAGTTATTTATAAATTAAAAGTGCTTTTACTATTATACTTTATTGTGCAAAGATGAACTCGGGCATTATAATCTGAGCCGCTTAGAAAATACACACAAAAAAAAAAAAAAAGGAACAAATTACATTTATTAAAAGTTAAATAAACTAAACAAAACATAGTAAAAAATTACAAACAAGTAGTCCTGTATGATCAAATATAATTTAGTATAAACAAAAACAAAAATAAAAATTGTCATGTACAAACTTATGCATTGACTATAAAAGGTTATACATTTACAAAAACTACATATGACAACTTAACTAAGTTAATAAAACTAAACTTAAATAAATTTTATAATTTAACTAGAAAGTACTAAAGTATTTGGAGAAACTAGAACATATTTTTTAACTATATGTATGTATAAATTAAATTTAGTTTTGTTTATACTGATAAAGGTGTTATAAGTTACAACTTAATACTGACTATCTATAAGACTTACTAATTATAAATTCCGTCCCTTATTAAATAAATAGTTTGTAAGTGACTGTCTACTTCATAAAATTTTCTTACGTTTTACGTTTTTAGAGAGTCAATTAAGCTATAAAATACTTAAATAAACCAATAAACTTTAAGAAATGTTATACAGTTTTATTTTATAATAAAACTAATATAACGTTTATTATTAACTAACTTTAGAAATTATGTAGTCAAGAATTTTTAGAGCACTTGATAGCTTAAAATTTCGTCTCCGGATATATATTAAAACATTAGTCACAATTATTGTGACTTAAAAACTGAAACATTTTACGTTAATCATTTTAGTTATATAAGCGTAATGAGTTGTATTAATTAATGTTATTTATGTTTGTGAGTGTAAGCTCCACTAACAAAACTTTGCATGACTATTTAAACTTTAGTATGTAAAGTTTTGTAATTTTTGTAGGTATATTAGTGATATAATTGTATACAAAGTTAGAATGTTGAAAACTACAAATAGCTGTATGATGATAAAGATATACTGACTTGATAACGTTAATATCTAAATAACATATACTATAATAATTATCAAGAGGTCTCTTACTAGGTCTATATCAAGGATAAACAAAACCATTTATCCCTGTTACTTATGAGTTTTTGTTAGTTTATTAGCTTTTAATTTAAAGTTATATGATTAGGTATTGTATAAATATACTGAACACTATTTAAATGGTATTTAGATTAGAGTAAGCTAGTAATTGTATAGTTTATTTAAAAAGAATAAAAATCTTTTTGACTAAAACTACGTCTTCTAATCTGTCTAACTTGCTCATTACTAAAACAAAAAGTAATTCACTTAATCGAATAAAGTAATACCATAAAATTTTGTGCTCAAGTATGTTTTGTAAAGTGAATTCACTATAATATTTCGTAACAGTTTCTTGAATGAATTAATCAATTAAACTAAATGGTAAAATAAAATCTTAAATGATAAATTTAAACATATACCTACTTTTACTTTGTAACAATTAAAACTATGAACAATGAATTTTTTTTTTTGATATTTTAGTTGTAAATTCTTGTTTGGTTGTAAGTTCTTATAAAATATCAAATTCGATATATTTTGCGTAACAAATCAAAACGCAATAACTGTAGTTAAAAACAGGTTTTAACAAAGATTATTATAGAGTAAAAATTGTAGTTTTTCAAAAGTCAGTAAGTATACAAAAATAAAATAATACTTCGTTAGTATTTTATTAATTTACTATACAATCACGGTGTACTTTGATCGTGATCTTAGGATATAACTGTTTTGTTAAAAACATTTATGTAGTCAACAACTTTAGTATTAAGTATACTATTACAATATTATAAGAAATATAATTAATGTATATGATATACAATAATATATGAATTAAAAATATAAAGTTTCTAAAAGCTGTGAAAATACTATATAGTTATTTTTCAATTACTACTATGCAGTAACTTACAAAATGGTAACAATTATATCATCCATTTTACTTAAAATATTTATAAATTAAAAGTTTTGGTTGTAGGTATCAGATTATTCTTTATAACATGACTATAAATAGAATATATATTTTTTGTGTAGTAAATTATTATTTTAAACTTTTCCGATTTCAACGAACCTTATTGATCAAATGTTATATAGTTTACATAAAACCTTATAGTGCAAACTAATATTTCAGTTATTTTCATCTTAGTAACTAAGTATCTAATTAATTTACTAATGTCATTAGTATCTTACACATATTTTTTTTCTGCATAAGACTTTAAGTGTATCTAAGGTATGTGACTTAATAAAAGAATTGTTTTTCCATTCAAAAGGACATTCGACCAAAAATTTTAGCACTTAGCTCGTCGTTCTATAAACAATTAATGATTATTTTAAAAACTTGTCGTGTTTTTTGTTTTAAAAACAAAACCAAGTACTAAAAATCAAAATAAAAACACAAAGTAAGATTAATTACGCAAAGTTATAGATTAAGATTCTAATTTTTGCAAAAGTTATAAGTTTTTAGTATATTTATAATAAAATGTGTTAACACTTTTTTAACAGTATTAAAATAAATAAGCTTATATGTTAAGGGATGTTTCTTTTAAAAAACTAAATTATCTGAAACAGCAAAGCTTAAGTCAATATATATATATATATATATATTGCAGTTTACGAATAAATATCTTTTTCTATCAATCAATAAATTGAGAGTATTAGAACGTGGATAGTAAATACCGCCTTTTGATTTTTTTTTAGTTTTAAAACTACTTCTACTATTTTTGTTGCGTATATACTTAAAAACAAAGCAATAAAACTTAATTTGTAGTATATAAAGCTTAATGAACAATAAAAAGTGCTTAAAAGTTTTGGTTTGAGTGTAAATCTTCCGCTTATTGAGTCGTAAACCACGTTCTAATCAAAGTTCTCTACAATATTAAACTACTTTAGTTCTAAATTCAAAAACTTAAAACATAGATAATAAAGTTTAACCTATGTCTTGTTAGAAATTGCTACATATAACTTTTGCATTATAATTTGTCGTTAGGCCATTTTATAAATATCGAAGTTAATTTTTAGATTACTTCTTTATATTGAATAAAAAATTATAAAAGTTTAAACTTAAATGCTAACTTTTACTTAAAATCTTAAAAAATTAAAATTACAGCTGTAAGTGTAGTCTAAGGATATTACAAATGTAACCAAGTTTTAATCTAAAGTCATAATTACATTGAAAATCAAAAGAGGTTTATATTCTAAAAATATATTCATAAACAAAAAAAAAAGTTTTTCAGTTTGTTGTATAAAAAATCCAATAAAAAGAAATATATACCTTTTTACGTACATTTTGTTACCTTTTTGTATGACTTTACTTATATAAATACTTTTTTTAAACTTGTGAACAGCATAGTTTATTTTCCTTTAATGAATTGGATTTTTATTAAAAAGACTTTTTTTTCATATTATAATTAATAATACTTTAACAGACTATTTTTCTACACAAAACACATACTTGTTAAACTTTTTTTTTGTATGGTGTTTATAAAAAGATAGCAATATAATAATAAATAAAATTTTAATTTTTGAATTAGTTTTAACATAATACTACAACAAAAAAATTACAAAATATTTCCAATAAAACCACCGTTTAAAATACTTTTAAGATAGTACTTTGCAAGAATATAAAATGATATAAGAATGTTTTATTGAAGCTCTCTAACCATTAGTAATTGTATTTATATAAAAACGTTAAAACATTTATAATATTAAACAATTTTACAGGTTATTCAGTTGTTTGAAGATGAATAGAAAGATATATAAAATACTTATTACTAAATAAAAAAATATTCAAAACAAGGTTGTTTTTTTTTTAATTTATACCGTAGTTATAACTCCTTTTTTTTTTTTGTTTTTTTAGGACAAAACTCCTGTTATTTTTTCTATAATAAAAGATTATAGTAGCAAAAGTTAAATAAACTTCTAAACAAAATTATATTTAGAACTTTGTAGTTTAAACGGAAAAACTTTTAAACACAGGTAGTTTTTTAAACTTAAAAATTTTAAATTACTTAATAAATTTTAAAACTTTGCAAATCCACTTCTAATTAAACTTTTGTTTCTTATTTAAACATTTATGTTAACTAGATGTTTTCATACTATGATAATTTATAGTCACAATTACTGTGGCTTTTAAAATTTAAGCGTTGTCAACTTGCAACTTCAAACACGTGAAACTAAGAATTTTAGCTAAAATATATTTTGCAGCAACAATATAATTCTCAATTTAAACTGTTGTTACGTCACTATTACATAAAAAGTACAAACGACAATCGAGGTTTGTTTCCCACTGTTTTGGCAAAAATATACTTTGCACCATGTTCTTTCACATATTTGCTAAATAAAGTATTATTTTTATAATAAGTTATTTGTTCATAGACTTAAATAGTAAAACCTCACATTAAAGTTATATAGTTAAATTACTTTTAACATATAACTAGTTTTACGAGAAAAAAGGTTAATAAATAAAATAAAAAATAAAAACAAAGCTACCGACCGAGGGTAAGGGTCAGAGGTAACAGTGATAGTAAAAGAAATGAAAAAAAATACCAAATAAAATACAATAAACTATAAAAAAAAAAAAAGATGATATAAAATAGTAAAAAACCTGAAGGTATGGGCTGGGGGTGACAGAAACAAAAAAAAAATCTAATAAAATTATCAATCAATATTAAAACAGGAGATTAAAAAACGTTATGAAATGTTATAAAAAATCCATTACATATAATTAAAAGTTTACCGACTAATGATAAGAGCTAGAGGTGATAGTGCCAGCAAAAAACAAAAAAAAAGTTAGAAAAAAAAAAAATTTCATATTGTGCAAAAGTGTCCTATCGTGCTAAGTAGACGCTCGTGTAAAAGAATCACCCTGAAAAATTGTCTCGTGCAAAAGTGTCATCTCGTGTAAAAGGGTCCCCTCGTGCCAAGGTGACGCCAAGGTGACATCCATAATATTAATTAGACACGGATTTTAGTTGTCTTAAATTATTGTAAAAATAAATAATATAAATACTATAGACCTTATAAAGAATTTTGTAAGATAACTCTTTTTAAGTACATAATTTATTTACACTTTGTTTTTTTTAATTTTGTTTATAACAAAAAGAAAATCATTTGTAAAACCATAATATAGTTACAATGATTCAATTAATTTCTATTGTTTTTTGTCAATATTTGTTCTGACTTTTGGTTATCTGACTTTTTTAATTATCATTTATAAAATTAGAAAAAAATAATGTTTTTATATTCTAAACTTGAATCTTCTTCAAGCTTTTAAATGTAAAGTTTTTAAAATAGGTTTTATAATAATTTAAACTTCAAAAACTCATTACTTTACTTCAAAAGATCTAAAAAAAATTAAAAGATTCATATAAGTATGAACAAAGGTTTTGGTTGTAATAGTTTTAAGCAATAAGTTTTACAAGTTCTAGTAATTTACTAATAGTAAATTTATATAACTAGTTTACTTACATCTAAGAACAATTAAACTTGTTAGTCAAAATTTCAGTGACTTTATGATTTGAATATGAAAATTTAGATATTACCCTTAAACTAAATTTTTATAGTTTGTTGGTTAGTATTTTGATAACTATTTTTTCTCAAAGAAGTGAACATTGTAAAAGTACTAATCAATTATAGCTTAATTACTTACTTCTTTATAGTAGATCATGCTCCGCAAACCTCTTTAAAATTGTTTGTAAATATACTTAGTATTATTTTTTAAATCAATTTTGATGATATTAAAAAAATATATTTTTTAAATTGATATTGATTAAAAATTATTGTTTACAGTTATTAGTCACAATGTAGTGACTTAAAAACTGGAATACCATACCAGAAAGCATTTCTCTAAACAGATTCATACTTTTATAATTTTAATTGTTAGTATTAGTTTGTGGGTTGTATTACTGATTACACTAAAATCTACTCTTTAGTATGTAAGTTATGTAATTTATATGATAGTTCAAATTTTTTTTCTATCGACAATAGAATAAAAAAATATCTTAAAATGTATATAAAATTATTAAAGTAAGTTATTAAATACTATATATATTATTAATAATGTAAAATGTTGGCTTTATCCAGACAAAACGCTTTGTGTTATTGATAAAATGCATATAACTTTTGATAACACCTATGCAAAACTGACTATGTGCTAGAATGATTTTCCGTACAAAAGTAATGCTGATTAAAAGTTGCATATAAAACTAGTTTGGTGGAATTAGTTTGGAGAGGAGTTTCTACAGTTATCTTTTTTAGTTGGAATTTATCAAGTGTTATTTGACTCTTGTATTTGTGAGTAAAAAAAAAATTTATACTTCTAAAAGTATTAGTTATTTCGTATAAAAAAAAATTATACCGTGAGTAATTTTCAGACTCTCAGTCTCATGATTTATGACTTTACTTATACTTATTGTTATAGTTTTACAATTAAAACTGTTTTATCACTTTATTGTGTTGAATATCTGTTAAAGCACTCAGTAAATCTGACGATTTTATTAAGTAAACTAATAGTTTTTCTAAATTAGGACTAAAAACTTTTTTCAGAACGGTTACGAAAACTTAGGAACTAACTTTTTTAAAATAGCAATTCTAGCCGTGTATTTTTTTAAAATAGCGTACATAAGGGATTGACGAGTTGTATGAATTTACAACATTTATACGATCATAAATATTAAGTAGTTAATTTAACCTAATAGAATGATGATGAATTGTTAAAGATTTAACTAACTAAGATTGTGATTTTTTTTTTCAATAGGTGTCTTTATATAAAACTTTGTAAGCTAAAAAATTATATTTATCTAAACAAGTAAAAAGGTGTTTCACACAGAAGTCAGGTGAAAACACAAACTGACACTTTAATCTACAATATAAATAACTGAATAATTTAAAAATTCTAACTAGGTTGTATACTTTTTAGTTTGTAAGTTACTACTATTGTGACTAATGTTTTATCTTTAAACTAATATTTTTCGTGACATTGGTAATTGTTTCATTAAGTTTATAAAAAAATATTTTGTGACAATTAAAACGAGAAAACATGTTTCAAGTAAAACAAATTTAATTTTAAACACTGAAAATAAACTTAATTTAATTAGGTCATGAAAATGACTTGAGTATACGCTAAAACTTTAAGAGAATTTTAAATGATATAAACCAGTATCAGTTGATAAAAAAATTGTATGTACTTTCTAAAAATAATCTTTTTATCAAGTCACAAAATCAATGACTTACGATTTTTTATGTTTTATGTTGGTCATGGATAAAGTAAAAAACGAAATCCGTTCAACTTTTTTTGCCTAGTTATTACTAGGAGCATTTTTTATTTGCTATTATAGTGCAATTGTAGTCCTAGACCTGTGGTTTAGCTCTTAGCGCGTTGAGCTCTTAAGACTTTTACTGAATTTACCTTACTCATTAGGTTTAACTTAGTAATTAATAAGTATGTAATAAACTTAATATATATAATTTCTTTAATGAAATGAGTTTATTGAATATGTGATATTAAAATGATAACTAGAAGGTAGAATGACAAATCAGCTAATTTATCAGTAGAATAAAACTGCGAATATAAACACAACAAGTAAGCAGCAAATTCTACAAATCAAAATGTCTCAATAATGTTTTTAAAGTGTCTGAATGTCACAATGTTAAATTCAAAATAGGTTTTACTAATAATACTACTAATAATACAGAGTCTTAATATATGTCGTGCTTCATGCACAACGATGGCTAAACTATGCACAATACAATACGATAATGCAAATTAACATCAACATCTTATAAAATGAAAATAATAAAAAAGTTCCTATAATCAATTCATGTGCCTCTTGCACGGTCTTATGGCTTAACTGAGGAAAATAACCGACATTGTTCAAGTTTTATTGATTTGATAAACAATCGTCTAACGCCCCCTGGCGGTCATTTAAAAACAACAAAATACAAATTTTTGTTACATTTTCCCTCCTAACAGTCCTCTACCGAAGCTGTTTGGGGGGCTTTGCAACATTTTAAAGTGTTTTTTTTATGAATATAAACGCATAATTTTTGAATATTAATATTTAAAATTCTACAAAATTGTTAAATAAAAATATAACTGTTTTCAAGTGAAATGCGGTTCTTATAAGTGTTTATACAACAGTGAAAAGTAGATAATACTATCTGTCAGTATTTTTAAGATGTGTTCCTTCCATCGGTTGCCGTCAGCTGCTGCTTATTCTGCGTGCCTCTACAATCTGACCACTTTTAGGCGCTAAGCATGTCTGTTTGTTGAATACCTCTCTTCAATTCGGTTTGATCTCCTTGTAACATCAGCTGTGGTGTATAATAGCTACCAATGACTTAATATCTCAGAAACATTGATTTGTGTCTCTTCAATCACCTGATGACGTATGTGGTGTTTTCTCCGTTAGGCTGTGCACAAGAGCAAGTAGTTGCGTCTTGCGTATAAAACAATTTTTTGCTTGTTTGCATCGTTGAGAGACAGTTTGTAAATTATTGGTTAATTTTTATGATTAATGTATAACATAATCAAATTTTTCCATCATTTTTGCTTGCTCAACCATTAATATAAAAAAATTTAGTACAAAAGTACTTTTTATAAATGGACAAGGCAAACAATTAAAGAACATTAATAGTGATATCGATAAAAATGTTAATTGTTAATATTTCAAAAGTCGTTTGGGGTTAATTTGAAAGAAAAGTATTAATATTTTTAAAATTCTTTTAGCTAACAGCTTTGCTCAAATACATTGTTAATAAATTTTAGTTGTCAAAAATTTAAGTTATTTAAGTCTTTTTATTAGAACATAATACAGTTAACCTCTTAAACTTATTGCTTAAAACAAACGATTTTAATAAAAACAAGATATAAAAGCAATATGTGAAAGCATTTAAAATTCCTACTGTGGCAAAGGTAATAATGATAATCTCCATGCACAATGCAACATAAACAACTTTTATTTTTTCTTAAATCGCAAATTTTTCATGCTTTTAATAAAACTTTGCTACGAGTTAAGTTTAATTACCCGAGTTTAAAATACGTGACTAGCCAACTATATCATGTTAATATAAATCATTTTAAATTTTATAGGTCAAAAAGATATTGGCTTAAGAGAACATATTAATTAAGTGTTTCAAATAATTTTACACATGTTTTAAATTCAAAGTTGTAAAAATTCGACCTAAATTTAAAAGGCCAAAGTTTAATTAAGTAAACGATGTATTTTTTTTTTTAAATGCACACTATTGAACTTAATTTGGTTCTTAAAATAGCTTGAAAAAGTTGTTATTATGGTCGTAAAATTTGACCTATATTAACTTAAAACACATTTTTACAAGCCGTTTTACTTTTTAAACCGAGTTGCTGTTTTAATAACTCTTTGTGGAAAACCTTTTGAAAACTTTTTATCAGCTGCATTGTTACTCGAACTTTAAGCAATAATAAACTTTTTTGTTACAAAAAAAATAAATACTGACTTCATACATTGTTTTTGTAACGTTCTTTTCAAAAATAAACTTGCTCCAATACATATAAAATTCAAAACTAAAAACTCTTTAAAACCTCTCACCACAAGAAATTATAAAACTTATAACCATAAAATATAAAAATGTTTAACAAAAAAATCTTAAGATCCATATAGAATCTTAAAAATACAACAAATTAAAAAATATTTTGACAAATCTTAATTTTATTTTAAACTGATTATGTTTTTCTTAATAAGGTTGTTTTTAAAAAAATACTTAAAGTATTCAAAATTTATTTTTCAAAATAATAAACAATTTCGAAATCGTTGTTTGAAAGCTTTTTACATTTAATCACATTGAACTTATAAAGATTGCGTAAAACAGTTCTTAAGCTACAGAAATTTTACAGTTTACCGTTAAGTTGACTAATGTCAAAAAACATTTAAATCAAGTTTAATTATTTAAGCTTTTAGTCCAAACAAATTAAAAGCTTTAAAGCAACAGAAGTTTTTAATTTAAATAAATCTTTGAATAAATATTTATGACAACATAATATCCAAACTAACAAATTTGCTGCTATATCACTTGTTTAAATATATATAGAATATTGTTTAATTGAATTTAATGAAATTTAGTCAAACTTTCTAATAAGTGTTTCCTTAAATTTTTATCCTGTTTTTTTAAAAGTGTTCTCATAGATTTTAAAAATTTTAAGGTTGCTTGCCTGATAAAAATTCTTATTTACAATATCTAAGCTTTTGAGACTAATAGTGTTTTGAATCTTTACTTTCTGCATTGTTGTAAACTAATTTGTTGTTATCTGAGTCGTATCCAGATTCACTGTTTTCAGAAGATTCGTAGCAGTCGGAGTTTTGTTCATACATTTCATAAAAAATATTTGTTACTCTAGGATCATGTTCGTATGTATATCTACTTCTGTAATTGCTTGGTCTCCTTCTATACTGATGATTTCTTAGTTTGCAATAACCATTAATTATATAATTGTTTTGTTGAGGCCTTTGCTGACTATAGCTTGGTCATCTGTTTGGGGCATACTTGGACCCCCGGACAGGTTTGCCATTCGGACCTGATACGTTTGAGGCCTCAGGCATGTTCTTATTACCAATAACAATATCGAACTGGACAACTTCGCCTTATGCGACTGATCTTGATAGCTTATTTG
Source organism: Thalia democratica (assembly GCF_965202585.1). Taxonomy (NCBI): domain Eukaryota; kingdom Metazoa; phylum Chordata; class Thaliacea; order Salpida; family Salpidae; genus Thalia; species Thalia democratica. The sequence goes on from NC_139165.1 coordinate 108,132,749, forward strand.
GGTTGATTTTGGTAATAGCAGTTTGATGGACAAAAACATCAGTGTTTTGATCGTCACGATGAATAAAGCCATAGCCTTTTCAAACATTAAACCACACCACTTGGCCAGTAATTCCAGATTCTAAAGTCTTTTTAGCGCTTAAACTTTTATGTCTAGCTGTGTTAAACGTTCTAAATGTACTAACTAAAGGAGTCTTTTTGGTAGCAGACGAAGAGTATTTTACAAATTTTTGATTATCTTCAAGTACGGAAATGCTTTGGTTTTAAATTTAGGTATTTATAGGATGATGATTGGCATTTTCAATTATGCGGTTGTATTAATTATTTGAACTAATATTTCTTTAATTGTTAACATAGTAATTTGATTTAGATCGTTCTTTATTAAATCTGTTAGAACTATAACTTACATTTTTTCTTCATCGCTTGTTTGCTTTAAATCCATACCACAAATGTGCATCACATACCTTTTGAAATCTGCTAATCCTAGTGAAAGGCTACGGGACACCCTGTTGTTCAAACGGTTTGGTAATAGGTGCAAGTATAAAAAGTTTTACAGTACCTCTTCGCTTTTCAAGACGAGTAAACACCTTTTTACTTAAATGTTCAGGTCGTACCTACTAACAGACTTAAATTCTTTCTTTAGCAGTAAAACATGTGGCAAAACTCCATCTTTTTCCAAGAGATATTTACGTGAACTTCCAAATTATCTATCTTTAGACGCTGTACACAAATTATAGTCTAACATGTCTTTGTTTGGCCAAAATTCACGAATCATCCGGTATTTTTGAGTATTTTCAATGATGCCATGGTCAGTTAAGTGTTCTCCGGAATTAATAAATTGTGTCTTTGAGTCATCAATATCAAATTTAAATGACTTCAGCCATAATTCTCCATAATCAATTGATTTTGATTAAAGTTTATAATCATTAACGTAACATTTAGATTTTATCTATATTACATTAATTTTATAGCAGCACGTTAAAAACTTGTACTTTTGTTTGTCAATGTCTAACTTTGTTTTAATAAATTCACTGAAATTTAGTATACAAACAAAAAATATTATTTCGATTATTTGAAAATATTAGCTTTAACTTTTTTTAATAAAAAAAGGAAAAATTATAGTTCAGCTTTTAGTGACTTATAAACTGAAGAGACCGGAAGTTGTTTAATTTGTTTACGTAATATTTAAAGTAGTTTAATATACTTTTCATATATAACATTGAATTAGTTTTCGACTTTCTGTTTTCAAAATGTTTTTCAATATGCCCTTTTTTAAAAGTATAGACTAAAGCTTAAAAATGTTATAAAAGTCTGATTTTATTAATTTTCTTTTTTCTCAGTAGTTGTTTTTAACTAAGAAATTATAAACGGTATAAATCTTTCAAAAAAAAAAGAAATTTTTTTTTTGCTTATTCTGATTTAAACTTAGTTTAAAAATTAAAAATAAAGTATATCTAAATAGCTTGCTGTAAATTGTTTAAAAACAACTACTTTAGATGTTATGATCACGATTAGAGTTTAAAACCTTATTCGTAGTTTTTAGAAAATTGTCAAAATAAAATTTTTCTACTTAATAAGTATACTTTACTTATAACTTTATAAATACAATGACTTGTAAACGAGAGATTTTATAATTAATTTAGAATTTATAGGAAAATAAGAGATGTATATTCTATATAATCACTATGCAAGATGATGATTTATCTATTTTATGACTTTTTTTAGTAGAACCTTTCTAATGATAAATATCCACAAATTATTATATTATTTTTAAGTTTTAAAAAATTCAGTAGTTGCTTTTAAAAGAACTGCTTTAAAACTTAAAAAAAAATTTTTAACAAAATTTATAGTGTTAAGTGGCGAAACTAAGATCTAAGAATTTAAAACAACCATCATAAGTTGATTGAAATAAATGAAGGTTAATTTAGACGTATGAAACAGAACACAACCATAAAAGTTCACTTTAAACCGAAACTACATTATAATTGACTATTAGTTACAATTACAAGTACTAGTACTCTGTAAGTACTAAGGTAACAATACTTAATTTTAAAAAGTTGTTTTAAGTTTTTTAAAGTTTCAACGTTTAAATTAGTATTTTTCTACTAAACTTAATGATAGAATGCTAAAAATAAATTTCAAAACTAGAATATGAACCCGTTGTAATTAAAAGATTAAACCTATAGTTAATGATTTTAAAACAAATTATAAAATTTTTATGACATCAATGATTTTATATGTGCCTATTTATTCTCTATTTATTATAGTATTTGCTTTAGTAGACTATTTTCCAATGACATTGACTTACACATTTAACAAACAAAAACATTTTTTTAAAGAACCTAAAATAATCAGTTAAAAGATTTAATAAGAAGCAAAATTTTATTTCTCTTTATGTTCTAAACTAAGTCAAAATTAAAATTGGAAAGTCTAATTAATCGATGTCTAGTAATTAAGGTTTTTAATAGTAGTTGGTGAATTGTTAGAAAATTATCTGAATTAAGTATCTTCTCCTCAACAAAATAGTTATCATTGAAACAATTAAATTTAATATTTTGTGTAATTAATATTTGTAACTATTTTAATACTAGTTTTTTTTTCTTAAACTAATAACAAATTCCTTTTTTTTGCTTTTTCAGAACTCTATTAAGACTAAAAAATTGTTTTTTTTCCTGAAAATAAGAGATATTTTTAATATGTTAGAAAAATAAAGTATAGTTTATTGTGTACTTAAAAAATTGTTATGACTAGATCTACAATAAAAAATCGACAGATAAACACTTTTAATCTTTAAAGTATAACTATACAAAGAAGTTAACAATTGAAAACTTATCTCTAAATTGAGTAAAAATTTTAATTTTTAAATCAAATAAAGTTTTACAATTACTAGTCAATACTAGTAATTTACCAATAAAAAAGTTATATTACTAGTTTATTTACATCTAAGAAAATTTAAACTAGTTAGTCACATTTTTAGTGACTTACAAACTGAGACGAAAACGACCTAACGGAATGACAACGCAATTTAATAAATTTTTATTGTTATATGTCACTATTAGTTTGTGTTTTTAAAATTATTTGAACTCATTCTTACATATTTTTTTCCATGTTCAATTACTAAATTTTTTTTATTTCGAAAAGTTCATATAGATTCAATCCATAAACTAAATCTTTATAAACTATTGTTTAGTATTTTGATAATTCTTTTTTTTTTTGAAGAAATAAAGAAAGTTGTAAAAATACTAAAAAGTTAAAGCTTAACTAGAATAAAACTTTCTACAGGAGTTCATAATCCGCAAAACTATGCAATTTTTTTGTAATAAAACTTTGTATTATTTTTTTAACTCATTTTGAATGCTTTAAAAACAAGTAGCTTTTTAAATTTAGTTTGTAGATTTTAAATATCTTTGATGATTGTTAAAATGATTGAGAGTTGTTAATTACAAATATTAGTCACAATGCAATGACTTACAAACTAGAACTGCCAATACTTTACATTTTCACGAAACAGATTCATTACTTAGAAGTTTTAATTGTTAGTATCAGTTTGTTGGTTGTATATAATTCAATCATTTTAAATGTGCAATTTAGTGTGAAAATTATGTAAGTTCTACTTATATTAGTATACAAGTTAAATTTTACCTTAAAAGTTTTCTTTTTCCGTTGACAAAACCTAAATAGACAAATTATATTTAAATCTATATAAAATCTAAATACAGCGTATTTGTATTTACCTGTGAAAAATTGACGTCATGCGAACAGAGTTCATAAAAAATAAAGATTATTGTATTATAAAAATTATTCAAAAATAAAACTGTGCAAAAATGACTCTCTGTGCAAAAGTGATGCTGTATAAAATTTACATGAAAGTTTATTTAGGTAGAAATTGGTACGGATTGGAATTGATTTAGGTTGGGATTGTGTGGGTTATAATAAATTGGGTGAAGATTGTTCGGATCCGAACAGAGCATGTCACAAATTTAAAACTAAGTTAAAAAGTAGGTTTCTTTAAATGTTAAGTTTTGAAAAAAAATAGTTGCCGCCTATTACAATATATAAGAAGTAAGTTTTTTTTTTAACATTCTGTTTTTTAGAGTATAGTTGAATCTAAGTTAGTGATTAGTTATTTTAATATATTTAACTTAGCAATTTTGCTTTATATAAAATATGTTATGATATATTATTGTTTTACAATATACATTATTGATATTAGTGGTTGAAAAGTTTTTTTTATTCAACGTTTTTATCAAGTTTCATCGTTAAACATAGTATTTGTATATGTTATACAAGCTTTTTTTGTGACATAGATAATTTAAATACCATTAAAAGCTTTTTTATGTATTGTATTTAAAATATATTTATTATTATGAGAGAATGTATTTGACAACTGGCAAGTGGTACTGCTAGCTTTTTATATATATTTGATTTAATTTAAATTTAAATTATAAGATTTTATAAAAATTATTTTTAAGTCATTACTACTTTGAGTAAAAGTGTCAAACAAATGTTTTAAAGTTTAAAAAAAAGTATTGTTATAATTAAATGACTATAAATTTATTTTATTCAAATAATAGTTTGAATGTATTTAAAGCTTTTTTACTTTCAATATATATAAACTTTAAAAAATTACTAAGTACAAAATATAGTCATTAAATTATGAGACTCTGTTCTAAAAACTATTTTGTTACTTTGCATTTTAAAAACATTTTTAATAAGACATAATGATCATTAATGAGAAAAATAAAAAAAGCATAAGTTATTTGACTACACTTTTTTAATATTAACTTTTTCAATAATTGTTAAAGTTACGAATAAAATTTTAGTCACAAGTACAGTGACTTATAAACAAGCAGGTTTGGCAATCAGTATTTTAACAAAATGCTTAATTTCTTTATTTTGATACCTTTTTCGATAGTTTGTTAGATTTAGTTCAATGACGTATGTTTTGACTAAAGTACTTAACTGATTAGACTTAATAGGTTCTAACAAACAGTACATATGAAATATGTAATAATTTAAAATTGTTTTATTAATTAGTTAATATATTAAAAAAAAAGTTTTATCTAATAATATTCTTTTTAACTACCAAGGTAAGAAGCAAACTAGACCCTAAAGTCACTGAATATTTAAACTTTATCTTTAATTACAAAATGATTGTTCTACATAGAGCTTTTAAAATCAATTTGAAATTAGTTGTAATTTATAAAACCTAACTACTTTAGCATAATAAACTTGTTTTAAGTAAAACTTATCAGTAATATTGTCTAGAATGTATATTTGATTAGGGGTAAAGATTTCTAATAAGTAAATCATTTTAAGGTAGGTTTAAAGGCATAAGGTTTATTATCTTCAGAACTATTTTTTGTAGATAGGTAATAAATTTTTAACTTCAAGAAATATAATTTTCTTTATTAACTGTCACTAGGATAATTTCAAAACATAACGAAAAAACCAGCAAACCAACAAAAAACATCGGCGAAAGTCTGCAGAGCAAATGCCTGGACTTTCGTTTGCCGTTAGACAAACCCAAATTTAGCAAAAGGTTGATCATGCAATTTAGATCATCAACCACAATCAGCGGAATCGACAGCAGTTGGTTGCTTCATGTGAAAGCATAATAAATCGTTTGTAGATTAAATTTTTCGGAAGTCACTTACTGATGAGTTCTAATTACTACTGAAACCGGTCTCAGTCTACCGAAGCTTGTAGTCCTATGATCGAATTGCCATGAACAACCCTTTTGTTAAACTTGAGCTCGTCTCACGTCAAACGAAAGTCCAGGCTTCTGACCTGCAGACTTTCTCCGATGCTATTTGTTGCCTATGTAAATACACGTTTTTGTTTATTATGCTAATTGATAAGATAAGGTAGCTGTCAAATTTGTACGAGCGTTCAAAGTTGCACGAATACACCTTTGCACAAGCAGACATTTTTGCCTGGAGACAATTTTGCACGGGTAATTTTTTTATATTTTAATTTATAATATTTTATCTATAATGCTTTTATACTTTACTTTGTTTTTTAGCAAATTTGTTTATATTTTACTATTAGTTTATTTACTACTTTTTGTTTTGTTATTTATGTTACCCCTTAACCTTCTATTCGGTTTATAAAGTATTTCATGTATTTTATAATTTTTATTTATTAATTATTATTTTTTTCCTATATTTTTTTTTTGTTTTTACTTTCACAGTTACCCCTTACCCTTGGTCGGTAGTTTTTTTTCCTTATAGTTGATTTTTTAATTTATTAATTTTACCTATTTTTTTAACAAGTTTTAAAAGTTAATTTTATTCTATAATTTTTACTATAAATAAATACGTCTAACCCTCGGTCAGTAACTTTTTTTTTTCAAATTATTTTATCTTTTAGTTATTTTTCAATATATATACTTTGCTGTATTTTTTACACTAGTGCAAAACTGTAACTCTAGAAAAATTGACCTTTAGTGCAAATGTGTGTTTCTGCAATTTTGTTCCCTCTTGCAATTTTGTCCCCTCGTGCAATTTTGTCCACTTGTGCAGTTTTCTCTTCTTGTAGTTTTGTCTTCGTGCAATTTTGACCTCTTCTTATACTTTAAATGAAGATACTACGATTATTTTAAAATAGAATTCGTTCAAATAGTTTAGATTAAAAAAAACTACAGTATATTTTAGATAACCTATCAATTTGATAACCAGGTATTAAAAATACATATATTTAATACTATTGATAAAATTTGACTAAAGTAATAAAAAAAATTGTATCTTTAAAACCTTGGTTATAATTGTTATATTTTAGAAAGTCATTCAAAAATATTTTCAGTTATTTTTAAAGTAATGTTTTATACAATTTGAACAGAAGAAAAATAAATTATATCAACGTTTAGCTAATTTTTGTACGAAAACTTCCAAAACCCAGGTCACAGTTAATATTTGATCTTTACGATACTAAATAACACAGTGGCTTATATTAGTAATTGGTTCGATTTTATATAAGTTTTAAAAATTACTACTAAATAGGAATTGAAGCTGTAGTAGAAAACTCAACCTAAGTGTGGGTATTAAGAACTTTTTATCAAACTATTTTGCAGTAAAAATAGTAAAAACTATATTTCATTGTTACGTGCATATTTGAATATAAAAAAGTAAATTATTTATCCCTCAACAATGTTAGATTTTAGAGTATTTAGATAACTGTTAACATTTTGAACTCTAATTTTTTTAAATTTATTAGAATACAGTAAGTGTTTTTTCTAAAACTGCAAAAATAAAGTATTTTGAATGGTTTAGTGTTTAGTATTCAGAAAAGCTTAGAATGAAAACGCACCTTGCAAATGATAACTTTAAAAATATAATAACAGTAAGTAGTATATAAATATTCTGATTTTTTTAATACAGTTGATAAGTCACTGCGATAGTACATGCAGTACAACATTTTATAAGTTTACTATTTTAATCGTAATTAAAAGTTCAACAATACTTATTTAAGAATATTTATTTAATAATAGAACTGGTACGTTTAATAAAAAACTTATAATTATAGTTTGCTTCCTACAACACGTGTTCTGTGGTAAATCGGTTAGTCAAACTGATTAGTTAATTAGTTTTCATTGTAAGCTATGAAATAGTACTTTAATAAAAATCATGTTTATAAAAGGGCTTACTATCATTTCTAATTCGCAATCATCTCTATCCCGATCATTTTTTACCAGATCATGTCTATAACGAACATTCGTAACTAGATCGTTTATGCTAGATAAATCAAAAATTAGTAACAATTGTAGTGTCTTACGAATTATTATCTTATGGCAACGCATAATACTGAAATTGGTTAGTTATTTACAATACAAAAGAGTTAGCACAAATTTGTTAACTAAATTTACATTTAACTTAAGATGTGATCAAAACTATTTTTACTCTATATATTGTTGCTGAATGTAGCAGACAGAAATAAATCAATAAGAAATTTTAGGAAATTTATTTAATGCAAGAAATACTTATATTTTATTAGCTGTGAGTTAAAGATACGTACAATTTTAATCGAGATAATTTTAATAAAACGTTTAAAACGTATAACAAAAACTTGTTTACATGCTCTCATTACAAACATTGCATTAAAGTAAATACTAACCTACACTACATTCTAGTTTAAATAACTACTAATCTTTGATTTCACTACTTAAATCAGTGTTTTATTTGTAACTTACGGTTAATATGATTAACATTTTTGTTAAATTTATTTTGTTATGTTATTTTAAATTTTTTTAAAATATCAGACTTAATTAAATTATTGATACAAAACTACAAATCTAAAGATAATTAAAATATTAAACTAAAAGATTAATCTAAATAATCTTATTTTAAATAACGTTAACTTGTGTTAATTTTTTTTTTTGAACATAAAAAAGCGAACAACTCTAAAACACTATTAAACTATTTCTCATTGACTTTTTTAAATATACAGTTACCTCGTTCAGGTTAAAGCTTCATAATGAATTATAAATGATAGAAAATTTGGCAGCTTGGAAAAAATTGTGGAAAAATAATAATTTGTTTTTAAAGAATGTTTATAATAAATTACTGAAATAAAACATAGTAGAAAATATATTTTTCTTTAAATAGTTTGAGTTTAAGAGAGTTCTAAACATTTTACTTACTTAATAATGAACTAAGTTTCTTCTAACTGATATAATCACAAAACGATAAGAACATCTTACAATATTAAATAAAATTAACATATCATATAACTACTATTAAAGATTTCAGATCGTAAGTTATTAACAAGTTTGTAACTATGTTCACTGCATTGGTGACTAATGTTTTTTTTTTTCAGAAGTTGGCAACTGACACTCTCGGCTTAAATACAGCCTCAAAACAAAAATCTTATGATCTCTAGTTACTAGACTCTCAATACCAAATCGTAGGCCCTCTACGTACTTTTTAACAACGAAATAACCTAGAAAAAAGTTCTTTAAAGCTTTAAATTAATCTCATAATTAAATAAGTATTCGTTAGTATTGCTTATATGTTTACTTTTTCGTATAAAAGTATTGATTTAGTGTTGATAACTACAATAGTTTTTAAATAACTGCTATAATACTTTTTTTTGGCAGTGCGGACAACGATGAAAATAAATGAACATCAGACTAAAATTTTATTTTAGAAGTCTTTTTGTTTGCTCAACTTAATTTTTTAATTTTTATTTTTATGCATTTGTGTTTGACTTGTGTATAGTGTTGTATTTTGTACATCGTTCTACGTGTTATTCTAATATTTGTTTAAAAACTTCTAATAAACAAATTTCAATAAATACTTTACTAGTAGCTTTAGTATTTGATTTATAACGGGTGAAATTGAAATGATAAAATGTTATAAATCAAATAAATTAAATGTTTTTAGTATTTCAAATTTTCTTTTAGAAATATTATATATTTTTTTAATTAGTCTCTAGCTGACAATTATGGTTGTATATTTTGGTAACGTCTTGTTTAGAAAAACTGACTAAGCTTAGCCTCGTTTTTGAGTTAATAAATTAACAAGTTTTAATTAATAAATTATTATTTTATTAGTATTATTATTAATATTTTTAAGCCACTGCAAAACGGCTACCAATAATGCTTGTTGTTTAATTTTTTTGCAATAATCAATTAACTAAAGAAAAAGTATTTTATTCTTATTTTATCTATATCAGGGGTCAATAGGTAATTAGAAATCACGATCAAATATTAAGTTTTAAGCGGGTCAGATATTTAGTTTTAGTGGCATTTTAATAACTCACTAGTATTAGTTTTAGGCATACACGAAGAAAATATTTTAAATTTTATTCACTTAGTGAAAAAGACTATAAGCTACACATAGAGTACCCACTTAAATTTTATTATTTGTTATACTAAAGTTTACATTGACTAGTATACGTATGTCCTAATAAACTATCTAATATCTTAGAAATTTTATAACTGTAGTAAAATAGTTTAATTTGTTTAGTTACCTCCTAGCTTTCTTTCAAAATTAAATTTAAAAAAATTCATTGGTCACTATAGTCTATTTTTTTTATATAATAAACGACTTTTTCAAAGTTTTATTTTATTATAAGTTGTTAAATACAATCTTTACTCATCAAACGACTTTGCTATTTCAAAAATTTAGTAATTTTTTTGATAACGAAAACAAAATCTATGTTTTCGTAGTAATTTAAAATTATTTTAATAATTTTTTTCGACCTAAATCAATCTGCTTTAATCAATTAAGAAATACATTGGTAAAAATGAAGTTTGGTTCAGTAAAAATTTACTTCTTACCTTCGTAAAATAAAATATATATCAGTACCAAAATCGGTTTAATTCAGCTTTAAAAATAAAAAAGTTCTAAATTTTGTACTGTTTTTGACTCTGAGATACCTGAATTTTTAAATAGATATAGCTGTACTTTATGTAAGTTACTTTTTTTATTTTTATGATTTTAAAGCACAACATATTGAAAAGTTGTAGAGTTTATTAATTTAACATTATAAATACGTATACTTATCATATGTGTTAATACGTCATACGTTATAGTGTTATAAAAAAATAAATTTTGATTATTTAAAAATACTAATACAATGTTTTATAACAGTTTTATCAAAATAAGTATTAAAAATTTTCAGAGCTATCTTAAAGTTAACTTTTTAACTGTGAATACTGATTAAAAGTTTCGTAATGCTATGTAAACTTCACATTTCCTAAGTTCAATTTAATATAAACAAATGTAACTAAGTAAATATACAAATAAAATTGATAGTTATTAAAAGTCAATCGAGCCTAAAATATTAACCTTTTATATCGCTTTTTGTTGAAAATAAACTTTTGTTATCAAATAATAATAAAAAAGTTAAAAAATTTATCATCGAAATAGTCAGCCATTATATTTAAAAGTTTTTAATACTCATTATAACTAGGAAGATTTTTACAGGATTAAAACATTTTTTATACAGTTTTTTTTCAAAATTAGCTGTACTTAGTTTTTTTATTCAATCATATACTTAAGCAATATAACGATTTTTTTTTCGAAATACTATTATTTTTTTAATATTTTATGTATAAGAAGACAATAAAAAAGAGTTCTTATTTTTAGATTAACTCTTGATAATGCCTTAAGAAAGTAGCCACGTTGAATTATTTTCAGTTCATTTCAACATCACATTAAGTTATAACAAATAAAACTAAAAAAAAATCAGCTAATTTTTCTAAAAATTTAATAAGTTCAATAGTTACTTAAACCTAAAAGTTTACCAGTCACAATTGTAGTGAATTCCAAACTGCTACGCTATAAGAAGAATACCGAAACTTCGATCATTCTAAAATTCATGTTGTATGATATCAGTATTAATTTACGAAATAAAATTAAATAACGTTATAATAGGAAATGACGTCTCAATGAGAGATTTTGAAATATATGCATACATAACATTTATTTTTACCAGAGCTCATTAAACTGTATATTTCATGTTTTTTAAATAGTTTTAATTTAACAAAATAAATCTACAGTTAATTATTCGATATTTAGAATGTATACAAATGTATAAAATATGACTCTAAAATAAAGTTTAGTTAAATATTAAGTCACTTTTTTAGTAAATATATTATCTCAAAAAGATCATATAATACATAAACTTTAAACGCTTAATTCTTAAAAATACAATTCTTATTGTAAAATAAAAAAATAAAAAAAATTACTTTTTTTTTTCAGTTTATTAATTTGTCTATGAGGTTTTATAGAATGAACATTTGTGTTTCTAACATAAATTTAAACAATAAACTATTTCATATGTATATATGCATATACATGTTTTAGTTTAACTTTTTTTAAGTTTTAAAAGTTACATTTACCTCAATAAAACCCTAAAAGTAAATTGTTTGTACCACGAAAATAGCTTTGTAGTGTAAAGTTTTGAAAACATACTTATAAAGATAGAATTAACTTCTAATAGTATTTGTTCGTAAGAACTATAAATGCTTTGTTATAAATTTACAAGTTTAATCAAATGAGAGAGATAAAATTCTTTCTAGAACTTACAAAAACTAGCTAAATAAGCTGGTTAAAGTAGAAGTTTGTTACTAACTGGATTTCAAACAAAACTCATAGATTATGCTATATTCTATTTTGTTATGCATTATGGCATGCGAAACAAAAAATTAAAATTTGATTATGCTTAGTAATACAATAACTATAAATATATAAATAATTTTAACTTCTAATTTTACTTGCCTTAATTTTATAATCAATGTAAATGTGAATGAATATATTTATGTGTTATACTTGTGTAAATGCTTGAGCATTACTCATTCGTAAATACAATAAAAAAAATTGACATTAAGTGTTTTTGAAAGATATATAATTATTAAAATTTAGTGTATTGTAAATATAAAATTTTATTCTCTCTTACAAAAGATAAATAATAGTTTATAAGTTATACTCAAAAACGTAAGACAAACCATTTAAAGTTGACAGCTTCAAATAAAAAAAAAAAACAGTAAAATTTATAATAAGATAAAATTGACTAGATTAAAGTTTGTTTTAGATTTTCAATTTATATATTTCTTAAACTTTTGTTTAAAATTAATAATAATATGTAATAGCAAAGTTATACCTCCAATGCAAAACAATAATAATTTACTTTTTTTAAACGTCTCATACGATAGTCTCATGTTATTAAAATTATTGACTATTTAAAACATAAGCAAACCATTGGCTAAATGAAATTTATTAGAAATATTATTTACAGTGTCATGTTGGAGAAATGTATATTAATAAATGATGCCAAAAGTAACAATAGTTTTATGCTTTAAATAAATTATTAAACTAAAATAAGAAATGAGTTGCTCAATTTTAAATTAAGCTAGATAAATTTTAATTAAATTGAAATTATACAAATATATATATTAAGTTTGTGTATTTTTAGACTTAAACTCTCGGCTACATTATTTTTCAAAACAAAATTAGTCATTTTTATAGTGACTTACAAAACTGTCCGTGTTCAAACTAATAATTAAGTTAAAGTCGTTCAGTAATTAGTATTTAAAGTGTTTGGTATAAATTTGTGAGTTTAAGTTTTATGACTTAAATAAGAATGATAAGACATATAAATTCTAATTTATTTTTTTTTTCACATATACTTTTATTTAATTATTGAAATTTTGGTAACTATTTTGTAGAAATTGAATTTATCATTAACTTTTTTATATATTAAAGAAAAACAACAATAATCTTGATTTTAATTTAATCTAAAGGAAAATTTAATAAATGTTACTAACAATAAAGTGTGTACATTACTTAAGTTTGTACGATGATAACTACTTAATGTCAGTTCTAAGTTTTTTTATAGTTTATTTAAAAACTAGAAAGAAATATTTAAGCTCTATTTGTGCTTATAACATATAAAAGAGTGGTTTTTACATAATTTATAATAGGTTTATAGATAAACTATTCGTTATAATATATTGATAAAGTTTAAAAGCTGAATATGCAAAAAAAAAACTAATTTAGCAATTTATAACCTTCTTTACCGTATGAGTTTTTAGTTTTTAAAAATATACTGTCAAACATTTTTAAAGAAAAATGTAAAGTCTTAAAAAAAAATAAAAGGTAAATTTGGAAGTATTGTTAAAAAAGTATATTAGTTAAACCTCTAAACAACTCTAAAAAACAAGTATTTTTCACTTAAGTATCTGAACAACTGAGTAACTTTATTTAATTGAATTAAATAGAAACGTTCTGGCCTGTAAAGAACCAAAACTTCACGAATCTGGCCAATCAACTATACTTTTGTTAATAATTATTTATTAAAATATGTTGTCAAACTACTGCTGTTAAAACTAATGCAACAAAATATATAATATAATTATTTTTATGAATTTTGCTATTATTTAAATTCCTTTCAAGATTGTTGATAAGAAAGACTGTTAAGTTATTTATTTGTTTGAACTATTTTTAATAAACTTTATTTAAAATATTCTAAATTTAAAATAAAAATCGATTTTCAGAATGAAATTGTTTCTGAACTAAACAATAAAAATTTTAGCTTAAAATCTAAATATATTTTAAAAAATTAAACTTAAATTTCTACTTTAAATAATATGATATTTAGTATATAAAAAACTAACAAATATTAAAACTAGTAAATTTTTATTAGTGTTTATTTTTAAGCATTTATTTAGTTCTAAAATTCTTAAATAATATGCATGCCGTTGGCAAAAAACTAGAAAAAAAGTTTTAGAATGTTATAATGAGTGATAAGAAGACACAAATTGAAACTTATTAGTTTTGTACATAATAATGATAAATGAGCACCAATACTGACGTTACTTCCTTTAGTTTTTAATTCACTGTCATAGGGACTACAGTATAAAATTAGATAAATAATTACAAAATCGTAAATCAAGATTTAGCAACACTCAATTAAGAAAAACTACTAAAAATACTAAAACTATATATCGAGATGAAAGTAACTTTATATAATCCTTTATTAAAAGATTCCAAAAGTACTTAACTAAAAATTATCTTTGTAAAATAACTTTATTGCTACCAAAGTTCATAAAACCCGAAATGCTAGGATCAATTTTTTTTTTTGCTTTATTGTGTTGTAAGAACTAGTTGTTTACTCAATAAGAAGATTATAACCTTTTAGACTCTGTTACCTTATAGCCTTCCAAAACTGTTTTTTCATAAGCCACTCTCAAAAAACCCTAAGACTTTTTTTTTCTATTCATCGGCAAATCTAAAACATTTTCGAAAATCAGATGTCATACATAACTCAAAAAGTTTCGGTTAGTATAAATGTGATTAGAACACTTCGACTTTAAACTTAAAAAATATAGATGAAAAGCATAGGAGCTTAAAAAAATCTTTATTAAGTTATATTAGAATTCTGAACTTATCTAATCAAATTAAAATATATATAACTAATAAGTATTTAAACTAAATATATTTTATACTGTTAGCTGTTACTTAACATTTAATACAAAACAATAACAAGCCCTTTAAACTTACTATTATTAATCTTTACTGGTTTTAATATTTAGTAAAAATATATTGTAGTAGTTTAGGTTTTGAAGTTTTAGATTTATGTTGTTTGATCAAATAATTAGTAATGCCTAAAATATAAGTACCTGTACAGTGAACTTTAAATAAACTTTTGTTGACTATGTGACTAGAAATGTGTCTGATATCTTTTCATACTTAAGATTCTGATAGGTAACTAAACAAGAAGGATAATTTTAAATGCAAACTGATAAGATTTAGGCTATATCAAATAGGTTGATAGGATTTAAATAAAAAGACTTATTTAGTTACCTATCAGAAATACACATTTACAGTAAATTGTGAACATTGAGTTAATTAAATGTACAGGACTTAAATTTTAGATGTTAGTACTTAACTTTTATATATTCAAATTAATTTCAGCAGTTAATTAATTTTTTACATATATTTACACTATTTACTTATGTTTTTAAGTTGTTTAATTTCTATGCGGACAACGGAAACATGAACTTAGACTTTCTGCAAAAGTATAATACTTTAAAGTTTGTATTTACAAAGTTGCTAATGCCTAAAAAGTAGTAATTAACTATTTGCTGCTCTAAGATTGATAATAAAATCAATCAGTTTTAAACTTCAAATTTGTAAAAAAAAATTATAGATTCTTGATTTTTTAGCTTTTAAAAGTTTCTTAAAATTGGTAAAGTTTTATGTTTTTATTCATAAGTTTAAATATAAGTTGTTTTAAGTCAAACATATTTTTAATATTCATATTTTTAATTAAAGCTTAAGTTTTTATTTATTTAATAATTATTAACATAAATGAATAACATATGTTCATATAGAATTAATGGTTTTAATATAAATTTAGGTTTAGTTTGGTTTATATTATCTGATTAATTTATTTTAAGTGTTGGCTAAAAATCTCTTATCATTAATCAAATTTGAAGCTATTTTAAGGTTTAATATATCGGTTTATTACGGATGAGTATCATTATATGATTCTTTAGTTAACTTTTTTTTAGCTAGTTGGTTTTCAAAATCCTTAAATTTATTTTATTTCTTTTATTTGCATTACCTATTTACTATTGAATCAAAATTTAATTACAGTAGACTACCGCTTAAGTACGCACTTTTTTTGGTACGCACCCCGCCTTAAGTACGCACTTATCCAGAAAGACAAAAAAAAGTTCTAAATTTTTATAAATTTTATATATATATATATCAAATTTAAATAAACAAATAACCTGAATAATTGTTTTCACAGATTTTTGTCCTGTTATAAAATGTTATAAACTAAATACTTATGTAGTTGCAGAAAAGTGAAAAGAATAATGATATTTGAGCTGTAATGCTATAAAATAAACAAACCTAGATGACAAAGCTAAAAAAAATTAAAATACATTATAGTTAAGGCATAATTTAATTTAAATGTACACACATTGATGTTTTGAAAATGTTTTGTAAACACAATGTAGTTTGGTATTTTCCCTCTAACAAAACAAAATATGGAAAATATGGCTTAATATTCTTTTTTATATCATTGAATTTCTATATTAAATGAATGTATTAATTATGTAGAAACTTTTTATAGAAAAAATAAATCATTTTAAAATCTATTAAAAAACTTTGCAGATTAAAATTATGTATTAAATGTTATTTGAAATAAAAAGACTTGTTTATTTAGCTTAATTATTTGGTGGCTAGTTGTAAGAAAGAAAACGGACAACTAAATTTCATATTGTACTATGTCGTCAAAAAGTACGCACTACGCGTGCTAAGTACGCACTTTTTGGTCGGGTTCAATTTGCGAACTTAAGCGGTAGTCTACTGTTTATTGATTGAAAACATGAAAACTTAGTTTTTACATCGTTTGGGAAAACAAAAATTTAAAAGTTATATTAAACATAAAATAACTAATAGAAGGGGTACAAACTTAAGACTATCAGAAAACAAAAAATTAAATAAAATGCTAATTTTTTCTTTTTAAAAAATAAGAAATATTAGTAAAATTTTTGACAACTTACAAACTCGGATTAAAACATACTTATATTCAAGTTAGAAATGTACAATAATTAATATTATTAGATATTACTACTAGTTTGTGGCTTTTAAACTGCTGATCTAATCATTTCAAATATTATTATTCTTAGGTAATTTAAAAAAACTTATATCTAACTAAACAAATTAGAATTAAGGAAACTCATCGTTTAAATGTAAAAAGTAATTTTATATAGTATTAACGTTAGCTTCATTTTATAAAACCAATAATCATTTTCACAACAAGACCATCAATAACAGTATCTGAAACAGCTTAGAAAAACAAAATTATTTTATGTCATGTTTTTAAAACACGTTTAAGTTTCTTAAACTATACAAAAAAAACTAGTATCTAAATAATATTAACTAAATAAAGTAGTATTTAACTATGAATAGTAGTCCCAGTAGACAAAGTATATAATATACATAGTTTACAACTTTATTAAATACAATTATTATAAGAAGAATATGATAATTGAAAATGTAAAAATAATTTTTAAACTTATAAAACTTTAGATCATTGTTAACAAATAAATTTAAAACCTATAACTGAGTATTAATATTTAAAGAATATATAGATAGCTGTATACTACTTAACTTTTATTAAAATATTATGTTACTAGAAGTTTGTACGAAACAAAACATGATTGTTAAATTCGAAATTAAATGAACTCACAAACAGATACTGCAACTAACAATATTAGTAACTGGACTATCTAAAAATAATGTGAATGAATACATTTTCTAGTTTGTAAGTCACTGCAACTGTGATTAATATTTCTTATCGTTTTTAGATTGCAAAAAAAGAAATCTATAAATATAAAAAAATTCTAAAGTAAAACGTTTTACGTACTTTGTCAGGTATTTAAAACAGGTGTAAAATTATATATGTGCTTGTCTAAATTATAATAAAAACAACTGTATATGAACCAAATAATAAGTTTGATAAAACCTCTTTCACTAAAGCTAATAACATTTTTAGGACTTTGACTTTTGTTTATGCAGTCACAGTTAACCTAATCTATTATATAAATAAAAACACATTACCACTGAGGTTTAATCAACACAATTTCGACGTTTTGAAAGCTTTATCTTGTCTCAATAGCTTGTAAACCACTTCAAGTGACTATAAATTTTTATATTGTTTTTAGACAGAAAGTGGAAAATGTTTTCAACACATCTTAAATTAGATTCAATTGTTAGATATACATTAAGTTTAATAAAAAAAATTTTAAATAAAAGCTACATTTAATTTTTAACATAATTTAGTTTTTATAAGTTTAAACATATATCAAGAACTAATTTTTAAGTTTTCTATTTAATCGTCTTGTTACTTTAAATGTCACACAATTTGTTATAGAAATGTTTGGCAGGGTTTAGATACTTGATGAGTCAAATTTATATAAAACTAGATTATTATCTAAAAAAATATTTTTTTAAAACATTTAAAGTATTTTTACTAATTTTTTTTCTTACGATTGTGACTCTTATTAAATTTTTCAAAATTAACATCATATATTTCTATGACGATAGATGATTGAAATAGCTCTAATAAAAATGTATACAGTTACTGAGTTTCATCTTGAACGGACTTTCAAACTGTTTAGAAGAAGAGCACAAATTGAAACAAAAATTATATCAGTTCGTCAGAGATAGACTGTAATTAAACACTAACTTTACTTAAATTGTTGGTTTAAACATTTTAAAAAGTACAGTATTGTAAGTTCAAGACTTTTATATAATAAAAAAAAGTAAAATGAATTTAAAACTATTGTTAATAAGTGTTATATAACAAATAACCTATCTGCGATTCATTTAAATAATTTTTTAACGATAATTGCAGTTTGAAAATCCGTTCAGGAACAAAACTATCAAGTTTATGAAATCTTTATAAATATTTTAAATACATTTTTGAAAACAAGTTCATCGTTACATTGTGTTTTATCTCACTGTATTCAGTTTATTAAATTGACGTTTTTATTTAAAATGTTATAACAAGTTTTTTATATTAAGTAAATATATTAAACTATGTTATACGGAATTTGTTTTTTCATTAATATTTAAAAATATATATATATATTATAAGTCACAATTCAAGCGACTTAAAAACTGACATGCTTAAGGTTTACATATTTATTAAGTTATCTAAGTTATTTATGGTGTTTTACGTAAGCTTTAGTTTGTGATTTTTAAGTTTTACCTTTATCATTTATTCTTATTTGCCTTATATATATTACTTATATGTCTAAATTTTCCTTTTAACAGCTAGGTTTGAATGTAGTGATTTCATATTTACTTTTACAGTTAGAAGATGCTTTCAGAGAAATAAATACGTTTTGATGAATATAAGCTTTTCAACATTTTATATTTTTATTTAACTAGACACAGAGAAATCGATTTACCTCAGTCAATACCATAAGTAACAGTAATTATATGCTTATATTTAAATATTAGACCTAAATGATAAGTTTGTTGCTTTAGTTTGAATTGAAATATAAAATTAAAAAATTAATTGAAACTGTGAGAAAAAGTATTAAAGTTTGTGTATATTTAGACTTAACCTCTCGGCAACATAATTTTTTAAAACAAAATTAGTCACATTTCTAATGACTTACAAATTTTCCGTGTTCAGACTGGTGATTGAGTTAAAGTCGTTTAGTGATTAATTTTAAATATAGTGGGTATAAATATGTGATTTTAACTATTATAACTTCATTAAAATGACAAGCCATATACTTTTTAATTGATTTTTTATATATGTAACTATTGAAATGTGGGTTCATATTTTTAGTATAAATTTATTGTTTATTTTTCTATATAGATATAACATCTTTTGTTTAATTAAATCTGAAATAAAATGTAACAGACATAGCATAAGTTACTAATAATAAACTTTGTATATTACTAAAGTTTCTAGGATGATAACTACTTAGTGTCAGCTTAAATTTTTAATTTTATAGTTTATCTAAAAACTACGATCAAAATTTTTAGCCCTATTAATGGTTATAACATCTACATAAGTAATTTTCAAATAATTTATAGTATGTTTTTAGATAAAGTATTTGTAATAATTTTTTAATAAAGTTTAAAAGCTGAATCAACATTTAACTTGTAATTAATTTAACGATTTATATCCTTTATTACGTATGAGTTTTTATTTAAAAAAAAAAATAAATTAGCAAAATTTTAATCAACAACATCAACAACTTTATAACATTTTTAAAGCTTATAAAAAAAAATTGTTAAAAGTTAAAAATTATAGTCTACATTAAATGTTCAATAAAAATTTCTATAGTGTACTCAGGTACACAAAAGTTACAAATCGATACCAGCATCTACAAATAGAAATTAATATGTTTTTGTAGTAAAAATAGAAATCCTGTATCTCTAGTTTGTAAGTCATTTAGAAAGTGATAAATTGTTTTAATATCTTAAAGCTTCCATGTAAATTCAAATAAAATAATAAGCTAACCTACAAACGATTTACACGTTAAATTATTAAAATATATTTTGATTTTTTTTACTTTTATTTTTATAAAACTTCGAGGCATATGTTAATAAATTTATAACTAAGTTTTCGAAGCGAAAAATTGTTTTCTTTAAGTAATCATGATTAGCTATAAATCTTTATTTTTGACATATAAATTTTTATCTTTTGATGAAACATAGTTTTTAGCAGGTTATTCATACTTCATATAAAATGATCATATTAATAACTTGTTTACGATACAAAACATGAACTTCAAATTTCTCATAATATTGGTTTTACACTGAATATAAAGTTTTACTTTTTTAGCAAATTTCTAATCATATAGATAAACTTTTCAATTTGAAATAAATCTATAAGTATTAGTTCCAATTAATTGTTTTTTATTATTTGTTTAGTTCGAACTTTCACAAAAAACAACATACGAATATATATACTTACAATATTATTACTAGCATACAGAGAAATAAAAATAGCACAAATGTTAAAGCTTGGTTTGTACTGCTTTATTAATTTTTTTATGAAAGTGACTAAAAAATTGATTTTTGTTTTCATAATTAATATGATTTTGCTTTAAAAATAAAAAAAGTATATTAAATGATCGATTAGATAAAATTACGGTTGATAAAAACTTTTTTAATACCTATATAAAGAAATAAGTACAATCAATAAGTCTTATTTAATCCGTATTTAAAACATTAAAAGACAGTTTTTTTGTAATGTACTTTTTTGGAATGTTTGTTTTTATTTTAATATTGAGTACTTAAAATTTGTTTAAACATTTTTAATAAATGTGTTGTCTTTTATGAAATGTATATTTCAAAAACGACTAAAAGTAATCATATCAATTATTTATTTATACTATATAACGTAAGTTCAATTTTCTTTTTTCATTTCTTTAAGTTAACAATGTATTAAATAACATGTATTATATTTACGAAGGTCCAGTTATTTATTAGTTGACCATATCAGTTTGTGCAATGTATATAAAAATGTTTAAAAATTTTAGTAAATAACTAAATGATTAAAACTTATCATTATTCTAGAAAAAACTAAAAGTCATGTTTGCACTTATAACAACTTGATTAAGATTAATTGAATGAAAAATTAAGTAATAAAGTTCGGTCAAATTAAACTTATCAAGTAAATAACTATTTAAAAACGCTTCTTAATCAAGCATACAATAAAGTTAGTTGAAAATGTTAAAACCAAAATGATAATGTTAACTAACTCAATTTAAATTATAATATGTATATATTAGTTTAAAACTTTAAAACTTTGTTCGACAACTTTGAGAAAACATAAAATTATTAACTTTATTAAACGTTACAATTATTAATTTAAGTAAAACAAATGTATTTTAATCAGAAAGCTATAATCTATTATAAGAACTAGTATTCACAGCGTAAAATTTAAAAAAAAACGTTAGTCATATTCATAGTAACTTACAAACTCAAAACGACCAAAACTTTATTTAGTTAACAAATACTTAATGTTTCATATTGTTAGATGTTAGTATTAGTTTGTGGCTTTGAATTTGCTGAACTCATAAAATGGTGATAAGATTAATTCCTTGTCCTTAAAAATATGAATTTTGTGTTAGAGCTTATTACATTATGTTTTGCGTGGCAAATCACATAAGAAGACAATATTTTAAAAACTACATAAAATTTAGAAAGGAAAAAATCATTATTTTTCTAATTAAACCTAAACTAGTAAGAATAAAGAAAAAGAAAAAGAAAATGTCTGATATTTCAGTCATAATTTAGCATACAAATAGTGTTGTCATTAGTTCTGCCAAAAAAGACTTTTATATCTCTAATACGGCCATACAATATTGTATCAAAAGGTTCCAAAATGCTTCCCACGTATTGCTTTCTTTATCTTCTTGTAGTAACTGTATCTTTATAAGTTAAGTTTTTGGTTGGGCATTTGCCTTTGAGTGGGCATAGGTTTTTGTTTATGTAATTGCAGAATGGCGTTTCTGTGTTAGATTTTTCTTTTTTTTTCTATAACGTATAAGATTTTTTTATTTTGTCCTTGAATTAAACTTTTTATATTGCTCAGACAACTATACGACAACTAATCATTGTTATATTTTTTATCTTGTTTAGACAGTTGTTGTTTTTTGAATGTTTGTTTATTGATTGCAAATCATTTTTGCTACTTTTGTCTTTACTTATTTCCAAAATGGTGGATTTTATTATTTTGTTGTTCACAAATTTTACGAACCTGCTACATGCACTATACTTATTGTTTATTATTTGTATACTTATTTATTTGTTTAACTTTTAAAATTATATTATTATTAAGTAGCTCAAATTTTCAAAAATTAACATAAACTAACCTGCAAACACTGTGATTTTCCTAATTTGATAGTTTTAAAGCCTAGGTTTAATTTAATTTTTTGTTTTAGTTTTTAATTAAAGTTTTTCATTCAGCTTATCGTTTTTTACAAGTTTATAAGTTTTATAAGTTTTAAATATTTACAGATTTTATTCAACTGATGATCTCGTTGTATTTGGTTCAAGCGAGTGAAACATTCTTTTGTTATTAAAAGATAGATGTTTTATATTATTTAGTTTAGTTTTTAGTTTCTATTCACTTATTTTTCATTTAATTTTACTGTTATCCTTGGTCGACAAGCGGTTCTACGGTTTGATCGGTTGGGAGTTGACTGCAGGTTTGAACTGAGTGGTTTTCGGGATGTACTGCATAGATAAACTTATTTGTTAGATTTTACACTAATGGCTTACTAAATCAAAAATAAATAAAAATATACAAACTTAATTTTACTTCACCAACTGTAATTGTAAAATTAAATTGTTTTTCTAAGCTACGAAAAAACACTGCTAAAACATTTTTATTAGATCTTGCTATAAATATTTCTTATTAGTTTCGATATTTTCGGAGGGCTGTCAATAAAACTATTCAATCTTAGTATTTAATCTTAGTAGTAAACTTTAAAAATGGTTTGAAAAATATTAATAGTTTATATTCTTAAAGTCATTATGAATTTGTGTTTTTATTTTATACTAATAATCTATGATGCGTTCTTCTAAAAGATATGTACTTTTTTTTATGCATTTATTTTGGTAATCTACTTATAAAGGTTTTAACAAATACATTTTACAGATACTCACATTTAATAATATTTTTTACATTAATGCCGATAAAACTTACAAACTTATACTAGCATAAATCAATTCAAATAATTGAACTAATTTGAAGAAACGGTTTATTTTGATTTAAAAATTTTTAAGTCATTGCAGTCGTGACTAATATTTTCTCAAATTCTGGTTACATAGAGCTATTATTTATTATCTTAGATGAAAGTAATTATGTACTAAATATACCGTTTTTCAAGGAGAACAATATGACAGAAGAATAACAACCATTTTTGCTTTGATTTAAAATTCGATTTATGCTAGATTATACTTGTTTAATTTTAGTAAAATAGTTTTTTTCCTCAACCTAAGAAGTAAATAAGTTTTATTAGTCATAACTATAATGACTTACAAACTAAGTTTCATAATAAAACGAATTACTCATTTAATATTTCATTATTTATACTTTAATGTGTCCGTACAAGTTTGTGACTTGATTATGTATCACTGAGTTCAAAAAGTTATTATCCTCTTTGGTTTAACTTTTTTTAATGTTCTCTCTATCAATAGAACCGTAAGATAAAGCACATAAGCTACAATAAGAATTATCAACATAAATTTTTTGAGTTTTAGACTAAACTATATGAGTATACTTTATAAGTTATACTTAAAAAATATAGGACAAACCACTAAAAGATTGACAGTTTTGAGTAAAATTAAATTAAAATTGACTAGATGAGATTTTGTTTCAGAGTTTTCATCTCGTGAACTTTTTTAGTTTTCTTCTGGAATTGCTAATAACATGTAATAAGAAAATTATACATTCTTTATAAAAAAAGAGTAGTCAACTTTTTAAAATTTCGTATACAAATGTAGCATATTGAGGCTAACTTATTAACTATTTACATGATAAATAAATCATTTGCTAATGTATTCTGAAGTACGATGTTATGGTTATCGATTTATATCGATAAATATGTCAAAAACAAAATTAAGGAATGAAGGTGCTATAAGTAATAGTGAAATTATACATAAACAACTTTAAAAGTCTATGCAGTTTTAGATTTAACTTCTCATGTACCTTTGTTTTAAAATAAAAACCAGTCACACTTGTAGTAAATAACAAAATGTCCATACACAACCAGGAAATTAAAATAAAGTCCTTTAGTAATTAATACTGCAAGTAGTTGATATGAATTTGTGAGTTTAATTTTTATTCAGTAAGAACAACAAGTCATGCACTTCTTGATTGAGTTCATATTTCATAAATATTTTTTTAATTAAAATATAGATACATATGTTTTTAGATTAGATAAATTGTTCAACTTCGATTAAAAGTAGATTACACATAATATATCTTATTAAAGCATATTAACAATTAAAATTTATTACAAAACATTTTCGAATTGCATATAAATTTTTAATTTACTATGTAGTATTTTTTATTTTAGCTGTTATAAAGACAAACCTTTTTTTTCTAATATAATATTGTTATTTGAAAATTGTTGTTTAAAAACATATAACTAAAACAAATTCCACTTATTGCATATAAAACTAGTAGAACTATCTAATTATTAACTTAGTAATGAAGTTATTAAAACATTTTCCAAATTACTTAAAAATATATGTTTTAAAATGAAAGCTACAAAATAACACTTCGGATATTTTTGCAAAGAAGTTTGCGCTAATGTATTAAAAATAGATTTTCTCAATTTTACATATAACTTTTAGAAAATTGTGTGATAAATGTGTTAGCTAAGTAGCAGTATTTAAAATTTTAACTTAAAAATTATTTAAATTTTATGTTATTTATTTTTAGCATATAATCAAAACTATTTACTTCCTTTTATAAATAAGTTTTCAATAGAAAAATAACTATATTTGTTTGCTTAGTTTGTTTAAGCTAAACGATAACTTTTAACTCTGTAACATTTGTGAGTCCGTTTATTAACGTTTATTTAAACAATTTTCTGAGAGTACTTTAAATACTATTAAATAGTGAAGCGTGAAATCTCTTTAGATAAGATAATCGAAATTCACTAGTTAGTGTTAACATATAAAAAATTTAATTAATAAAAGGTTTGCATTAAATTTAAGATATCTAAAAGAACAGTTTGTAAGCAACAGACGAATTTTTTTATAATTAAAGTTTACAGCAAAACATTTAACTAGTGATCTTTAGTATAATTTACTTTTAAATAAATATTTTTATATTGCTAAAAAATTAAAAACTATTTATCTATTCTTTGAATAATTTTTCACACTAAAAAGTAAAAAAAATATAAGAAGTAGTTTGCTTATAAGTTTTGCTAGACACTTTTTTTATGATAGTAGGATAGTTGAAAAAAAAATAGAGTTATCAAAAGGTGAATGAAGCATTTTATAGTTTTTTACCAACAGCTAGGATATATTTCTATTTGTATTATATTGAAGTTGACCATAATAAAATTTGATCATAATTTATTATTTTTAAACTTCACTTTGAGTTAATACTATTTAGCTTTCAACGTACGACCTCTTAAACAAGAAGCTAGTGTATAAAAAAAACCCATTTGTATATAGGAAAACAATGCACTTTATCTATAAATCTTTAACAACTTACTGAACTTAAATAAAAAAGTTCGCAAACTAATTTTTACATAAAAATTTTAATCATACCTAATTAAGCCTTTAAATAAAAAGAACGTAGTGACTATTTAAACTATTAAGGTCAACTTCAAAATAATAAAGCAAATAAAAAACAAAGGCAGTTAGAAAAATGTCAAACAGTCGAAATATATTCACTTTTAAATCAGTTAACTAAGATAACTGTACGAAAGCAGAGTACAAATTTTAATATAATTTCATGAAAAAAAAATTCCTAAGTTTTACGTCAATTGAAATGATTGTCTGCATAAAAAATATTGTCACTAAGTTTAATGATATTCTTATGTAGCCTTATAGAGTTTTTACCATATTATCTCAGTTTAAAGTCTTCATGACAGATTATACCAGTGTTAGATTTATTTATTTAACTGTTTAATTTTTTAGTGTTCAAAAATCGCATCAGTTCGTAAGACATTGACTCAAAAATAAAAACTCGGTAGTAGCGCATTTTTTAATTTTTTGTGCGTAAATATCACATAAATAGGCAGCACGAATAAAATTAATCTCAAACCTTTTACCACCGTCACGTTATTTACTTTTCTCTGAAAACAACCCCTATGTAATTTGTATGGGACCATACATTTTGACCTTCGAGTTTTTGGTTAAATTTTTTTTTACATGTAGCGATCATCTTAAAAACACATTCTACGCGTTTTCAGACGGTTTTAGGAAAAAATAAATAAAAACAACGAAAATTTATAAAAAGTACAGAAAGACTAAAAAAACTTCAACAAAACTATTTTGTATGATCTGAAAACGCGAATAATGTGTTGCTACATTTAAAATAAATTCAAATAAAAACTCGAAGGTCGAAATTTTAAGGTCCCATACAATTTACGTAGGGTTGTTTTCAGAGAAAAATTAATAGCTTGAAGATGGTTAAAGCAGGAAGCTATTTTTTTGAGCTGTCTTTTTTTTTTTTTTGATTTCCCACTTAAAAAGAATTGAATAAGCGAAATTCAAATGTCGGGGCGACATATGCACCTTACTGGAGATTGTCTTAATTTGTTTATGGGGTTAAAGCACTTTTAACTAGTAAGTTCATTTAAGATTCTACATTAAAAAACTATTACGAATTCAAACTGTTTCTAATTGTTAAACTAACAGATTAAATAACTTGCAATTGCAGTTTGGAATTCTGTTCAGCAAAAAAATAAGTAGTTTTCTGAGCTTGTAATTAACTTGAAACTTTATTACAGATCTTTTAAATAAAAAATAATATAACTGACTAATATTAAAATAACTTAAGTAATTTCGTTGACGGTGATATCTTAAAAATGTTTATGATAAAAGTCACTATTTATGTGACATACAAACTGAAGCGCTTCCTTCTGACATAGTTATCGAAATGTCTAAACTATTTAAACTGTTATACGTAAATATCTGTGACTTTTAATATTTTAATTCATCGCCAAGGTTTTTTATTTCCAATTTACACTCCAAAATTCACATTTTTTTTTTTTAAATGTATGATAGTTCTTTCAATATTTATATTTTAAACTAACTACCTTAGTTATAACAAAATATACAAATGAATTTTATAAATTTCTTTTAGATATGAACTTTAAAGTGCAAATGTATAAAAGTCTAAATAAAATAATCAATTTAATAATAATAAATAAATAACTTTTATGTAGTTTACATACATAATGAAAATGAAGTATGTTATAACTATTTCAGAACAGTATTAACTTAAAAAAGGTGTTTGTCAATTATAGTATATGCATACATCTGTAATTTACTATGTACACGCTAAATTTTATTTTTATAATAAGTATTACTCTATATTTTTGATTTAGACTGTAAATATTAATCAACTTCTGGAAAATAGTTGAATATATGTTATTTAAGTGATATACATTAAAGGTTTTAAGATTTTGGTATTATTCATATAAGTTTACAGATGATAGCTTAAAATTATAAAAGGTTATATATATGTTTTTATTTATACTTTAAAGAATATGCTACTGTAAAACTAAATTTAACAATTAAAATTTTTATCATGGGTATTTATACCATTTACTTTTTAATGAATATATTTTTAATAGATTTTGCTACAGTCAGCAGACTTAATTTTGTAGACAAACTTTTCTTTTAAAAGTATTTTCAAGCTACTATAAAGTGGCTATTTAGTTGTGTTCATTAGAATAATAATAATTTTTTTTTTCATTAAATAAAACATTACTCTATTTTATGGATTATAGTGTCCTTTCAAATAATTTAATACAACAATAAATCCATTAATTTTATTCAAAAGTCAGGAGATTTCATCATACTTTTGTTCTAAAACAACTTTTAAGCTACTGTAAAATGGCTAATTAGTTATGTTCATTATCATGGAAAAACAATAATTTATTTATTAAGTTTAATATTAGTTTATTTTATTTTCATGGATTATAAAGTCTTCTCACATAAACTTAGTTAACTTAATTAACAAAAATAATATATTTATAAAAATTAACAATAAGACTATTAGTTTTAGTTAAACCATCATATTTTATAACTGCTAAAATACGTTTTACAATAGTTTTTTAGATCAAAATACCAAATAGATTTTTCAACAAGGCTGTAAAGGCTAAAACAAACACTTATAAAACTAAAATACAATATTAAAATAAAATTTAAAGCTGAAATTGAGTTTATAATAAGCACTATAAATATTTGAGTTTAAAATTAATAGTAAGAGTTGGAATTTTAATATTCTAAACAATTAGTTCAGATTAATACTGTTTGCTAATAGAAACACGGTAAAACAAAATATCACAGTAAGATATAACCTAGAGTGTTATCTTAAAAAAGATAATTAACTTATGTAATGTTAAATATTAGTTACAGCTTCAGTATGGGTCTTATAAATCAGCGAACTTTTAGTTTTCAGCTGGGTTTTAAACTTAAAATATTATACTGGGAATTTTTATACATTAGCACTTATCACATAAACACAATGTGCAAAATTTTGGCCGGTAACTTTTGATTTCGTGTAATTTTTATCATTATCTTAAGTACTTTTGAATATCCTGTTATTTTAAATTGTAAGCATCAGTTTGTAATTTATCATCTTTCAAATTTATTTTAACAAGTTGTGCTGACTTACCTAAACAAAATTTTAACTTTAAAAAAATTGTTAAATTTGAAGTTTATCAAACTAATGTAATAGTCAGTAGAAAAATTACAAGATTTTTTTTCGATTCTTATTAACATCAAATTCTTACTGCGATTATAAAATCTAAATAGTTTGCAAATTCTAATATCTGTCTTGGTTTACAGCTTAGTTTTCAAAGTCGATGTTTATATGACTAATAAAATATGTGCACACTAAAATATTAGTTTTGAATAGGAAAGCTAGTTAGTTTGAGTAAATTTAACTAAGGTAAAACGTTTAAAGTATGATGTATGATCTAAGAACTATATTGAATAAATTAAACTATTCTTTAAACTGAATTAAATACTTTTAATAAAAATATAAACAAGTTTTAAATAAAACAAAGCAAAACTTACACCTAACAAAACTAATACATTCAAATCAAACGGTTCTATATTAGTTTAGTATATAAACACTTACTATCAAAAAAAAACTTTGGTTGTTTTTCATATTAGTTATATATATATATGTGTAGTTAAACAATTATGTAACTTTAACTATACAAAAAATATATAACAGTACCAATTTTTTTAAAAAACTTAATAAAAGTTATTTCATTTTTTACTAAAACACGTTTATCAGCATAATACATTTGAAACATTAATAATAGTATCAATTTTAAGTTAATTTGATTTAGGTTTTCACTTTGTAAGTCAATGCATAATAAATGCTTAAAACAAAAAAATTCCTGTAGTTTAAGAGTCTATTTATGTATTTCTTGATGATAAATTGTATCAATTGTTCCTATAAATATTTTATGCCAAAATAAAATTGAATTAAAAACTAAATGTCGATTTAAGTTTGTGATTTTTTAAAACCTAAAGTTTTTATGAGAAAAAGTTATATAAAGTTAAATTTTAAAAATGAATCTATTTTATTCTAAAAATATTTTATTCAGTTTGTAATTGTTTAATTTAATTACAACTTAATTGTCACATTTATCTCTCTAATACTCTAAACAAGGTAAAAATAGCAATCGGACGGTTTAAATTTTAAACAACTAAATTAGGTGCTAAACATCTTCATTCTTTGCTAACAGAATATTTAAAGCAATTTTTATTTATGTCAGTAAATTTCAATTTTTCAAAAATGTGATCGTAGTACATATTAAAAACAATATAACGTCAATATTACAGTAAAATAGTAATTATATTTGTTAAATATTTTATTGTAAAGTTTTTTACGGATAAACACCTTTAATATCAAATAAAATAGGAAAAATTATTCTTTTTATTTGTAGTTGATCAACAGAAAACAAAAGTATTTAACATACATTTATAATACAAAAGTATAACTAAAATTCTAAATTGTATTTTAATCAGTATTTAAGAGAATACAAACTAATTGTTTAAAATGTTCCAAATTGTATTAATACCAAATAAAAAAATTATGGTATTTAAACTTTAAGAGCTGTTATTTGATGTTTTCTTAAGATACTAATAGTATAGTATCGAATCTAAAAAAAACCAAAACGTTGTTTTAAATATGTCGTGATAGTATATCAAATAGATCATAATTTGAATAATGTAGTAAGTTATTTTTTATTTTGATAATTTTTAAAGCTGCGTTTGTTAATCACATTTGCTTAGTGTATAGGCTAAGTTAAAATTTTATTTGTTTTATTTAGATTGAATTAAATCATTATGTTAAAGATTTTTAAATGTTAAAACATTTTAACTAGTTTCGTTATATACTAATTAAAAAAATGTTAAGTTCTAAAAAAAATATTATTGAACAGTTAAGTTTTTCTGCAAAAAAGTTTAGCATATTTAAATTTTCTACGTTTATTAGTTTTAGTTTGCACAGTTAATGTATTGAACATGAATGAGATATTAAAGAAAAATTAGTTTAACTACTTTCTTTAATAAACTTTCTTTAATAAACTTTTAAAAAATAAGACCTAATCTATACATCTAATAAAACTATTTTACATTGTTTAATTATACATATGTATACGGATGTTTTATTTACCTTACTTTTAACAAGTAATATCATTTTTGATTTAACTTAACTGATTTAAGAATAAAACATTTTTAGAGGTACTTGAGCATGATACTATAGTTTTATTGTTATTAAGTTAAAAAAAAATAAGAATTTTCAATAAACAATTATTTGACTGGAACAGCTTATTTCTAAAACAGTAAAACTAGAACAAAGAGTTTTTTAGAATTTTTTATTTGTTACTCTTTTACCTTTTCTAAACGATTTTTTTTGTTCTGCTATTTCTGATTACAATCATTATAATTCTGAACATAAAAATTTTCAAAGAAAAAAAAAATATGCTAAAAATAAATAGATTGAAGTTCAAAGTATATTATGATTTTAATTCACAAACCTTTAATGATATTTATCAATATAAATTGTAAACGTATTATTAAATATTTAACTAGTTCGTTTGTCACTATAGTTGTGTTTTAAAACGGTCGTAAATCTATAAATTAAAACTGCGGTAAAATGAGTCAATGGTTTACTTTTAAGTAACAATGTAAATATATTTTCTTATTTCGATTTATAATACATACAAATTATAAACTTGGTGCAAAAAATAAAACATAACTCTTAAAACAAAAAAGGTTATTCTGTGTATTAAAATTTTTCAGTATACTTTACTTTCTTTTTCTTTAGAATTTTTAAGGATATTTTTTTAATTTTTTTAAATTTTTGTATGTTTTATTTAGTTTGTCTGTTTAAAACTTATCTATTTATACTAGATATCATCAGTTATTTTTTAAAAAGTATAGTTAAGTAAGTATGAAAAAATATACTTATTTAAACTAGTTTAAGTACTTATACACTATTTTATTTCGAGGACAAAAGATAAACGACATTGAGCTATAACATTAATTATTTTTGTGTTTATATTAAGAGTTAAACAGTTGTAGTTATTACCGAATTCAATTAAAATAAATTTTTCAAAACTCACTTATATTGATTTTACTTGCTGAGCCTTTTAATAACGTCATACATACTAAAAATCTATTTGATTAAGACATATTTTCTTATATAAAAATGTTTGACTTTTACTAATAGGCTGGTTGGTTTTTTTTAGTTTTAAGGTCATTGTAATTATGACTAAAAATATAAATTTTTCCCAGAGAAATGTAGTTCTTAATCAATTAACAATTTTTTATACTTTTTTAAGACATGTTTAAAAGTTATTTTCTATTCGCTTTAAGAAGTTCCACAACTTTTAGTATTGAAATATTTAAACTGACACAAAATAACATATCTTTTTTCTATGCTTGTTGCCAAAAGTTAAAACTTATTTCAAAAAAGTGATTGTCATAATAATCTTTCGAAATCAAAATACTTTAGAAAAGTAACTTTTAACAAACACTCTAAAAGTAGTAAATATTCACTGATGTTTAACAAAAAATATTTTCTAATTAATATCTGTACTATTTTAGTGTAAAGTTAAACAAGTAAGTTTTTATTTAGCCTAAACTGTGCAACAAGAACGTTATGATGTATCGTAGCTTGTATTCTGTATTGATAATGTTAATGTTCTAGTATTTATATAATTTTTTAATGTGCTATTTAAAAGTATACAAATAAAAAATAAAAACAAACACAAATAACCCTTATATAAACTAACCCTTAAAAAGTGTTTATAAACGTAGTATTTGCTTTACATCTTTAATGGTAATATTTAAAACAATAAGAATGGAAGGTTTACACGAACAAAATTATTTAAAGTTCAGGCATTTAGAAACCACAAACTGTTACTGATATCCATCAAAATAAATTCTTTAACCGTTCTATGCGATAAAACTTGGATGAACTGAATTTTTTAAGTGATTGTTATTGTTACTATCATTGTAAAATTAGAAATAGATTTGAGTTTTTATCCTAATTGACTTAATAAAATTATATCTGAAAAAAAAATATTTAAAACTAAAATGTGTTTCAATCAAAAATAATAATATATTTTTAAACCATAACATAAGTACTTTCCAAAAGTTAAAAACTAGAATTACTATAAAAAATGCTATATAAACCCCGTGGACTTTTTTTATGTTTATTTTATATCTTACTAGTTGTATTGACTTTTATACCCTTTTAAATTGTCTTAATTAAAAAGATAAAGTATTGAAATTAAAACTGTTAAGGTCTATTTTTAATGTTTTTTAGATGTATTATTTAAATGTTAAAAAACAAAAAATAAACACATTAAAAATTATTTAAAGCTCGACATAACTAGCTTTAAGCATTTACTTTTACTAAATTAAAAATTTTATATTAACAAAAAATGTTTTAACCCTTGAATGGGATATAGAAGACCAACAGTTGTTAAAAATAATTCTGAAAGAAGTTTTTGAACGAAATAAATTGAATAAACTTGCAAAACAAAACACATTCTAAAACACTGAAGTAAGCTTTGTTTACTTTGATATAATTTTTTTAATAAATTATCTAATAATTGAACTAATTTAAAGAAAACCTCGTAAATACGTCATGATTGTTGATTTAACAAACTGCAACGATTAAAATATATATTTTTTAATATTTCAAAAAGTTTCATCTTTAAATTTTAGTTTGTAAGTCGTTAAAAAAAAGACTAAAATAAATTTATTGAGTCACAACTTTTTTATATTACCATAACAAAAGAGAAAATGGAATGCGAAGCATGAGAGAAAGGTAGGAGAAAATTAAGAGCTGCGCAGTTCTAATTACTTTACCTTCTATCATGTCACATGACTCACATGATTCAGAAAAGAATAAATCAAGTTCTGTCTGCAAACTGACTATCTGCAGAAAACAGCTAATATTAGACGTATATTGAAGAAACATCAGTTTTAATGTAGAAAAAAATAGAGTTACAACCTCTATATAAATCTTATAACCCTACAGTTTTGATTACTAATTAAGAATTTATTTTAATTTTCGAAATAAAGTGATGGGTTCACACATGGCTTTCCCAAACTTATTTACTAAATTGCCCCCTTATCAGAAGTTTGAAAATAATCGCCTAATGATTTTAAACAGTAATTTTCCTATTGAGTTCGCACTTTTGAGCTAAAAAAGTGGTGTTTGAAATATAATTTAGACTGATACTTCTCAGGCAAGCATTTTGGACAAGCATTTTTCAAAGTAGTTTTAAAACGGGCCGAAATTAAACCGGATATGGACCGTACATTACCTATCTTAAGTCTTAACTGAAACGGACATTATAAAAATCTCTGATGTTACGATTTTCGGGCTATAGTAGTTAATGCTAAAAAACTTATTTAAGCCGCACAATATACTTAAGTTATTTTGCGGCTTAAATCAAATACTTGTAATATCAAATACTTATAAAAATAACTAACTTGCATATAAATTACCTGGGAACGGGTCATAACTGCACGAAGACAAAATTGCACAAGGTTACTAAATTGCACGAAGATACTTTTACACGAAGACAAATATGTGCGAGAGAACAAAAATACACAAAGACAATATTGCACTAATGGTCAGTTTGCACGATTTAATTTTTTACACGGAAGAGAAAAAAAAACAAAAAAAAAAGATGAATTAATAAAAAAAAGCTCCCGACCGAGGGTTAGGGGTAAAATGATAGTAAAAAAAAGGTTTTAACCCGCATAAAAATGTTCTCGGGCAAAATACTCTGCTCGTTTAAAAGTCTCTTCGTGCATTTTATGCACTCGTGTAATTTTGTAAGCTCATGCAAATTTAACAGCTAGCAACACTACCTATACTTAAATATTTGATTACTATGTTAGTATATGAAAAAAATTTTTTTTTTAATTTGTATTACAAGCTAAAAAACTTTATATTAGTTTAAAAATATAACTTACATAGTATATCTAAATTAATTACAACAACTTCTTTTATTCTATTAAAAAACTACTTCAATATGGTTTTATTATTTAGTCTAACTAAGTGACTTTTCAAAAAACATACGGAAATATCATGAGGTGATAGTTTAAAACAGGGGTCGGCAGGCAGTTGGTGGTCGCGGGCCAAATTTCAAGTTTACAAAGTCTTCGCGGGCCGCAGTTTTAGTTTTAGTGACAATTGAATAATCTTTCGGTTCTAGTTTTAGTCACGCTAGAGAAAAAATTTACTTTTATTTACCTTATGATTTTAAATAACTTTTAGCTATACATAGAACGAGTATTTAAATTAATTTAAATAAAATTAGAATAAAATTTACACTGACTAATATACTTAAGTGTTAATAAACTTTGTACTTTCATAAGCACTTACTTAGTTAAATTTAATACTTTTGTAATTTTACATACAAATTAACTCTCTATAAAAACCAAACTTTAATGACAATTTATTAGTTACTTTTATATATTTGTTATATTATCAACCCCTTTTTTCATATTTCTAAGAAAATTAACTTCAAAAAAAAGTTTTTGCGTGTTAAATAATTTACATTCATTAAAAAATTTAGTAATTATTTAATTTAAAAAAATTAATACCTGTTTGTATTATAGAAAGCTAGAACAAATTCTTTAACATAATTAATTCTCGAATACTTAAATAAAATATCTTATTAGTAACTAGTCTTTTACATGGTTGTCACTTAAAAAGCAAAAATGTCTGAGTTATATCAAACCAGCCTAAGTTCATTAAAAGTTTAAAAAGCTAGTAAATCGTTGTAAATCAAGCTTAAGCCCTAGTAAAAATATCATCATCATTAAAAAGTACACAAAGTGTAAAAAAACAAGAAAAAACTACAATTAGTAAACTACACTACAGTCATAAAAACTATTCTGGGAATTCTAAGATTTATTTAAAGTTTTTGAAATAAAAGTTTCACACACAGCTGAGTTTTCAAGCTTTTAAGATAGCCTGTTTGTGTAGCAACCCAGTTAAAACAAAATTCACAATATAAAGAAAAAACGAAACTTATTAACAGTAAACAAATTACATGCCAAAAAAATATAAGTCAGCTGGAATGAACAATTAACACTTTCTTCAACATTTTTAACAAAAGTATAAAACTTAATTGAGTCATAGCGAAGAGAAAAACCTCTTTTTTATTAAACATTACAGCAATTCTTTATCTGCAATAACAATTTAAAAATATTAGTTGTAAAATAAAAGACGAGCAACAAAAAAAAAACGCTAGTTAGGAGTTATTGCGAGAAACGATAAAAAAACAAATCACCAAAGTCAGTTCCAACAAAGCACATGATTATCTTCAATAACTACAGAATTATCAGAAAAAAGTTGTTAAGGCAGGTTATAAAGTAGCAAAATTTATTATCAATGATGAGATACCGTTTATAATTGAAAACTTTTTTAATGAATTTTTGTTGGCAGTAATGAAAAACTTTTGTTTATTTCTTCAATGACAACAAAAAGTCCTGTTTATAAAATGCATTAAGGTTATAAAGTCGCATCAATCAAATTATGACTTTAATCAATATGTTAAGATGAGAACACTGATAGAAAAACTATTGCTCATCTGAGAATTTTATTAGAGATGTTTTTTTAACTTCGACAAATTAGTATAATTTCTGGGTTTAGTTCAAACACGAAGCACAACAATCGGTGAAGTTTTACAAGTAAAGGTGCAATGCACCAAAAGTTTTTAGAAGTACAAATCCTTCTTTTATTTCTAGTATAAAGTTTAATTAATATTTAAAAAGTGTCTTATAAAGTATATCAATATTAAAAAACACTGTTAAGCTACTTTAGTTTATTTTCTAATAAAGAATTGTTTATTTTCTAAAATTTTTGTGTCAAATTGAAATTTCACTACTTTACATTTAAAAATTGTTTGAAACTCCAGGCTTTTTCAAAAATTCTCAAATTCAAGTTTTTTTCCAAAATTTTTAAGCATAAATTTTCAAGTTCAAAGCTTGAACTTGATATTTCATAACATATATTATAACTGAAACTAACACTTTGGGTTTAACAAAACTTACATCATAAGTTTAATTTGCCACTCTTTTAAGCAAAAAAGCCAGCCTGAATTAACAAAAACGTTCCTGATATTTTTGTATACAAAAAACAATTCTGGCCAAAAACCTATAAAATGACTTAGTTATCCTGAGATTTGAAGTCTTCAAATAGTGATAGTCTGAGTGTGTGTCAATGTTTATAAACTATCCCTAAGTCTAGTTTATATTAAATATGTAGCGCCAAAAAACAGCAAATGTGTGTATTGATATGCAAAGCATAAAAGTTAACTTAGTTTGACAAAATCAATATTTGAAAAATGAAATTGATACCTAACAAAAACTATATTAGTTTATGTCATATATATTGTTTTAATTGTGTCTGTACAAATTAAGATATTACATGTAGAAAAAACAAACTTAGAAAATTATGCATAAACTAAACTTAAACTAACTAAAGTATTTTATAAAAGGTGGTTTAAAATATGAGCATTGTTTTAAGTTGGTGTGCATATAAATTAGTTCAAGTGCAAACAAAACTTCTAAAAAATTAAAATGTGTCAAAACAAAACTTTAATAAACCTTTTTTTCTTATTACTATGTTATTTTAAATGTTTTTACACTAAAACATAATATTAAATAAAAAATATATAAAAGAAACTTAGGTATAAAAAATTTTGGAAATAATATCTAAGCTATAAAGAAATGACACTTTAGTTAATTACTGTGCATTACTTTTGTACAAAATGGAAAACATTTGCATTTAGTTTATTTGATAAATAGGTATAATATAACTAACTTAATAAATTCAAGCACTCTTTTTTCAGATAATTACTTGCTGTTGTAAAATAGAAGTTATTATAAAGCTCAGAAAAATATCCTGTTAGAATGCTAATCTGTCTTTTTCACATTTTTAAATTAAAGTAGTAACTTCTTCTAAATATTTTTTAATGTTATACAGAGACTTAAAACCAACTAAACAAATTAAATCGAATTACCGAAAAAAATTTTATTTGAAAAATATTTTTGCTCAGCGGGCCACTTTTACATGCTTGCTGGCCAC
Organism: Thalia democratica; assembly: GCF_965202585.1. Classification (NCBI taxonomy): domain Eukaryota; kingdom Metazoa; phylum Chordata; class Thaliacea; order Salpida; family Salpidae; genus Thalia; species Thalia democratica. The sequence continues at coordinate 108,171,085 of NC_139165.1, forward strand.
AAAATTTTCTTTCGCGGGCCGCATTTCATTCAAAAAAATAACGTGCTCGCGGGCCGCAATTGGCCCGCGGGCCGCAGTTTGCCGACCCCTGGTTTAAAATAACTAACAGAGATCTTTACAAATAATTTATGATCCCAAATAGCATACATGTCAGCCGTCAGGTTAATAAATGGTGAGATGGATTCCATTCATGTATGACCTATGTAGTTGTTAATTGAGAAAGATATGAATAAAGGTATGTATTTTACTTGTAAATAATAATCTTTAGAACATAATTTTTTTCTCTTTATAATACGTAAACGAAATGGACTTTTTTTGTTTAATTTTTACCTTAGGGTCAATTATTCATTAACAAGCTACACTTAGTAAAAAAGCAAGCCAAAAATAAAAATTTCAAGACTGCCGAATGATAAAAAATATTCTCTCTTCCCCCTAATTAATTATTTAAAATATTATTAAAATGATATCAAAATATGCCCCTTAATTAGTTATTTCATCCTAATAAATAAAATCGCCCCCAGGCGGCGGTACCGCCAACTTTAGAAAATCCTAGTTTACACTAACAACTAAATTATTATTAGTTTTAGACTTTTACTCAAACTTATAAAATTTCTATAAAAAATTTGGTAGACTATTTTTTTAACATAACTCACACCTATATAACTGAAAAAAAATGTTTATTGAGTTTTTATATATTAAACAAAGTTTCTTTTATTTGTAATTTGTAATAAAATATTATTTTTTTTTAATGTATATCTGACTAGTTATACATAATTGAACTCAATGTCAAATTTTGTCTTATAAATACTTAAATTTATTGTGAAACATTATACCCTTAACAGGAAAGATTGGTAAATGCAATTATCAAACAAACAGAATACAAATGAATACAAAAAACTACCAGACACAGGTCAAATAGTGCAATACATTAGTTTTTTTTTTCAAAAAGTTCACAGTTGTTTAATTTCTTTATTTATTAAGCTTAAATGAAAATGTTGTTTTAAAGTAAAAAAATTAGAATAAGTTTTTATATAGTAAATGTAGTACAACTTTTTCAACTCAGTTCAGGTATGTATAGGTTAAAATTCTTAAGTAATATCTAACATTCAAAGCTATAATAAATTTGTTTTTTTGATAGCAGGTTTATATTTTTACAGTTTATAAGTTACTAAAAATGTAATTACTAGTTGTATGTTTACATTATAATATACATAACAATAGTCACAATTCAAATGACTTAAAACTAAAGACAAAAATATCTTGTGAATCAAAAGTTTTTACGCTTTTGTATCTTTAATTAGCAGTGTCGACTTGTGTTATATAAATATGAATTATTGTAAGGTACACTACTTTTAATGTAATAATTTGAATGTTTTAAAATTGTTTTTTATATCTACTATATTTAATTCCATAAAAAGTTTTAACACTTTTTTTAGATATACACGAGGTTAAATATCTAAACTTTCAAAAAAAAAGTAAATAAATTGAGTTTTATGTTAAGTTTAAATGATTTTTTTTTTAAATTTGTCAGCATATACAAATAATTTTATAGTTTTATTGTACAATGTAATATGAATAGTATGTTTTAATAAATCATTTAAATAATTAAATATATTAAAGATTTTATCTAGCTAATACAAAAAGCTTTCACATAAAACATTGCGCTCTACTTAATAACAAAAAATTAATTTTTTTTTTTTTAAACGATACTAACTTTAAAGCAAAAATCGAGGATTTATTAAGTTTAGAAACACAATATGTCAGAATAAGTTAGTCAAAAACCTTAATTTATTTTAACTCTTCCGCCGAAACCATTAGTTGTCGCAATTTAGTACTTTTTTTATATTGGTAAACTTGTTTTGATGAGTATTCTTTGGTCTTGTAGATTAATTACGATATTGTAAAATGTTTTGCTTTGTTTTTTGAATGATTTTTTATAATTTTTCCTTGATATAGAAAGATCATAGGCCACTGACTTAATTAAAACTAATTACTCGATTAAAAATACTAGAGTTGAATAATAGTCAAATTTGAAGTGACTTACAAAATTTATCTCACTTCTATATTTCTCAAATGGTAGAAATTTGTTTAAAAATACCTTATATATGTATTTTCGTATGTAAATACTAAATTGTGGCATTAATTTGCATGTACAAATTAAGATAAATAAAGAACAGTAACTAACTTAGATCAATGTTTCGAGATATGTATAATAAACATTTTTTTTTTGTAATTTATAGAAATATATATAAATAAATTTTATAGCACTTTTATATTTAATTAAGATTACTACTTTTGCGTTTAGAAATGACTTTTTGAAATAAAAAAAGTTCAATTTTGATACTGTTTGAGTTCTGTTATATTTTTACATTATTTACTTCTATATTGTGTTTGTTTGGTAAATATTTTGTAGCAAGGACGTAGCTAGCTCAAAATAGTTACGAATCTGCAAAAAAAACAACGTGTTATGAGCATAGCTTATATAAGATAATTTTTGTTTAATCAATACTATAATTAAAGTAGAAGTAATGTTATAGTAAGGAAAATAGTTAACTTAAAAAAACACTTATTGATATTTATTCGAATGATAAAAACAAGTTATTAATATTAAAAAAAAATATTGTGATAAATTTAGACGTAAATCACTAAAAATGTGGTTCAAACTATTGTATTTACATACAATTTAAGATTTTAAACATTCGACGTAACAATGTCTATTTTTTTTTAAATAAACTGTTTTTTAAATTAATACAACTGTTAAAGAACTCTTTTTTTTATTTATTAAAATTTTTGATATTTTCAGATTGTTTAAAAATGATTCTTAAGCTAACGTAGACGAACTAAAACTAAAAAACTTTTAAAATAACCGGCAACTAAATCTATTTAAAAACTTATAATGAACAAACTTCAATAAACACTTTACTAGTAGCTTTAGTATTTGATGTATAACAGGTGAAGTTAGCATAATAAATTGTTATAAGTAATATAAATTAAAAATATAAATTAAATGTTTTTAGTATTTTAATTTTTCTAGTAGTAATAATGTATATTGTTTTAATTAATCTTAAGATGACAATTATGGTTATAAATTTTGGAGACGTCATTTTTATTAATAATTCAAAGCTTAGCTTCTTTTTCGAATTAATAAACAATCAAGTTTTTATTAATAAATCATTGTTTTGTTATTACTATTATTAATATTTTTAAGCCACTGCAAAATGGCTAGCGATAAAGCTTGTTTTTTTTTTTTTACAATGATCAGTTTACTAAAGAAATAGTTTTTTTTTTATCTTTATCAGGGGTTAGTAGGCAATTAGCACTCGCGATTAATTACTAAGTTTTAAGCTGGTCATAGATTTAGTTTTAGTGAGATTTTAATAACTTACTAGTATAAGTTTTAGGCATTTACGAACAATACATTTTGAATTTTATTTATATAGTAAAAAAGACTATAATCTACACATAGAGTACCCACTCAAATTTTAATATTTAATAGACTTAAGTTTACATTGACTAGTATACATATACCCTAAAAAACTATCCAATATCTTATAAATTTTTTAAATGTAGTAAAATAGTTTTATTTTTTTAGCTACCACCCAGCTCTCTGAAAAAATTAAGTTTAAAAACACTTATTGGTTACTTTTGTCTATTTTTTAAACATAATTAAGGACTTTTTCAAAATTTTATTTTAATATAAATTGTTATATACACTCTTTACTTATAAAACAATTTGTAGTTTTTTTAAAAAATTAGTGATATTAAAAAATTATTTTTAAACACAACAAAGATTTGAATTATTTCTTAAAAAAAAACAATTTTTTAATAATCAAATAGAGTTTCATACATAGTTGCTACTTTTCAAAGCAAAAATGCCTCAGTTATATCGAATCAGCTTAAGTTTATCAAAAGTTAGATAAAAAAAAACTAAAAACCTTAAATACCTATAATATTATTGTCACAGAAAAATGGGTGAGTGTCGCTTTTGCATGAGTGGACACTTTTGAACGAGGGAACACTTTTGCCTTAAGATACTTTTGTACAGCGACTCTATTGCACAATGGTCACTTTAGCACGAAGGGATACTTTTTTACGGTGTAACTTTTGCACGATGGATCACACTTGCACGATTTGACAATTTTTCGTTTTGTCACGTTTTTACAAAGGGTCTCTTTTGCACAAAAGGAAATTTTTACACGATGACTCTTTTGGACGATGGGTCACTTTTGTAAGCTTCTGATTTTTATTTTTTAAACAAAAATTTAAAAAAGTTAAAAGTAAAGTTTTATTTTTATCAACTTAAATAAAACTCGCTTTTTAAATGCAAACTATTTTAGAAAAAAAACTTTATTGTTTTGAATGAATTTTTAGTGTAAAGTTTTTATTAAAAATTTCACCTTGAACAATATGATAATATACTACAATTTACTTTAATCATGTTTATATTCTTAATTAAAGATAACTACATTGTTTTGATTAGTTTAAGTTAGAACAATTTTGAATACTCTAAATAAAACAAGCTAAATTTGGTAATCTTTTAACAAACATATGAAATTAATCTAGAAGGGTTTAAAAAGGAATCTTGAAACTAATTTTTTACTTTTACTCTTTTGATGTCAAAATAAGCATTATAAAGTTGTTTAAAAAAAATTATTTAATTTTTTTTTTAACCACTAATAGGTAAAAAAATTGATTAAGTTAATTTATGAATTGTTAAGGTATTTCAGATTTTACTTTATGTTTATTTTTTAGTTTTATCAATTTTTTCTAACCTGCGTGAGAATAAAAGAGCATTAAAAAGATTGAACTTTCAAACACTTGAACTAGGATCTTTCATTACTATAAATAATCTTTAAATATCTTTACTAAATAAATAAAAATACATCACAGAATTTAAATCTAAGAAAATCTTATAGAATTGGGTAAAGATTATTTAAACAAAATTTGAAAAAACGTCTATAGCTAATAGTACCATAAGAAATCGTCTCTGATACAAAAGATAAATCATATTTGTTTACAATAGTATTTGTAATTGAACACAATAAGCATGTAAAAAAAAATAAAGTTGTTAAAAGTTATCAAGGTGTTACTTTTACTAAGTCTAATCCATAATAAATTATTTTTGTTCTATTCAAGTAAATGTATGAGGTAAATTAATTATTTGTTTCATTAATATACTCATACTGTCTGTAAAACTAAATCACAAAGAACTTTTAAAAAATTGATACAAAGCTAGAAATACCTTTAACTAATTTTAACTTTATTCTATTTTTTAACGTAAAATTTTAATCAAGAGTTATTTAAAACATTTTATAGCATACAATAAAAGTTGTATATAACTTTTCTAAACCTAATACTAATAATATGAAGAGTTCATAAAAAGATGTTAAAATTGTTTTATATTAATAACTAGGCTTACAAGTATCATTTAATAAATTAACTAAATAAACAGGTTTTTTAATAAATATTAATTTATTAACTTACTTTATCTACCTCTACAAGTTTTCTTCATTAGACAAATTGTAAACATTAAACACTTTAAATATTTAAATACTTCTTAATATTTAAAATTGTTTAGAATTAAAATATGAACGTCTTTAACAACTTTATTAGTTATTGATTTAATATAAAAAATATAAGATTAAAAAAACATTATTAGTTATTTGTATGATGATTCAGTAGATAATGGTATTGTAAAGTTTAAAAAAAAACTATTATTTTATTCGTGTGATATTAGTATAATACTGTGTTAATATATACTATTAAATGTCAATTAAAATCTGTAAATTTTAATTTCTAGATTTCAAATAAAAACTTAAGCTGTTTATTTGTAAAAAAAATCTTTTAGAACAATTGCTTTACACTTTTATATTAATTAAGCTAAAATTTAAGAAAAACGTGAAAAGATACACAAAAAACTTAAATAACAAAAGTTTTGAAGTTCTTTGTATTATAAAGGTATTTCATTTAATAATAGTCACATAGCAGTGACTTACAAATTAAAGCTTGGAATCTATATCTGGCATTCAAACTAATTTAATATTTTAATTTGTTAAACCTCATTGTTCATTTGTGGCTTTTGATATATTTATTGATTATTATAATTTATTCTGTACAAAATAATTATAGTAGTTTTGAAGTTAACAACACAAAACATTTATAATAAATTAGCTTTGAAACAAATCAGGTAAGGTTTAACATAATTTATTTATAGGTAAATTGCTCACACTTACTCAAATAAAGGTTAAAAAAATAAAACTATAAGATATCTATAATAATAAGAAAAACTCTTTTAAGATTTCAACGATTTTATTTCAACTAACTTAATAATCAAACAAACTCTTTTTTCGATAGCTAATTAAACTTGTGTGTAAGTATATTATTAAATTTTTAATGAATTTAAAATTAAGTATTTAAAAATATTTACATCTTTAATTAAAACTCTTTAACTTCATCATTAAATAAAACTTTTTATTTGTCACCTTTATACTGTTTAAGATTGTTTTTTTTCAAATTATAAAGTTGTGAATATATCATTAGTCACAGTTGCAGTGACTTACAAACTAGTGGTGAAACATTAGACATTTTAACAAAAATTTTCAGTTATTAGTATTTTTTAGTTTCAATGTTAGTTTGTGTGTTCTACTTAATATAATTCTTTTTAAAGTTATTTCAATAACTTGTTATTTTATTGTATCATCATTTCAACCTAGTAAAAGAGCACGTAAGTCTCAATTGCATATATCATATAAAATACAGTTAAACAATCAACGTGTTTGAACTTTAAAATATTATAGTTTTAAACTAAAATGTCAGTTTGCTTCAAACCTGATGTTTTTACTATAAAAAATCCTAATGAATGTACTATACATTCGTTTGGTTAAAATTTTAATTTAAAATTTGTTTGATATAAAATAACTTTTACCTTTTAAACTTTTTGAAAAATGACTTTTTGTGTGCAAATTTATAAATATGAACAATGTTTAACTTTTAGAAAAATATGTGATACAAAGCTTGAATGTTCTCAAATCAAACAACAGTTAAAATAAACTTTAAATTTTCTAATACTTTTGAACCTAGCTAAAAAAACGTAATAAAAAAACACTACTAATTCAGTAATATATTTATATTTTAAATTATGTTTTAAAAGATTTAAAAGAAAATTTAAATAGTTGCCTCAATGAAGTTATAAACGAATGAAACGTGCCAAAGTTGTTAGCGTTTTATTTTTTTATAATATTATTTATTTGAAACAATATGTAGTTTAGTTATCATCCTCGTCAAAGTGAATAAAATAATTATATCTTAATTATTATCTTAACTAATACTTTGTAACAATAGTTTTCATTGTCAAGTAATTAAATAATTTTCTAATGTGTTAATTAGTAGTTAATAATAAAAAAAATTAAAAAATATACACACATGACTTTTAATAAAAAACTAGCCCTTTTAAAGTGTTTAAAGTACGTATTATTTGATTTAAAATCTTCAACGATAATAGTATAAATAAAAAGAACGTAAGTTATATAAAAATCTAAGTAATTTTGTAGAATAAGTTTAGACGTTTAGAAACCACAAACTGTTACTGACATCTATCAAAATAATTTTTTGACCGTTTCCAATCAATAACACTAAGATCAACTCAAGTTTATAAGTTATTGCTATTCTGACAACAGCTAGAAAAAAAATAAAACTAGGAACTAGTTTCCCGGTTGATTAAAAAAGGTATCTAAAACAAAAATATTATCTTAAAAAAACTGTGATCCAACAAGAAACAGTAATAACTTTTTAACAATAGTAAAACAACTGATCTAGATTAAAAAAACTAGAATTACCATAAAACATGCTACTCTGAACTATTTTAATGCGCATTTTATACTAGTTGTATAAACTTTTTTATTTTAAAAATTTTTTTAGATAACATAACAAACCTTTCAAATTAGAACTGTTCAAACCTTTTATTATGTTTTGCTTAATAAACTTAATTGATAATGCTTAAAAGATGTTTACGTATGTTACACACCTTAAAATTGATAAAAATTTGTCATTTTGAAATAGGAAAATTTAAAGCCACAAATTCATACTCATTTCAAACAATTTAAAAAAATATATATAAAGTTAAACTTCTTGTTTCAAAGTTTGTAAGTTACTCAATTGGGACTACTGTTTTTTCTTTTATGTTTATAAGCTTTAAACAATCACTGAACTTGACAAAGAGAATTAAAAATTGACACTTAAGTCTAAAACTTCGATATAAAAACCTAAATTAAAAAGACAGTCTTCATTTTGAAAGTAACTATAATTTAAATTTTAAAATAACAATGCTTGAATATTTTTGAATAAAACAGTTAAAATAAGGTATTTTTGCGTTTACAATTATGATATTAAACAATATTACTAGGTAAATTTCTATGGCAGTAGTATACTGGTGTAATTTACTTAAATGCGACGCTAATTTTATCGAACTGAAATATATTTAACTATTTAAATTAAATATAAGGTGTATTATTACATAAAAAGGTTTTAAAGAAAATATGAATCTAATAAATCTCTATACTATTTATTGAGTGTATGGTTAAAAATAAATGTAATATTATTACTACTACAATTTAGTTTAGTAATTAGCTCAAAATTTATTTGAATAAACTATAAAAAATAAATTTTTTAATTTTTTGTAAGACTATTTTCATTTAACTTGTATGACTTTATTTTAACAATTTAGTTTAAATTTACTCTATAAAATGTGTAGTTTATATGAAAATTTTTTTTTTCTAATTTTTGAGTATTTTTTAGGCTAGCACTATTTCAAAAACTTTATAGATTTGATTTTTTTTTTACTCTATATAAAGAAAAATTTTAAATTTGTAGTTAATTTTTTTTTTGTAAATTTAATTCATCGCAGTTTGTTAAGCATGATCAGTTAAGTTATTTGTACTTAAATTTTCAGATAATATTTTTTTGTTCTCATTAAATAAAATTCTATAGAAAAATTCAAAGGTTGAATATAAAACTTAACACAATACAATAGCAAAAGAAGAGACTATTAAACAAAAATTTAGAGTGATTTTTATATATTAACAAAAAATTATTAATTTACCTAATCCAAGATTTGGACTCGGATTTAGACGAATTCGGCGTTTTTAAACTCAGATTCGGCCAAATTTTAAATTTAAAAATAAGACTCGGATTCGGCCGAATCCTAATTTCAAAATAAAACTCGGATTCAGACTCGGTAGACCACTTTAAACTTCTTGTATTTTTCCTAATTGTTTGTCAAAAGTTAAATGAAATGTAAAACTAGTTAATGATTTTACGCTTGAGTTGATAAAAAAATGCTTCCTCACTTATAAAAGTGTTATCAATTTTGATTTAGAGTTTTGCAGACCGTATAATAACTATGATATATAATTTTTTTTAAACTCTAGAATAAAATCAAGTCAATAGCTAAAGCATTTGGTTACAACTTTTTGGATAACCGCTCTACTTATTCAGCATATGTTTAGTTTTTAATATGTTTGGTCGTTGTTATAAACTGCTGCATTATTTAAACAAAAAACATTTTAAGTTAAATAAATGCGAGTTAAATATGTAAAATTAAAGCAGATGCTTGAATACTTTTATCTATATATATTTTGTTAGTATTTCATTATTCATCAATTTTAAGTTATGATACATATGTTATAACTTTAAACATGTTAATGTTTATTTTAAAAATAATGTTCTAAAAGTAAAAAATAATTGTTATCAATAAATCTTAATTAATTTGCTATGAACTGCTGTAACTATTTTTATTATTCATTGATGAAATCTGAATACTAAGAGATTTTCTAGAGCTTGCTGCAGTTATGAGAAATAAAGTTTGAAACCAATAATGCAACATTTCATTAAAAAACATTTGCCTAGTGGTTTATAAAAGTTTTGAAAACAGCTTGTATTTTTGAATAAGAAGTTTAATAAAATTATTTCGTGTTTCTTTTGTATAATTGATACTTTACCCATACTATATTGTCTGATTTATATAAGGTAGTCTATAATAGTCTTTAGAATTGATAGATAAAGGTTATTAATACATTATAATAAGTTAATAAAAAAGAATTTTTTTTTATTATAAGTTCTTCTATATTTATTCTTTCAAAAATTTATTTTACAAACTAAGTTTCGGTCGAAAGACCTCTTCAGTGCTCTTCATTACTTCTCCTCCAGCAGTTGAGATCTCTCTATTTGTTTTCTTAAAACCAAAACATATAATAAGTTCCTCTATTATATATAACTACTTTCAAGGTTGTAAATTATGGACTAAGCTACCTTTATGTTTAAAAAATATAAGTTTCTTTGGAAAGTTTCAGGATGAATTTAAAAGTAATTTTTTAAAAATTGAATCTCAAGGTCATTAATGATCGTTCCTACTCGCCTATTTACTTTTTTTAAGGAGTTAATACTATTTGTCATTTAATATCAAAATTTTAACTAATTATTTTATAATATAGTGTCATTGTTCGAAAGTTAATTTTTTGGTCAAAGTAACATTGGTTTAGTCTAGAGTTAAGTATTTTCTATCTAGTTATTTTTAAGATTGTAGTTTAAGATTACTACTTAATGATTCACTTAATATCCAAAATTTTAAGTAATTCCTAATTATTTATGTAATTTAAAAAAAAAGTGAAGCGACAAAACTAAACTAATGGAAACTTAACAGTTGTAATCAAAATATTAAAACAAAGCTTTCATGTCCACTGTGTGTTACATTAAAAAGCACTCGTAGTACATCGATATTTAATCATAATGATATTCGAACTTATATTTTTACAATACTTTTCTAGAACATATTTCACGATAAAGTTTTAGCATAAAAATCTTTCTATTATCCTACTAAACGACTTTAGCTTAGATTACGTCTACTTATTTTATGATAAATTTTAGTATAGAAAGTACATAGAGAAAAAGATTTTTTCTTAGTTACACTAAGAGATTTTTTTATAAAGACTTTTTTGATACGAATACCTAGTTTTACTAAAATATGATTTCAGTTTTGTCATTAATTTAGTGACTTGCTAACTATTATTAAAGAAACATAGTTACAAATGTAGTCACATTGGAGTGGCTTAAAAACTAACGACACGTAGCTATAATTCGTTTCTTAAAATTATTAAGTAACCTAAATTCTAAGATGACAGTATTAGTTTGTGATTTTTAATACTACTATTGATTATTGAATTTTATACTAAGTTGTATTTAGACTTTAGACCTTTTTCTTTGATTGAAACTTATGATTTTTTAATTTATGATTATAAGTTAATTTTTTTGAACAAGTCTACGTGTTTAAAATTTAGTAGTAATGTAATTAAAGTATGAAAAAATAATAACCAAGGCGTCGAGATAATGTTTTTAATATTATTCAAAGCAACTCAAAATCACAGAAAGATGCAGAACTTTAGGAGCGGCAATATTTAGACCCTAAATACTTAGACCCGAATTCTTAGACCAAAATTTGCCATAAGCTGCAAAGGGAGCTGACGGAGTGCATTAAAGGATATTCTGGAATTCATGATCAAAAAATAGTTTTTATTTTTTATTTAAGGGTAGTTATTTTTAGAAATCTTGTCGGAATATGTCAAAACTTTTTAGTCTATGAAATTTAGTTAATTTTTTTAACGAGTCTATTTGTTTTAAATTTTGTAATAATATAAATACCAAATCTTCGAGAAAATTTTTATAACATATTTTAAGATAAAAAACATAACTTAAAAAAAGATGCATAACTAGAGGAGCCGAAATACTTGCACTTAAAATGTGCCATCAGCTGCAAAGGGGAGCCATGAAGGATATTCTTAGATTGATGATCAAGATCAAAAAAATTGTTTTTAATTTTTATTTATTTAAACTAAAATTGTAATTATTTTAAATATCTTGTCGGAATATGTCTAAAATTAATTTATTTCATCGATAAGTCTTTGTAAAATTTTTTTTTGAAAACTTTGCTCGAGACAAAGTATTTACTTGTTTGAAAATAAATAAACTTGTAAGTATTTTCATATTTATTTGTAGGTTGTAGAGACCTTTATTTTGATTTTTAATGATTAAAATTTTTATTTAATCAAAAAATTTTTACTTCATCTAATAATTTAACAAACGGTAAAATTCTAAAAGCAAAAATAACTTTGAACTACTTATGTAATATGTTTGAGTTACTTCTATTAAGAATGTATCAAAATTAACAGGGCCTTTGACTGAGCTTAAAGAAAATAAGTAAAAAAAAAATAATAAAGTTAATTGATAGTCACACTTAAAGTTGTTTCAAAAATTGGTAGAAGTGCGCTAAAAGTTTTTTTATTTGTATTTTATATGTAATATTTTAATTTTGGCTTCAAAGTATTATTTATTTGTTTTTATCATTTTTGAACTTACCCAAAATAGCTAATAGTAGTAATTATTAAATTATATTATCATATATGTTTAAACGAAAAACCAGCAATTATTAATACTAAAGCATGTTGTTGCAGTTTAAAATTTTTTATTAATCATGTCGCTGAAAGTGTTCAATTTAGAAAATTTTGCACTAGTTTGCTTAAAAGTAAACGGTTTTCAAAATAGTCTGTATAGATTACATGTTTTTTGGTAGTAAATTTGAAGAAGTATAAAGTTTTATCACTTTCATACTATGTGCTAACTGCGTTAGAATACAATAAAGATTTGTGAGACTATAAACTATAGAACGGTATAAAACAGTTTGCACAAATTTTTTAGGTACTTAAATATCGTCTGTTTTGTTTTTATATATGTAAAAATTTGTGAAAAATTTCTTTATAAGACTTAAGTGTCACGGCCCATTATGCACCTTTTGTTTGTGAAATTAATAAAGTATACATAATATTCGTCATACGTTTTATACCTTAACCAGGTTTTTATGCGATTTATACTCTTTAAAGCTGAAAAATATTTTGTATCTTTTTATTTTATATTTGTATTTATAAATACGGTTATCAATAATAATATCCTAACATCCTAGATGCTGGATAATGCTGAATTTTATAATACCAATAGTAATAAAAATAGGGAAGTTAAAACTTTAAAAAAATTTGAGAATATTTAGTATAATAATATTTGAAGCAAAACAGTTTCAATATGAAATATATTGGTAATATTTATACTCAATTCAAAGCAGTTCTTTCAATGACGAGGAAAAAAACTCACAAACTGATAGTCAAATTAAATTTACTAATTAAAGAACGTTTAAAAAACAAACTATTTTACTATATTTATTAGTTGGTATATCACTAAATTTGTGACTATATTTTTAGCTTTAAAAAAGTCTATAGACATTTTTCAAGCACTAAATTTTTTTTTTTTTAACAAAGCTCTAACTACAGTTTTAATATCATAAATATTTTGAGAAGTTAAATTTTGTGTTAAAGAGTGAATACACTTCACGACTGAAGTTTCTAAAAACTTATTTTGATACCAAAACATAGTAAATATTTTTTCGATTTATTAAAAAAAAGTGAAACTTTTGAAATAAAGCTTGAACATTTTTTTTTTTACAGAAAATATTTAAAACTTGTGTTTTGTATTAAATAGTGAATAAATCTGAAGCCCAAGGTTTAAGAAAGTTTATTTCAAAACCAAAATATAATAAGAAACTTTTTCATCGAGCAAAAAAACAGAAAATTTTTTTGAATATATAAACTCAACACGTTTTTTTTTTTGTCAACAAAAGTTTTTAAAAACTTGTGTTTTGTATTAAACAGTGAATACATCTGAAGACCAAGGTTTGAAAATTGTTTTAGATATCAAAACATAGTAAGAAACCTAATTATTGAGTATAAAAAATAAAAATTTGAATGTGAAGAATGAACATACTTTTTCTGTCAGCAAAAGTTTTTTAAAACTATTTTTTTTGAATAGTGAATATATCTGAAGACCAAGGTTAAAAAAAGCTTAAATTTATACGAAATATAATAAGTAACTTGTTATTTGTATACAAAAAGAGAAAGCTTTTGAATATGAAGACTAAACAAACTTTTTCTGTCGACAAAATTTTTTTATAAACTTTTCTTTTGTCTTAAACAGTGAATACATCTGAAGACCAAGGTCTAAATAACTAGTTTTTAAACCAAAACGTAGTAAAAAAATTTTATTTGTATAAAAAAAAGCGAAATTTTTTTAATTTTGAGACTGAATAAACTCTTTTAGTTTACAAAATATTTTAAAATTTTTTTGTAATAAACAGAAGACACAAATGAAGAACAAGATTTGAGTAAACTTGTTTGAATTCCAAAATATAGCAAGAAACATTTAGTTTGTATGAAAAAAGAGACAACTTTTTTTTCAATTAAACTTTTTTGGAAAAGTTTAAGTGTTGTACGGAACAGATGATACATTTTAGGATAAAATTAAATAAAAACTTTATTTTTTATTCAAAACATAGTAAAAACTTTTTACTTTTAGAGAATGAGAAAATTTTTGATTTTGAAGACTGAACAAACTTTTATAACAACAAAATTTTTTTAAAAAATTTTAGTTTTGTTTTGTATACTAAATATATCTAAAGTCTTAAACAAAACTTAATTTATAACGAATATGGTAAGAAACTATTTATTAATACGAAAAAGGTTACAGCTTTGAAAATGAAGACTGAACAAACTTTTAATGTCGACAAAAACTATTAGAAACTTTTGTTTTGTGTTAAGATTGTGGAAATACAAACCTATCGTATAACTATAATAACCATGTCTATTTTATTGGAAATTATCTGTTTGTGATACTATTTTACCTTAAATGAGTTTCAAAGTTATACTCTTTACCTAATCATGAAACTAAAACTTTTAAAAACTTTTCACTTTTAGAAAACTTTAATTAAGTAAAAACTGGTATAAATTTATATTAATTTTAAAATAATAGATTAAATATATTAAATATAGCACTTGGTTAGCTTTCTTGCACGAGCTTACAAAATTCCTCGAGGGAACAAAATTGCACAAAGATAAAATTGCACGAAGTTACTTTTTACGAAGGGTCACTTTTGCACGAGCAGACAATTTTGCACGGAGACATTCTTGCACGTTTTTTTTTTTTTTTTTTACTATCACTGTTACCCCTAACCGTTACCCTCGGTCAGTAAGTTATTTTTTAGTTTATTTTTTTTCTTTTATATCACTGCTACCCCTAATCCTTAACCTTGATCGGTAGCTTACTTATTTTAACTATTTTATTTCCTTTAGTAATTTTTATTAGCTATTTTTTTATTTTTGTTTTTATTATCACTGTTACCCTTAACCCTGGTCATTATATTTTTTTCTATTTTTTTATTAAAACTTTCCTTACTCACTGATAATTATAACAATGTAGTAAGAATAACCTACCTCCTCTAATAAAGTATAATATTTAATTTATTTTATTTATATTAATTTAAATATTTTAATGTATTTTTTATTAATTTTAGTGTTTTTAGTAACTTTATAGAATCAATCATATATGAAGTGCTGTTGAAAAATCTTTTAAATTAAATTGAGAAGCATAGCTAAGGGTTAAGGAAGTTAATGTGACCACTTAATAGTCATCTAACTTTCACAAATCTAAAACTTTAAAGTTTATACTAATATTTAGTGATACTTATTCAGAGGATTGTTTTTGTTTTAAAACAACTTACTTAAAAAAAGTAAAACAAAACATATTTGATACGATTCTTATGTAGAACCAAACTAACGTAAACATTATTTAGAATTTTGAAAATTTTTTATTTAGATTATTTTACTATTATTTTAAACTTCAAGTATTAAAGCTTTCTTTATACAGTATTGACAAGAAAAAACAAGACAAAATATTTTTAAAAGAATTTTAGATCTTCTTTTTACATGCTTATAAAAAAAATAAAATCAATAAATGTTGTATGATGTTTTTTTTAAATGTAGAATACTCTGAATAAAACAAAAATAACAACTATTTTAAGATAATTACCAGAACAAAAAAATTATAATTGAAAATACCAAAAAAAAATGTATATATTTATATATAATTTATAAGTTAATTATCTGATAAAAAAAAAATTTGAAGAAAACCTCGCAAATACGTCATAATTATTGAACTAACAAACTGCAACGGTTTTATCTAGTTTATGTGTACTTTTCAATGTTTTAATAAGCTGGAGTTTTTTAATTTTAGTTTGTAAGTCATTGAAACAATGACTAAAATTAAGTTACAAACTTACAAAATTTTATATTTGTTTAACTAAAGAGAAGTTTGAAACCGAAGCGTTAGAGGAAAATAAAAGAGAAACAAGAGCAGCGCAGTTCTCAAGAACCAAACTACCGCATGACACATAAACGAACCAATCAAATAATGTCTGCACAAATATTAACCATTTTGATAATTTATTAAACATTTGATATTAAAACTATCAAAGACAAATAAACAGATTCTCTTTCTTTAAATATTTATTAGCACTAGTTTGTAAAATAGTTTAGTACTACATACTATTAAACCAATAGTTTATGAAAGCATAAGTGACGTTGGTTTCGCATTTGACAAACTCTTGTATTATTATAATTAATATAAGCGTACACTTATCATCGTAATAGATCCGTTTCTGATCATCTAGTTATGTTTCACCGCAAATAAACACAGTAAACAGAGAGTGAGGAAAGTATTAAAACTATAAGCAAGGTACTGTTGTTTTTATTTTGTTTCTGCAGATATAAAATTTCTTGAAATATAATTATATAACTAATCCTTCTTAAAACTTTTTATTTAAAAAAATATTTTGTTGTTTTATTTGATGTATTGTTCATATAGATTTAACATGATAAAAAAAATTAAAAACTCCTTCGTTAAAAGTGTCTTTGTGAAAAATTTTCTTTGTCCAAAGATGTCCCTTCAAGCAAAAGTGAACTTTTTTGCACCTTGTATATAGGCTAATATATAAGTTAAATATATATACTTAGTTGAAATACGTAACATTTAACATACTGATATCCTAACTTTTATTTTCTCAACAAATGCTAATTTAGTCTTTAAACCACACCACAATTAGACATAGTATTAAATAGACACTGTATTATAGTATTAATCATTTTATCAATAAAGAACTTAAACTAATTTATAAGTTGACAGTTTGTAAGTTAGTGTAGTTGTGGCTAAAATTTTAAATAATTTTTAAAATTCAGTAAAGGCGGTTATTAAAAATGAGCTAAGACACTAAAAATAATTATAAGTATTTAAAATTTTTAAGGCAATATTAATAATCTTTTTTTGTTAAGTTTATTTAAGTATGTTTATTGTGTGATTTATGAATTTTAAAAGCACTTCCTAGCACTAAACTTCATATTTAAACAAACTTAAGACTAAAAAAATGTTAATCACAATTGCAGTGACTTACAAACTAAAAAGAAAAAGAAACTCTTTATATTTAAATAGGCTAAGTAATTTGTTTTGAATTATTTTTGTTGGTATTTGTGATTTTAAGATGCTTCCAAGTATTTTTTACCGTGCATTAAGCTGAAAACTTTGTAATAATTAGTTCATATTTTTTATACAATAAGAGTAAAAGTACCTGTTCAACAGCTGATAACTAAATTTATTTATTGCTAACAAAATTATAATTTTCAAGATTTTAAAATTTTTAACAAAACACACTTAATGATCTTAATTTTTTATGAGACTTAAATTATTCTTTAACTGATACTGTACCATTAAAAACTTAATCTTGTAAAGCAAAAACAAGTCTTCAAAAGTACATAAAATGATTTATTTTTGAATTTATGATCACTAATTAAAAAATTAACTAAAAAAAATTATATTCTTAAAGCTTACAAACTTACCGACCTTTTTGTTAACGTATTTGAACTTAAGTTCTGGTTTATTTTTTGGAAGTCTGTCTGATTTTACTTAATGAAACCAGTTTTGTGTTCGTTGCACAAACTATTTATTGTTATTTGCGAAAAAAAAATCTAAAAATCATAAGTCACCTTGTTTTTAAGCTTTTATGGATAGTTCAATATCGATGTTTTAGATTGTAAAACTTAAAATAGTATTGTAGGATATTATTTTATTTTAAATATAAACGGAAGTCGTCATTAAATTAAAATTCTTGGTAATTCTGATTTATCTTAAACATAATATTTAACATTCCTAAAGAAAATCAAAATCTTAATCACCGTGACTTACAAAATGTTTTTCATATCTTAGGCTACATAACACATGATCCTAAAGAAAAACATAATCTTTATCGCAGTGACTCACAAACTTTTTTCATATATCCATATGTTCATTCTATATGTACATATGGTTGTCATATGTAAATAATAAACTATGGCATCGAGTTGCATGATTATTAGAGTGCATCTGTTGCCCCTTATAGGTAAAATCTTATATATCGCATTTTGTATTGTATGTTGGAAATCACATATATTGACAGCACAAGAAAAAAAATTCTAGCATTTGCTACCGTCACGCTATTTACACTTTTCTGAAAACAACAATTTACCATATTTTTCTGTAAATTGTATAAGACCTTAAAATATCGACTTCTGAGTTTTTAACTGAAAAATTCTATTCATGTAGCAATCACCACAAAAACACATTATTAGCGTTTTTATACCATTTAAAGAAAGTTTAAGTGGGATGATTTTTAGTTTTTTTTTGTATTTTTTTATCGTTTTTGGTTTATTTTGAGTTTTTTTGAAGAAAGTAAGAAATTCCTACAGCAAACTTTCTTCAAATAGTCTCAAACGCGTAGAATGTGTTTTTGTGATTATTGTTACATGCAAAAAACATTCAGCTAAAAAATTGAAGGTCGAAACTAAAAGGTCCTATACAATTTACATAGAGGTTGTTTTCAACAAACATGTAATTATCGTGGTGGTGGAAAAAGCTGGAAACCAGTTTTTTTTTTGTTTTTATAAATGGTTTGCTACGCACAAAAAGTTAAACTAAGCTTAACTCTAAGGTCGGGGTCGGGGCAACATATGAACCCTAATAACTATTATAAAATGTTCATTTTCATCGTTATTAACAGTTTTGTGTTAAAAATATTAACAACCATATTGTCTTACAAACTATTATTCATATTGTAGTAACTTATGTCTAGGAAGTTTTCTTGATATATTTTTCGCATGTAAATATGTTATTATGGCTTAAAGTTGCAAATGCTTTGTTAAGTCAAATTATTTGAAATATTTTTATTTATTTCGTAATTTAAAACAATAAATAGTATATATTTTAAATTAATAAATTACTTATCTAGCATGTTTAAAGTTAGTTTTAAGATTAAAATAATTAATGCATCTTAATATGTATTAACTAATAAAAAAAAACTATGTTTTTTTATCATATCCAACACAATAAATTTAAGCTGATAAGTTTAAAACTTATATTGGCCTACAAAAATCTAGTGCAAAAAGAAGTTTTTTTTATAATTATAATCGGATTTAACTTAAACTATGGTAACTTTTAATTTTCGATTTTTCATATCTAAACATCTATATGTTTTACTTTTATTTGTTCGTACTAGTTAAGTTTCCTCTTCTAAACTAAATATTAAACCAAACAAACACTTTCATTTAGAGACACTTACGTACTTATTTAAACCATTATATCTCTAAAAGTTCAACTAAATTTTTTGTTAGATATTA
Organism: Thalia democratica; assembly: GCF_965202585.1. Classification (NCBI taxonomy): domain Eukaryota; kingdom Metazoa; phylum Chordata; class Thaliacea; order Salpida; family Salpidae; genus Thalia; species Thalia democratica. The sequence continues at coordinate 108,190,710 of NC_139165.1, forward strand.
ATATAAGTTTCTGAATATTTTCACATAAACTCACTATAAGACTTTATACCAGGGATCGGCAGCCTTATGTGACTCGTGGGCCAATTTTTCTAAGAAAAATTGCTCGCGGACCGCACTGTTCAGAAAAAAAACCTTTAAGAGCCGCATTTTTTTAGAAAAATTTTATTAATCAGTATACAAATACTATTTAAATTAAAAAAATATGATAAGTTAACCAACATTAGGAAATAATAAAGAAAGTTTATTGAAATAACAGCCTAACTGTAAGTTTTTATCTGGAAATCTTTAATTTTTAATGTTTCTAAAATGCACACTTTCGGCTAAAAAGGAGCTCGCGGGCAGCAGATTTTGACTTAAAGGGCCGCATTTAGCCCGCGGGCTGCAGTTTGCCGACCCCTGCTCCAGCCTACCAATATAACGGCATAAAAATATAAATCAAAAAGTTTAATATTCCAATGCGTGTGGTTTAATGTGTAAAGAAAAATTTTAAAGTATCATCTTGTATTTATTTTTCCTTCTACTGTTACGAACGTTACTGTAGAACCATTTAATCATTTATTTTTAGCAGCTTTTCAGCTAAATATTATTAAAATTTTAGTTTTTGACATTTTTTAAAAAATGTTGTATGTATTTTTTGAAGTATTTGTATATTTAAATTTTAATTTTGTTACAAGTTTTCTATAAAAATAAAAATATGAAAAATAATTTTTTACTTTTTACTAGGTTTCAGTGGTTTTTTAAAGTGTAATAAAATAGTAAATTCCAGATTAACAATGTTGCTTATGTTAAATGTTATTAAAAAACAAACTTATTCGTGCATAAAAATATAATAAGAAATATTATGATATATGTTTGTCATTTCAAAAATTTTAAACAACGTGAAAAGTTTTATATAGTTTATTAGAACTTTTTATTTTATCTTTATTTAAAATGACAAAAAAGTGCTGATAAACAATTAATGTTTAGCTCATTTAACCTAACAACTTTTATGCAAGTATAAAAAAACGGTCATAATTTTTTTAATTTTATAGTTTTTTAACTTCTGATATATTTATGATTATTTTTCGCCTGTTTTGTTCAAGGAACATTTTGTTAAAAATTTAGTTTGAATGATTTAAAAAATAAGTTCATTTTGTATTTATTAAAAATTTTAAAGAGATTTTTATTGGAAAAAAAAAATAATTTTGATAATAGTTGTTTTTATTAAAATATAAATTAAAATTTTATTTTCTAAGTCAAGCCGAATTTTAGCTAAAAACCAATTAAAACCGTACCAAGATGTATTTTATAATTTTGTATTCTGCATTACACTAGTTTTTAAATTAAGATCTAGCCTTATCCTTATCCAAGCAAAAACAAAACCTGTAACCAGTACTATGTATATATACTACCTTTAAAAAAAACAAGTATTCATACTATTATATTTTATATCTTTATTACTTAGTCATGGTTTATGACAAATAAAAAAAAAACTAGTAAGAATGTTTTAAAAACTAACCTATTATGTAGCACAAAAGTTATAAATCTTTTAATTTAAATTAGATCAAAGTAAAATTAAAGTTTATTTTAGTAAAATTATTCAAGTTTTAATTATACGTTTTCTGTCTAAACATAATAAAATCATTTTGTTCTTTAATATTTCTAAAATCTGTTCGTTTCTATAAAATTTAAAAAGAATACAGTAAGTTTAGTTTGAACTTCAATTTATTACAAAAAAAAGGTCAAGTCGTAGAAAATTCTCAATTTATAGTTCATTAATTTGTTTTAAAGCTATCCTAAAAAAACCGTTGGTAGCAGAAGTAAGTAAAATTGAAAACTTTACATTAGCTTTTAACTAAAACTGAAAAAAAATCCAATATTTAACTATTATCAAAAATCTATTTAAACTTTCATTTTAGAAAGCAAATAATTCAATTCCAAAAAATATTCTATTATAAAAATTATTTCAACACCAAGGTGGTTTAGAACAAATCATTATATTTAAAAATTTTATCAAAACAACTTCATTTAATAAAATAATGCCAATTAAATAATTACATATTTCATAGAAACAAAACTTGTTGCAAAGTTAATTTCATTGTTCAAAAACCTTCTCAATCTCGTGTAATTGCATGAGATTCTCCGGAATTTCAGAAAACTCATCTTTATCAACATGGTAACAAATAATGTCGGAGCAATTATCTTGATAGATTAGTACTTTGCCACCTACAGATATTGCTGTATCAAGATAAATGAATTTTTTTGGTGCTTTTAAAGCAACAAACTTTTCGCAGACGTCATCATAAACTTCAAGGTTATTCGCTCCAAAACCAACAGCAAATAATTTCTCTTTCACAACAACTAACTCGTGACGACTTTTACTTTTAATCATGTCAGGCATTGATGTCCATTCATCACCGAAAACGTCATATGCCTCTACCGCGCTCAATTCAATGCCAGCATTGTTGAACCCACCGGAAACCACTATACGTCCTTTGAAAACGACACAAGCGGCAAAATGTCTTGCATCATGCATGCTGGCAATTTCTTTACAACTATCATGTGTTGCGTTAATTTGTAGGCAAGAACTAGTGACTTGGTTGTAAGGATATTGTTCGTGGTAGTAACCACCAAAGATGAACGTTTTATCCATGAAAGTACAAGAACAATAGAACTCACGATTACCGAACATATCAGGTAGTGTTTTACAGCTATTCGCTGTAGGTGAATCAATTTGCCCACAGTACCTGTTTGTATGTCTATAACTCGTTTTGTTATGAAATAGGTTTTTCTTATCCAACAAAACTTCTTTAATCATTTTATAACAATCATTATTTTCCGTTAGTGATGAAGTTTTATCAATAACATGTTTCAATGCGTGTTCTGATAGCAACTTAAAACGAACTTTTTGTAACAGCTGGTTCGCATATTTGCAACGTTCTTCAATGTTGTGGTTTAACCACGAAACTGTTGCATTGAACACTTCAACTTCTGTGTCAATTTTCAGTCCAGAACTTGCAAGTATTTTTGCTACAAGACTCAAGTTTAAATGTGAAAAGTATTTGTTTTGAGCAACCATTGGAAAAAAACGTTCTATATAAACATGAGATGACTCATAAATAGTACTTAGTTTGTGAATTTTAGCTAAACTGAAATAGGTGAGAAAATTTTCTTTACATATTTTATTTCTTATAAAAGTGGACAACTTTAGGCTTTTATCTTTACTTAACATTACCTTGTTGATTTCTAAAGCTGCTACCAATTCATTTTTTTCAAACTGTATTTCACCTAATGAAAAAATATTGTAAAGTTTGTACAAATCTGAATGCAAAATAATATCCTTTTTGAAAATTTATGGAAATCATTAGTTCTCTAGTAATATTTTATTGATATCTAAATATGTTGAATTTTTAACTATTCTTTTCATTATTATGAAGCTTGAAAAATGTTTTAATTAAGAAATTATTTTATTAGGAGTATAAAAGGCTTTAATAATGGTATAAAACTTTTTTTTAATAAATAAATAAACCTTTTGTAAAAAAGTAGCTTTTAAGACACAATAGTTAAAAGACTGAACAATTTTTTTTTGTTTCAGTACGTCTAAAATTGTTTGAATATCTATTAACTTTATAACTATCTAAGTTAACTATAACTATTTCATTTACTACTTTATAACTATTTGGGTTATTTTAAAAATTAATTTTTATATTGTTGCTTATATAGTTTTTTTAAAAGAGTAATAACTTTTTCATTAAATTTGTTAATAAAGTAAACCATTTTAAAATTATTAAACGTAGATTTTGCAATGTAAATATACTCTTTTTATTAAATTTAAAACGTAAATTAAGTTGGTCAAATGCTTTAAATTAGTAATTACGACATAAAAAATTGACATTAAAAATAAAAACTGATTAAAAAATGTAAAATTAATGAAATATGATTTTTTCATCCTACCTTGGTTAGAAACTTCATTAGAAGATTTCGATATATTTTCTTCAAAATATTTTAGTGCATTTTTCTTAAATCTATCAACCAAATTATACATGGCTGGCAATTTAACTATTAAAAAAATAACTGAAAAACTAAATTTATAGTTTGTTTTCAAAAAACTCTGATCAGTTATTAATAAGCAATTAAAAATAAGCTGATTTAAAATTTTATTTAACTTATTAATTTTTCCTCAGTTTTATGCTAAACTTAATCCTATAAAAGGCACAATATATGTTAAATTAAATTAATAGTAAGCTTTTGTATCTTGATAATTTTTTGATCAGGATTTTATGTATGTTAACAATAATTTTGTTCATCTATAAACTTTCCTTTTTAAGAATTACATCAATCTTGTGACAAATAGGTGTCATAAAATCATATATCTTAAAAAATCATTGTACTATAAAAACTAAATATATAACTGTCCAGTTAGTTAAAAAAAATTCTATCAATGGTGTTGTCGATTTATAATATATTAAAATCATTATTTAAAAATGCTTATAAATGTGTATTTACTTTGGAAACATCTTGAACTTTTGGCACTACTACGACAACTAATCTATGTTTAATATTTTAGCCAAAATTTTAATGAACTCAAATTGCAATTCTTCTGGCTACTTAGAATTATCTAAAGATGATATTATTTAATTTGTATCGTTTCAACAAAGCAAAATGACTAGATTTAATAAGAAAAAAGCATTGTTACATTTTTGTTTAAAACTAAAAATAAAACAACAATAAGATGAACTCTTTTGAATATAGACTACACAATTTATTATAATTAAATTAAAGATTGAATAAAAAATATTTGTGGCCCTACTGACTGTAATTTAGATTTTTTTTCAGTTTCACAAGGTGTCATTCTTTGAATGTGAGAAAATAGAACCTAACCTTACAGCAAACTAGCCTGAGTCAGTTAGTTTTAATGAAAACATAAATATTGATGTGCTAAAACTTGACAACAACTTGACGCTTACTACTTTGACTTGAATGAAAAACTAAAAGTAACAAAAGAATAACAGTAGTACTTAAAGATATAATTTTTATATTAGTGATTGATTTTCAAAAAAGGTCACCTAGCCTGAGCTATGCTTTATGACAACAAAGCAACCCTGTAACAAGCGAAAATTGCTTTTTACCACTTATAAAAATAATTTTAATTTTTACATAACAAATAAAAGTTTAGACTTGTTTAGTCTTTTATTAAGTTTTAGTTTCTTGTTTATATAAAACTTTTAGCCATTTAAGTTTTATTTTTGTATCTAAAAGTTAAAGGAGCTATTAATAAAAATTTGAAACCTTTAGAATAAAAAACCTAAGAAAATGTTACAAAAAAACTTTAGACGTTTTCAAAAAAAAATCCCTTTATATACACATCTATATTAATTCTTTTACAAAACTGACCATACCACTTTCAAAATGAAATAGCTTAACTGAATTTTAAATGTTAAATAAAAATTTTGGTTTTGTATAAATTACTTAAAATTTACATGTCCATTACTAAGATTTTTGTTATTAATTTAAGTTACATTTGTGAAATAAATCTCAATAATCCTTATCGGTTTAACTAGATAAAAAGTTTTAGTGGATTATTCTCCTCAATAGCTGTGGACAACTTAAACTTTAAAATAAATTCATGATTTAATTTAAATAAACAGATCATGGTTATATAAAGTTGTGTACTTTTACAAAAACTGTAACAACTAGTATTTTACTTTTCCGTTTTATACCAGAATGACAAATAATTTATTTCATATTTTATAGGTCTTTTGAATTTTTTTTTCTATTATGTATAATATTATACTTTTTTTTTAATTAAATATAAAAGAAAAACATTTTCAAATGTATCTAATAAATCAAAAAGAACTTAAAATGTGTTTTAAAATAATTATAACTGAACAAAGTTTTTTTTTTATTGATATAACTTAGTGTTTCAATATTAGGCCTATTCTCTCCTTAGTAAATTTTAAAAATTTATAAAAAAAAAAATGTAAAGTTTTGGTTTTTACTTAAATATAACATTTCAAGATTTCTCTTTTTACTTTTTTCAAAATCAACCAAAATCTAGTTTTATTTTCATAGCTTGAATTTTCAAATATGTAGTTTTTAAGTTTTTAGGTGTAATTGCCACCTTATAAAACTAATGATTTTTGCTTTGAAAACATTCTGTTTCTTACAAATAACTGAAACATTGTGGATTGATTTTGGATGGATATTTAAAAGCATTACTGTTAGAATTTATTTCGAAGGTCAGGATCACATATTAGGTTGTTGAATATATTTTTGCTGCTAGCTTTGGATTTTGAGCTCAATGATTTTATCTTGTGTTTTTCACTAGAAAAAATCTTCCTTAGTGATAAGTTATTTGGCAATTATTTGCAATGTAAAATATAAACTTTTAAAACACAAGGATATAAAGTTATTTTTTTTCGGAGGTAGTCTGGCTTTTTTATAGTTGAGATTGGACAGTTCTGATATAAATACATTTAATGTAGCTGCTTAAAATAACCATAAACAAAACTGTTCAACTGTTTTGCAAAAACAAAAGACAACAAATACACAGTTTTTCATATGGTGTTTTAAACCAGTTTCATTACCTGTAGATTATGTAATCAGAACTGTTTAATCTCATCTTTAAAAAAGCCAGGCTACCTCCAAAAAAATCATTTTTAATTTTTTGTGCTTTAAGTATTTATATTTTACCCTGTGAATAAATGACCAACAACTTGTCACTAAGGGATACGTTTAAGTTAAAAATATGGTAATTTAGTTCCAATAGCAATTTACATACTAACATTGTTTTTGAACAATTTGAATATTAAGCAACACTAAATTGTTCAAAAACAATGTTAGTATTGCTTAATATTCAAATAGTTCTCACAAAGGCTATTAAAACTCTTTTAGTTAAACAGCAATTCAGATGTTTGACATACTTACAACAGGGTTGCCACACACTCAGGGAACTCAGGGAATCTCAGGGAATTTTCAAACTGTAGAAAATCTCAGGGAAACTCAGGGAATTTTGGCATTTTTTTTTTAACTCAGGGAAACTCAGGGAAGTTTTGATTTTTTCTCTAAATTTCAGGGAAGTTTTTGAAAATCTCAGGGAAATTTTTTTCTAGATCTAGAATGAGGTTTAGTTAATCCAGTTTCAATATTTTGTTCAAAAGTAGTAATTTTTATTATTTAATAGTTATTTAGAATTTATTTAGCCTTGCGGCTAGTTCTTCAATATTCTTAGTATTAACATTGTAGTTTTTTTTAAGTTTTAAATTTATATTTACTTAAGTAAAATTAAACAGTTTAGAGAAATGAAAGTTGTTGTTTACTATTCATTAAAAAGTTCTAATAAACTTTTTATTTTTATTTACTTACATCTCGATATCCCAAGCAAGTATAGATTTAACAAGAGTCCTTGAGGCTGTTTTTGTGCTTCACAATGGCCAGGCAAGTGTTGAACGGGGCTTTAGCTTAAATAAGGAAGTAATATCAACTAATATGGGAGAGATGACAATAAGGTCCCGAAGAATGATCAAAGATCATCTGTATGCAAACAGTCTAGAACCAAGCACAGTTGAAATAAGTTCTGAATTGTTAAAATTTGTAAAATTTTCTAGGGCCCAATATTTGGCATATCTTGAGCAACAGCGCTTTGCTAAAAATGTTCCAAATAAAGGTGATTCTTTGAGCAAGTTAGGAGAACAAAAAAGTAAACTTACAAAGCAACTCAAATGTTTGAATGAAGACTATGACAAATATACTGCAGATGCCAACAAACAGTCTGATTTAGAAGCAATGAAAGAATTATTAGCAAGAGGAATAGCTGCTAAGGTCAACGCAAATAAACTTGAAAATAAAATTAAAACTATTGATTTAGAAATTGCATACTTAAACTAACAGTATTAAGATTTTTTTTAATAGGTAATGTGAAATTTTTTTAAAATCAAAATTTTGTTTTCAGTTATTTAAAATAGATTGTGTATGAACATCTAAAAGACATAAAAAAAATTCAATTTTAGATTATTTTGTATCAGTTGTTAGGTATTAAGTTGTACTTTGATATGAGATATTTCTTTAGCTATTTCTTTAAACTTTCTTTTTGCAGGTTTTTTTACAATAATGTTAAGCTTTTAAGTTTTATTTACTGCATTCAGAGCAGTTTCTAGGAAAGACATACAAGTCATAATGAAGTTATTATGTATGCATTTAAGTGAGTTCTTCATGTGAAATTATTATTATAGTAAAATTAGATTTTGTCAATTAAAATGTCAAACAAATTAAACTTTATTCTTTTATGCAGAAAGTTAACTAACAAGTTTACACAAAGATGTGCAAAAATTTAGTTTTTAATTTTTAATTGGTTTAAACCTTTTAAGATTTAGTTTTTGAAAACAGTTTTTTTCATAAATTTAATGCAGAAGCACACACATACAACCTTCCTTTTATTATTAAAGAAGAAAAGTGAGAATGAGGTATTAATAATTTGTGTTAGAAGAGAAAATTTTTTTTTTAAGATTTGAAAAATACTCAGGGTAACTCAGGGAAATTTAAGGTTACTCAGGGAAATTTTTGGTCACTCAGGGAAGATTTTTTGGCTCAAAGAGTGGCAACCCTGTTACAAAATAAAATCCTGTTACAGTGGTTTGTGCTAGAGTTCCAGAGAAAAAAACTACTCTAGATAAAAAAGGGATTTATTGTTGATTTAATACATTACTAGTTTAAATGCAAAGTTATTATTTTATACAATATTTATTATTATAAAAATAGTTGCCACTCTATGAATAAAGAAATAATCTGATTCACTAAAATCTGTCCTGATTAACTTTTAATTGTCTTGATCTATTCCAAGTTTTTGAAATCTCTTTAGAAAAAAAAGTAAGTTATTGAACAAAATAAATACAAAGTAACTAAGTATTGCATTTAGTTTAACTAAAACTCATTCAAAACCTAGAAAAAAATAGCTTGGATTTTATAGAAACCTTAAAGCTAGTCTTACGATTTTATAACAAAACAAAACTATCTTGAGTCAGCCTGAAAAATACAAACTTTTCTAAGTTTAATGTATTTAAAGAGTTTAAAATATTGTGAGTAATCCTGAGTTTCCTGAATATCTTAAATTTGTTATAACCCTGTAAATAAACTTTTTTGACATGAATCTTGATGGTTATTTTGTTCCACTAGCAATTTACAGACTAATTTTGTTCTGATAAAATTTGTTTGGTCTAATAGTTAAAGGGTTTTTACAAGGGCTATTTTTAACTTTTTAAGTTGAACAGCAATCCTGGATTTAGACCCAGTGGTTGACATACATACAATATAAAACTAAATTGTATCCTGTTATAAAGGTGTCTGCTAAATTCCAGAAAATAATCACTTCAGAAACAAATGTATTTTTATTGCTTAATACTGAAAATAATTTTTAACATCAAACTTTTTATGAATAAATTAAAATGACATGCTTTACTAAGTTGTGGCAAACTGTTTCACATTTGTTGTAAATAATTTCAATCTATTTTAAGACTTAAATTTTCAAATACTAATATAAACAAAAAATGGTCATAATTATGAATTTAACCAAACTTTAATTTTTAGGGAGTTATTTTAAAACCTCAAAACTTTTTAAATTAGTATAAGGGAGTGGAAAGTTGTAGTAAAATTTTATATTTTTCATTTAGTCTAAAACAGGGTTGCCACTAGTTTTTTCATAAATTTTTCCAGGTTTTTAAAAGTAAACATTTTTGGGTCTATTTTTAGTTTCAAGTAAATTTCTATGAAAGAAACTGTGTTAAATAGTACAAAAACATTTAAAAGATGCCTAAAGTTACTTTAAATGTGTTTTGTAATAAAAAAATTTTATGATGATGACAAAAAAATCTTATTTATATGATAGAATGTTTTGTGTCAAATTAAAATTTAAATACTGAAAATGTTAAAACTATTAAAAATTCCATGATTTTCCAGTTTTTTTTTGATCAAAATTCCAGGTTTTTCCAGGTTTTTTTCAAAATTTCTCAAGTTCCAGGTTATTTTTGCCTAAATTGTCGAATTCCAGGTTTATCAAGGTTTTCCCAGGCTTCCAGGTAAAGTGGCAATCTTGCTAAAATAACTCATATATTTTTTTATTAAATTAAAGAAATAATGAGAGCAAAATTATAAATATAATAATGTTAAATTAACTTTTTTTACTTATATTTTGCAAAATTATGTGTCTGTCAACTTATTGTAAACACACAAGTAGAAAATTCTAAATAAAAAAGTAATTTTAAACCTTTTAGTTAACATGTTATGTTTTATGTTGCACTTGCATAAATACAACTCTTTAAAATATACTTTGTTTAGCACTATTTCTTTACCACTACTATTATGATGTGAGCTGTGTAATTGAACTAAAATGGCTTGATTTTGTTTTGGTTTCATTTTATCAAAGCAGTGAATAGAAAGAAAATCAACATACAAATATTTATTTTCAAGTTTATCTTTATTGGCCGTTTAATTTGAAGCATAATCCGATTTTAGTTTTAGACATATGTTTAGAGATATTTTATTTTAAAAATGCAAGCTAAAAAATGCCAGCCTTACTTAAAAAGTCAAATAGTAAAAAGTTTTCAATAATCTTTTAACATACAAGAAATTCAATCTTTGTGTTTAGTTTTTAATAACTTTTGTAATTTTTAATGGTATTGTATATTGATAATGTAGTCTTTATTTTACTTTATTTTATTGTAAGTGTAATACAGACTGTACTTATCAAAAATTTGTATGTAACAAAACTATTTTTATTTAATTGTTTTAATTAAATTATATTACTTTTTATTATACTTCAATATTTTTAAAAAGTTGAGTTAGTTATCAACATTAATTAAGAAGAAATATTTGGATATTCATTCAATTCTATTATAATATTTTTTGAAGAAGAAAAATAAGACAATTATTTAACATTTTTGTGTCAAATAGAATAAAAAACATTGATTATAGATTGTAGATAAATTCTAAACAATCTTTTTAATTATTTAAAAACTTTTAAGAATTTTATATAAAGTTAAGTTTTTATTTTTGACTTTTCGTATCTAAACTTATATATTTAATACTTTGAATTGTTCGTACAAATTAAGTTTCCTTTTCTAGACTAAATATTAAAACGATCATTTAGAGTCACTTACGTACTTATTTATACCATTATATCTTTTAATGTGTAACTAAATTTTTTATTAGATATTAAAATAAGTTTCTGAATATTTTACACCTAAACTCACTATGAGACTCTAAACCAATATAACGGCATAAAAATATAAATTAAAATGTTTAATTTTCTAAGGCGTGTGGTTCAATGTGTTGAGAAAAATTACAATCGAGATTTTTCTTGTATTTATTTTTCCTTGTATTGTTACGAACGTTACTGTAGAACTTTTTATGTAATCATTTATCAGCAGTTTTTCAGCTTAACGTTATCAAACCTTTACTTTTTGACTTTTTTTAATAAAACTTTGTAGTTTTTTTTGAAATATTTGTATATTCAAATTTTAATTTTGTTACAAGTTTTCTATAAAATTAAAAAATTGCAAATTAATTTTTTACTTACTACTACGTTTCGGTGGCTTTTTAAAGTGTAATAAAATAGTAAATTGCACATAACAATGTTGCTTATGTATAATCTTATTAAAAAACAAACTTATTTGTGCACGAAAATATAATAAAAAATACTATGTTACATGTTTGTTATATCAAACATTTTAAACAATATAAAAAGTTTTATTTATTTTATTATAAAATTCTATTATTATCTTTAATTCAAATGACACAATAGTGTTGATAAACTATTGATGTTCGGCTCATATTACCTAACAACTTTTATGCAAGTATTTAAAACGGTTATAAATTTTTCATTCCTATAGTTTTTTACTACTGATATATTTATGTTTATTTTTCGCCTGTTTTGTTCAAGGAACATTTTGTTAAAAATTTAGTTGGAATGATTTAAAGAATAAGTTCATTTTTTTTTAATTAAGGAGATTTTTATTGAAAAAAAAGTATTTAATTTAAATAATATATATTTTTTTAATATAAGTTATAACTTTATTTTCAAAGTCCAGCCGAATTTTAGCTAAAATCCAATTAAAATCGTATCAAGATGTATTTTTATAATTTTGTATCCTGCATTACATTAGTTTTTAAACTAAGATCTAGCCTTATCCTTATCCAAGCAAAAACAAAACCTGTAAACAGCTTACTATGTATATATACTATCTTTATAAAAAACAAGTATTCATACTACTATAATTAATATCTTTATTACTTAGTCATAGTTTAAGCAAATTAAAAACAAACTAGTAAGAATGTTTTAAAAACTAGCCTATTATGTAGCACTAGTAAGAATGTTTTAAAAACTAGCCTATTATGTAGCACAAAAGTAGTAAATATTTTAATATAGTTAGCTTAAAAAAAACTTAAGTTTATTTTAGTAAAATTGTTCAAGTTTTAATCATACGTCTTTGTTTAAACATAAATAAAACAATTTTGTTCTTTAATATTTCTACAAGCAGTTCGTTTCTTCAAAAATTGAAAAAAAAACAAAAAGTTTGGTTTCAACTTTAGTTTATTACAAAAAAAGATCAAGTTCTAGAAAGGTCTCAACTAATAGTTCATTAATTTGTTTTTAAGCTATCCTAAAAATACCATCGGTAGCAGTTTTAGTTAAAAATGAAAATTTTACATTGACTTTTTACTAAAACTGAAAAAAATCCGATATTTAACTACTATCAAAAATTTTTTAAACTTTTATTTTAGATAGCAAATAATTTAATTCCAAAAAGAATATTTTTTTATATAAATTATTTTAACACCAAGGTGGTTTAGCAAAATCAATTATATTTTAAAAACGTTATTAAAACAACTTTACTTGATAAAAAATTCAAACTAAATTAACACATATTTTATAAAAACAAAACTTGTGATAAAGTTAATTTCATTGTTTAAAAATTTTCTCGATCTTGTGTAATTGCATAAGATTCTCTGGAATTTCATAAAACTCATTTTCATCAACATGATAACAAATAATGTCGGAGCAATTATTTAGATAGATTAATACTTTCACCTACAGATATTGCTGTATCAAGATAAATGAATTCTTTTGGTGCTTTTAAAGCAACAAACTTTTTGCAGACGTCATCATAAACTTCAAGGTTGTTCGCTCCAAAACCAACAGCAAATAATTTGTCTTTCACAGCAACTAACTCGTGACGAATTTTACTTTTAACCATGTCAGGCATTGATGTCCATTCATCACCGAACACGTCATATGCCTCTACCGCGCTTAATTCAATGTCAGCATTGTTGAACCCACCAGAAACTACTATACGTCCTTTGAAAACAACACAAGCGGCAAAATGTCTTGCATCATGCATGCTGGCAATTTCTTTACAACTTTTGTTCTTACAACCATCTTGTCTAATTTGTAGACAAGAACTAGTGACTTGGTTGTAAGGATATCGTTCGTGGTAGTAACCACCAAAGATGAACGTTTTATCCATGAAAGTACAAGAACAATAGAACTCACGATTACCGAACATATCAGGTAGTGTTTTACAGCTATTTGCTGTAGGTGAATCAATTTGCCCACAGTACCTATTTGTATGTCTATAACTCGTTTTGTTTTGAAATAGGTTTTCCTTATCTAACAAAACTTCTTTAATCATTTTATAACAATCTTTATTTTCCGTTAGTGATGAAGTTTTATCTAAAACATGTTTGAATGCGTGCTCTGATAACAATTCAAAACGAACTTTTTGTAACAGCTGGTTCGCATATTTGCAACGTTCTTCAATGTTGTGGTTTAACCACGAAACTGTTGCATTGAACACTTCAACTTCTGTGTCAATTTTCAGTCCGGAACTTCCAAGTATTTTTAATACAAGACTGAAGTTTAAATGTGAAAAGTAATTGTTTCGAGCAACCGTTGGAAAAAAACGTTCTATATAAATCAAAGATGACTCATAAATAGTACCTAGTTTGTAAATTTTAGCTATACTGCAATAAGTGAAAACATTTTCTTTAGTCATTTTGTTCATTATAAAAGTGGACATCTTTAGGCTTTTATCTTTATTTAACATTACCTTGTTGATTTCTAAAGCTGCTACCAATTCATTTTTTTCAAACTGTATTTCACCTAATGAAAAAATATTGTAAAGTTTGTACAAATCTGTATGCAAAATAATATCCTTTTTGAATATTTATGGAAATCATTAGTTCTCTAGTAATATTTTATTGATATCTAAATATGTTGAATTTTTAACTATTCTTTTCATTATTATGAAGCTTAAAAAATGTTTTTATTAAGAAATTACTTATTAGGAGAATAAAAGGCTTTAATAATGGTATAAAACATTTTTTTAATAAATAAATAAACCTTTTGTAAAAAAGTATCTTTTAAGACACAATAGTTAAAAGACTGAACAATTTTTTTTGTTTCAGTACGTTTAAAATTGTTTGAATATCTATTTACTTTATAACTATCTAAGTTAACTATAACTATTTCATATACTACTTTATAGCTATTTGGGTTATTTTGAAAATAAATTTTTATATTGTTGCTTATATAGTTTTTTTAAAAGAGTAATAACTGTTTCTTTGAATTTTTTAATAAAGTAAACCATTTTAAAATTATTAAACGTAGATTTTACAATGTAAATATACTCTTTTTATTGAAATTAAAACATAAAATTAAGTTGGTCAAATGCTTTAAATTAGTAATTACGACATAAAAAATTGACATTAAAAAATAAAAATTGATTAAAAAATGTAAAATTTATGAAATATGATTTTTTCATCCTACCTTGGTTAGAAACTTCATTAGAAGATTTCGATATATTTTCTTCAAAATATTTTAGTGCATTTTTCTTAAATATATCAACCAAATTATACATGGCTGGCAACTTAACTATTAAAAAAAATAACTGAAAAACTAAATTTATAGTTTGTTTTCAAAAAACTCTGATCAATTATTTATAAGCAATTAAAAAAAAGCAGATATAAAATTTTATTTAACTTATTAATTTTTCCTCAGTTTTATGCTAAACTTAATCCTATAAAAGGCACAATATATGTTAAATTAAATTAATAGTAAGCTTTTGTATCTTGATAATTTTTTGATCAGGATTTTAGGTATGTAAACAATAATTTTGTTCATCTATAAACATTCCTTTTTAAGAATTACATCAATCTTGTGACAAATAGGTGTCTTAAAATCATATATCTTAAAAAATCGTTGTACTATAAAAACTAAATATATAACTGTCCAGTTAGTTAAAAAAAATTCTATCAATGGTGTTGTCGATTTATAATATATTAATATCATTATTTAAAAATGCTTATAAATGTGTATTTACTTTGGAAACATCTTGAACTTTTGGCACTACTACGACAACTAATCTATGTTTAATATTTTAGCCAAAATTTTAATGAACTAAAATTGCAATTCTTCTGGCTACTTAGAATTATCTAAAGATGATATTATTTAATTTGTATCATTTCAACAAAGCAACATGACTAGATTTAATAAGAAAAAAGCATTGTTACATTTTTGTTTAAAACTAAAAATAAAACAACAATAAAACAAACTCTTTTGAATATAGACTATATAATTTACTATAATTAAATTGAAGATTGAATAAAAAATATTTGTGGCCCTACTGACTGTAATTTAGATTTTTTTAAAACTTCACAAGTTGTCATTCTTTGAACGCGAGAAAACAGAACCTAGCCTTACAGCAAACTAGCCTGAGTCAGCCAGTTTTAATGATTACTTAAAATATTGATGTGCTAAAACTTGAATGAAACACTAAAAGTAACAAAAGAATAACAGTAGTACTTAAAGATATAGTTTTTAAATTAGTGTTTGATTTTCAAAAAAGGTCACCTAGCCTGAGCTATGCTTTATGACAACAAAGCAACCCTGTAACAAGCAAAAATTGCTTTTTACCACTTTAAAAAATTGAATTTATTTTTACATAACAAACAAAAGTTTAGACTTAATTGGTCTTTTAGTGAGTTTTAGTTTCTTGTTTATATAAAATTTTCAGCCATTAATTTTTTTTTCTATATCTAATAGTTAAAGGAGCTTTTGTAAAATTTGAAATATTTAGAGTAAAAAACCTAAGAAAAGGTTGCAAAAAAATTTTAGATGTTTTCCAAAAAAAAAACCTTTATATACACATCTATATTAATTGTATTACAAAACAGTTCATACCACTTTCAAGATGAAATAGCTTCACTGAATTTTAGTAGTTAACTAAAAATTTGTGTTTGAATAAATTACTTAGAATTTACAAGTACAATTTTAAATTTTTATTATTAATTTAAGTTTTTAATCCGTGCTGCATAAGTTTTTTTGGTAAAACTAGTCCGACGAAAAGAGAAGTTTTACAAAATCTGATTGAAATATGACAAGGTAAAAACATTTATAATTCTCAACTATAGATTTGAAGCAGTAAATAAATGATGACTTCAATAACTTTATTTCAACTATGCAAAACTTGGCACAATGAACATTTTAACAATTTTAGAAAATAGATATTTATACAAGTTGATTTTTAATTAAGTAAAAGTGTATTCGAATTATTCCACTGAAAACTGATCTTAACTTATAAATGGTCAATGATAATAAAGTTATAAAAATGCAAAGAAAAACATAAGTAGTTTTTTTATTAGTTAAATACACTACATACACAAAAAAATTCAAAAAATAAACATAGCTACAAAAACTATAGTTAGTTATATTTATTTGCTTTGAAATTTTGAATATTATAAAACTTGTTGAGATTTAATACTATGACAATATTATTATTAAAATGTATACTAACAATTTCATTTTAAAATTTTTTAAAGTAAATTTTAATTTTCATAATAAAAACAGAGTTTAAAGCACGGTGAAAAGTGATTGATACATCTCTAGATTGATCATAGGTTTTTATCATTAATTGCTTTTAAAATTTAAACAAAAATTCATAAAAACTATTTTAAAGCATTATACAAGTAAAAACTTTGTATTGTAATTTAAAGAGACAGTGTTTATAAAATACTAAAAACTCACAGTAAATAAAAAAGTATTAATTCAAACAAAAAAAATATTTCATTTGTGAAATTGTTCAATATATTTTCGCAAAGGTAATTATTTTTTACTTAAACATACTAGAGCTAACAAAATCTATCATATTAATCATAAAATAAACAAATAAATTCATTGAAATTTTCCTATTTTAAAAACTGTCGCCACTGGAGGTAGTATCATCTGATTCTTAATCGTTATTGGCTGAAATTTCATCCAATTATCCACCAACTTCATTGGTCGAAACTCCATCAATCTCATTCAACACAAACCAGTCAATGTGATTGGTTGAAATACAGATGTTGATAGGAATTGACACTTGGTGGCAGTATTGTCTTGTTGCTTGGCTACCTGTGAAGAGTTAATGTAAAATGGGCGTTTGAATACAATAATTTATGTACAGTATAACTGTAAGAAATGAACGATAAAACTTGGTGACTTTAACGAAACAGTTAAATATTTAGATTACGTTGACCACTAATTATGATATGTGAACTATAAATCAAAATCTAACGAAACTCAAACTCAAAAGCTTTGAACTGAAACATTTTTGGCAATTTTTAAAACATAATCATTAAACGTGATTGAATCCAGAAAAAGTGCGGCCTGTTAAGGGGTAAATGAGGACCAGCTTAGGTGGTTTTATCAAAATAAAAACAATTTCTGAATACAGTAGTACTACATGAATTTACAACCAGCATCTATAGTTATATATATTGCAACATTAAGTTTAAATATTTATAAAACCTACTCTTTGATCTCATGGGATTTCCAGAATGTAAGAGATGATCTGATGCAAATTGACATCTTCCGGCTTCTTAGAAATAATTCCCTGTTTAGTAAAAATATAAACTTATTATAAAAACAAGTTAACAATACTCTACCACGTAATTCTTATTAAAACTTTTATTCAAATATGAGCTTGTACTTTTTAGCTTAAAAAATAAAAATTTTTGTACATCATTGCTAGCATGTATGTTAAAAGTATTAATTATGTTCACACAGCAGATAAGCATAAATACACATACTTACACACGTATTGCATATACATTGGGGAGCTATAAAAAGGTGTTATTTTTTTAGTTTTTAGCTGTATTTTTTTATATTCATGAATTATCATAAGAGCACCTTGGGCAAAGTGATTCGAATAAACTCTTAGAGAGACTTGGCTTGGTTTTTTCTGAAAACACCCCGATGTAAACTGTATGGGACTATAAAAATTCGAATTTAAAGTTGAAGTTGCTTAAGATGTGGCAATTATCACAAAGAAACATTTTAGGGAATTTAATTTGATTTGAAGAAAGTTTCACAGATGCACTTATGTTTTTTTTTAAAAAACTTAAAGCTAACAAAAAATAAGAAATTACAGTAAGTTAAAATAAAAGCTTCTGTGAAACTTTCTTTAAGTATTTTTAAATTCTGCACAATGAATTTTTGTTATAACTACCACATGTGAAACTAATTTAGACTTGAAACTTCAAAACTATATTTTTAAGTTCTATACTTTTATGCTAAGGTTGTTTTCAAAAAATAAGCCAAGCTATAAGTCTATTCAAATCAATTCAAACTTTGCCACAGATGGTCTTACGATATTCAATGTATACAAAAATGTAGAGCTGAAAACTCAACAAACCTGATTACTTTTTAACAAGCATATGGAATATATGTATTTTAAATACGTGTGGCTTTCATTTGTTTTAAATCTGCCACACACAAAATTTATTTAAGATTGTGGGTAAAGTGTATTGCCACAACTGACCTTGTTTTCAAAGCTGCTATAAAGACAACTACTTTGCAAATTTAATAATTTTAGCTGTTTGACTTAATTTGTAAATTATAATTTAAGACAATCGAAGTGTAAGAGGTAAAGAAATTATAGCTCCTAGATTTAAAAAAATCATTTAGCCAAAATTCTAAAATACTTTTTTTTGATTGTAATTACATTGAAAACTTACAAAAACAAGCAAACAAATTACTTGTTAGTCTAGCCAACTTTAAATCAAATGTATAAAATTTACAACAAGTTACACTTAAACATGTTTAAAACAAATAAACTAGCTTCATAAAGAAATAAGAAACAGCATTTCTGGGTGTTTTCTGATGTATTCCTCCTTTTGTAGTCTCTGCCATATCTATAAAGTTTTAATGTTAAAGTTTACTTTAACTGTACTTAAAAGTACTTTAAATTACTCAAATGTAAATAAAACATCATTGAAAATAATTTTTGTTCTTAAGAATAAAATTGTTTGTTAAATGTAAAAGAAAACTGCAAAATTTATGGTAATGCTTTTGCTTAAGCATAAACACCTAAAAAGTTAAACTTTTAGTGTGGTAAACAGAAAAAGTTAAATATTTATTCTACCAAAAATTACTTAAAAATCTTTTATCACTTTTAACTTAAATAAGTCTGCAATAAAAATGAATATTAATTTACTAATGGTTGTTATAAATTGTACAATGCAAATAGTTAACAATCAAAGTGCAACAAAAGCTTTAAAAAGTTAGACTGTGGGTTTTTTATCATCAACCCTCTGTTTAACTATCTATATTCAGGCCAATGTTACTTCATTGCACAATTGACTACTAAGTTTTCTAACAAACAGCTATGTTTGAGAATTTCAGGTATTGTTTCACCAATCAAACTTATTTCGAATACTTTTTAACCAGTCAAAAATTTCTATAACTTCTTAAGGCTATTTGAGGTCTAACTGTTTTATTTAAAAATTTAATTACCAATTACTGGTAAATTATATACTATTTTTAACTAATTTAACTTATTACTATTTTTGTTCTTCTTACTATCACTGTTAATCCTTACCGTTAGTTGGTAACTATTTTTCTTTATATTATTAAAGTTGTTTCTTTATTTCCTTTATGTTTTTTAGTATCACTGTTACCCCTTACCCTTATATGGTGGTTACTTTATAAATAATATTTTTTATTCTTGTGGAAAATTGTCACTTATGCAAAATTGACCCTTGGTGAAAAATTGTGCAATTGTAAATTTCGTGCAAAAGTGACCCATCATCAGGCACATATGTTTTTTGCTAAAAATTCCCTTAGTGCAAAAGTGACTTTTTGTGTATATTTGACCTTTATTCAAAATTTTCATTGTGCATATTTGACTCATACCACACCTTATGAAAACATATAGAGATTATTTTTTATTAGCAATTTTTAGAAAACTAAAACAGCTAAAATACATATTTTCCTTGTTTTTTGTGCTAATGAAATCAACTTTCAAAATAAAAATTGTATGATCATAAAATGCCATACTGTTGTATTAAGAAAACATAATAATGTAAGCATTTTATGACTGATATTTCCAAAAATCTAGAAAACTATTTAAGGTCATACCAGCCATAAGGGGGTAAACATTGCTTATTACAGGTGAATCTTATAATGAAGACTTTTATCTTAGCTATCAAACATTTTAGATAAAAAAAAAACACTTTTTAGGTATAAGCAATCAAAGTTTGTGAGCTCAATACGTTGCTTATAAAACAAGTTATCAAAAAAAAGTTAAAAAAATATTCTTCTTTATTTTTACTTATCTTCTTCACATTTTTACAGATAGTTCATTACTAACATTTGAATCTTATTAAAGCAAAAACTGTTTAAATTTGAAAAAATTAAAACATTTTTTAACATAATTTAAACTGTTTTTGATTTTTCTATTTAAGACAATTATTTTTAAATTCTATATAACTGGCTTGTGACAATGTTAATTTTAAAACTTAACAGGTTCTAAATAAAAGCCAATCAATGTTAGTTTTTGTAAAAAACTATTGGACCTTTCGCTTACATTACAATTTTTCCAATATTAAAACTACTCTTACAAATAATTTCTATTAATTTAAAAAATTAGATTGTATAAGTTAAAAGTACTTACAAAATCACACCCTCGAAATCTAAATAACAATTATTATTTGCAATTTTGGTTATCCCTTTCAAGTGTAACATATTGAAATCTCAAACTTTGATTAGTTGCACTTAAGTTAATTGTAAAACAGCTTAAAAGGAAATTAAATTTTACTTAAAAAACCAACAAAAAATCAAGCTTTATAAAAATACTTTACCCTTCTATAACTTAAAAATGGACTAATTTCAACAGTAGCATCTTGCAATGACAACTTATGTTATCTCAGTAAATAGGCTTAACAATATTTATTCAAAATTAGTTAATTAGTAAAATACAAGTAATGTAAAAAAAATTCTTGGTAGTTTAAAAAAAAATTGCAAATTAAGGTCTAAAATTTTAACCAAAATAATAAATAAAAATGCTAAAATATAAAACTTATTAAAAGCTCTCGTAATTACGTTTAACAGTGCAATTACAATTTATCTTAACAATTAGTACAGTTATTTAAGAAACCAGTTTAAAGCATTGTAAAAAATGTAAACAAATTAAGAGAAAATTAATTAAATTTTCACTTAAACTAAAAAAAATTTACTCGGAATGTAGTCAGTTTAACTTGTTGATCATCAGATTAAGCTCCCAAATTGTATTTATTTGGCTGCTAATCAAGGGGCCTCCTTGCCTCCAAATTTAAGTGTTTTATAAGTGCTGCAATTTAGTTTACTATTATGACGTGATAATACTACTAGAGCTAACATTCAAACTTTTCCAGAACTGGTTTAGTTTTCAAAAATGTCTTTATGTAAATTAAGTTAGTTTAAAATTATTTCAAAATAATGTTATTTAAAATTTGACTTAAAGATGTTTATCTAAACTTATAAAGTTTCTTTGATACTTGACTTAACTCTTAAGTTTTTTATAAAATGAATGTATAACAGATCTTTTATACTTGATTTTTATTTCAACTGTATCATAAAAGTTTCTAATTAAAACACTTTTTGTTTAAGATGAGATGCATGACAATTACTTTTATAAATTGAATAAGTTTGACAGTCTCAACAAAACAAGTTTTATAAATGGACATGACATCAAAAAAACAAGTTGCATTAATTATTTTAAAGAAAATAGAAGTTTGTAAAATAGTAACGAAAAATGTGCCTAAATCTTTAATGCAGTTTAGCACAAGCAGGTTAACTTAGTTTGACATTTTGTAAAGTGAAGAAAGTTTTAAAGTAGAAATTTTTTATTAATTATTATGCATTGCATAATATACAGCGGTTATATAATTTTATGAATAAAATGTTCTTTTTTACTTCTCTGGAAAAATGGTTATTCAGGCATGTTTATAGATAAATCTTACCCAACGTGCCTGGATAAGTAAATAAGCTCTGTATATGAATATCAGTTTTACATTTTCATTTGATGTATTAAAGTTTCCATTGAAAATGTTAAACATTATTTGTAAACTGAAAATTTTAAACTTTTTTTCCAAATTTGTTATTTTTTTCAAAAACTTATGGGTATTTGTTTAGCAATTTAAGCACACACTCATATGACTCAAAGAGCCCAAATGAAACCTAACCTGATTATATTCCTAGAATAAAGCAAGAAATTTATATTAGGATTTTAAAATCAATAACAACCAACTATTTCAATAATAGTGGAACTTTAGAGCATAGGGGGTTTGACATATTTTTATTAGTAAAAATAACATTGGATCTTATATGAAAGCTTAAAGTACAAAGTACAAGCCAGTTTTTATAGAATTAAAAAATATAATTTAACTTTTGAGATATTGTAATTTTTATAAAAAAGTTCTGATACAAACATATGGACCGCAAATTCTTAGGGGCCAATATTCTCAGAAAATTTAAGATCACTAAAAACCTATCTTCTCCTTCATTTTTTGAGCTAGAGACCTCAAATTTTTAGGAAACGTTTCTTTTATAATTTAAAAGACTTTAAATGTTAGAATTTTACAAATATTAAAAAATAAAAATTTTAGATAAAAAAACAAAAAATAGGTGGTTATTTTTAATAAAAATTTTATTTTTCAAAATTAAAAAATTTGCTTCATTCAATCTTTTTAAAATTTAATAATACACTATCTGTAAAAACTTGAAGAAGATTACTTAAAAAATGAAGGAGGAGATAGATTTTTAGTGAAATGGCCTTTTTTTGCGTTTTTAGTTTGCGCCTTCCATTAGGAACCTATTGAGGTCACCGACTTTGATTGCTCATATCTCAAAAAATACTGTGAATTTTTTCAAGGGGTTTAAAATGTCTGAAAGCTCAGATAAAACTCTATAAAATAATACAAACTTGTAAAAATCAAGGTGGACCCCCCTATGCCCTTAATCATCTAAAAAACATGCAAGTTGAAGAAAAAATCTGTCCTGACACTTAAAAATCTTAAAATTATCCTGGGTCAGCCTGAGTTAAAAAAAATACATATCCTGATATACAATGGTTAAGTGGCAACCCTGTGTTATATTTTTTTTTTTTGAAAAAAGTTTTCAATTTTGTGTTTTAACCAGCTTGAGCGCATATGGAAGGGGGTAAGACATTTTTCTTAAAAAAATTATCATTGACTTATATATGAAAGCTTTTAAGTATAAACTATAAGTCTGTATAAAATATTAAATCTTCATTAATTTTTAAAATATAGTCATTTATCTAAAAATTTTGGATATCAACTAAAAGGCAATAACCTTTTCATGGTCTATTTACTCAACAGCTCTAAAATTATTAAAACCTATCTTTTCCTTCTTTTGTAATCAATTGACCTCAATCTTTTGGAAATATTTTTTGCAAGAAAAATTCTATTGTAAAAATTGAAAAATTAATATGACTACATGAAAAAAAACTTTTTTATAAGAGTTTTTAAGAATAAAAATAAATAAAAAAGAAAGAATAGCAATTAAATATAAAGAACTTTTGTTTTATCTATATAAAGGCTTCTTAAGTGTAAGCAATGTATTGCTTAAATCTCAATATGAAAAAAATACTCAAAACTAAAAAAAAATACATAAGAATTCTTTGCTATTTTAAGTTAACATTTTACTCAAATTTTTTTTGAAATATTGCTTAAAAACAGCAGAAGAAATGTTATCTATAAAATAGTCTTTTTTTGCCTTTTCTAACTTGGCCCTTACATAGGATACCTATTAAACTAACAAACTTTGTTCCCTCATACTTCAAAATCTAATAAAAGTTGTAAGAAAAGGGTAAAAACATATGTTAGCTGAGTTTAAGATCTTTAAAATAAAATATACATGTAAATAAACTATCTAAACCCCCTATGACCTTAAACCAGTTTTTACTCACTGTGATGTGACCATTTATGGCCTCAACAGTTAATGCATGTAAACTAAACTGATAGCATACAGTTCCATTCAAACTAATAAAAACTAAAATAATGTGATATATTATAACAATTTAATAAGTTTCTTTAGTTTAATAACAACATCAATACTTACTTTCACCCTCTTTAATAATAAACATTTTTTAAATGAAAAGACAAGCAAAAAAAAGTTGTTTACATTATGTAATTACATGAAGTTTTAGTAATTGTAAGTGCAGTAATTTTGTTAAATACAAAGTTATTTATTTGACCTTTCTAACCTAACTCTAGTAGTATCAGAAGTAAATTTTATTTAAATGGAGAAAAAAACTATTTATCCATAAAACTTTTGGTGTCTTATTATCTGACAAAAACTTTCAAAATTTAAATTCAAATCTGGTATATAAAATGTTATTTGTTGATATATAATAGCATTTGTTAATATTGACAATATTTACCCTTAATGGCTAAAAATTTATATGGGTTTGAATAACAAATACAAACTAATAAAGTCAACAACAGTGGCTAATGGAATTTTAGAAATTTCTTTGTTTCAGGTTTCTTACCTCTTTGTAGTAGAAAACAAATTGTAGAGGTATAGAAATTATTTTAATAATGTAAAATTACTTAATAGGTATGATACTACTTTAAATGTATTTCAAAAAATAGAACTCCAATTTTTATTACTTTATATAAAAGTTAGTTCTTATCTTTATTGTTTTTTATTTTCAAAATAACAAGATTTTTAAATTGTTTTCCTATAGTATAAAGTTTTTTGTAAACATCAAATTCCAACTTTTTTAGAATTCTAGGTGAAATGTCCACTTATTAGGGATACTAAATGGATAAATTACTTAAGTATACATAGATTTGATAATTAATCATACTCACCAATTTATTAAATTTTTCAAAATATTTATAACAGTGAGCCTGAGATTTTAAACAACCACCCTCGTTGGTCAAAATATGTGACAATCAAAATTAATTTGTTTTTGCCAATTTAAAAAAATATTAACTGAAATAAATTTGTCCATTTTAACAAACATATTTTCAAAAAAATAACTGGAATAAGATAACTTTTTAAAAGTTAGGCACAAGGGGTTTGAAAAGACTTAAATATTAAAATTAAATTAGCAACAAGCCTAGAAAATCTGGTTTCTTTAACAATTTTACATAGAAAATAATAAGTGTTAGAATAGATTTTACACAGAAAATATTTTTAAATAATTAAATAATAATTAGTTGTTAAACACTTTTAAAGTATTATTATTGTAACTTTTCAGTAAGTCAATTTTTTTTATCTTAATATTAAATGTAACATAAAAAAATTTAGTCTTGAAAAAAAATCCAAAAATAATTAACTCTGTATTTAGGTAGCTTATTAAAGAAAAGTAAATAGGTTAATATAAAAATTTTGCATCGTATTACACAATAAAATTAATAAGAGACATAAATATATGTTAAGGCCATGGGGGGAGAAGGGTCAAACATTTTTTTTACAAAAGTTATTTTTAGCTTTTATATGAAAGCTTTAAGTACAAACTACAAGCCAATCTTATAGAATTCAAAAATATTGTATAACTTTTGAGATATTTAATATTTTGTAAAAAATTTCAGATATAAACATATGGACTGCAACTTTTATTTGGATCAATTTTCTTGGACCTTTAAAAATTCACTAAAAATCTATCTCCTCCTTCATTTTTCAAGCAATCTTCTTCAAACTTTCAAAGGTATTCCTTTAACAAAAGGAAAAAAAAATTTACTTTAGAATTTAAGTAATTAAAAAAAAAAATTATCACAAAAATTTAAAAAAAAA
Organism: Thalia democratica; assembly: GCF_965202585.1. Lineage (NCBI taxonomy): Eukaryota > Metazoa > Chordata > Thaliacea > Salpida > Salpidae > Thalia > Thalia democratica. The sequence goes on from NC_139165.1 coordinate 108,216,799, forward strand.
TGTGTTTTTTTTTATCAAAAAATTATTTTTTACAGAAAAATTTTTTAAATCCCTAAGTTTTTTTTTTGTTATTGTATAAAGATTAGACTGTGAAAGTTTGAAGAAGATTGCTTGAAAAATGTAGGAGATAGATTTTAAATGAAATAATCTTTTTTTGCTGTTTTAGTTTTCCCTTCCCATAAGGAAAGGATTATGCCCAACTTTGACTGGTCATATCTCAATAAATAATTTGAATTTTTTAAAACGATACAAAGCATCTTGAAGCTTAAAAAAAATCTTTAAAATAAGATCACTTTGTAAAAAACATGGTTTACACCCCTCACCCCTATGGGCTTAAAAATCAATACTCTGATACAAAAATAAAATTACCAGCCCATTATGAACTACCTCTATGAACGTTATATTAATACTATGAAGCTAACTATAAGTGTATAAAACAGAAGTAAACTTTTTCTAAATACTTTATAGTTAGCTTAAAACAAAGCATTTTGAATTTATTTAATAAAAAATTGCAATGTTCAAAACAAACTAGGAATATTAAATATGTTGAATGTCTTTAGGATTTTGATGCAAAAATAAGATGTTGAAACATTAAAAAAAACTGTTCAAATAACTTTTATTTCTAATCAATAAAATATTGTAAACCACAATATAACTAGTTCTAAACTAGAATATATCAGCTCAGAGTTAAGAAAAATCTTCTAATAAATTTAAATATATATAACAAAAATTTGTTTAAAATCCCAGGTTTTTAAAGGTTGTTTAGTGATTTTTGATCAAAATTCCTGCATTTTCTAGGATTCCAGGTTTTATGACAAACATGTAGCAACTAACATAGTTATTAATACAACTATAAACATAAGAAAATTAAGTAAAAACATTTTAAATTGGTTTTAAGTAAGACTTTTCTATATAAATTGTAATTAAAACTAAAATTAACAAAATTTTGTCAATAAGAATATTTAAAAACAATAAATCCAAATGTAAATTTTGAGTAAAACTTCATTTTAACTTATAATTCATTTTTGATTTAGTCATGTTTACATATAGGTCTTGTTGTTGTAAAAACAACAAATTTTCAAATTTATTTTTTCTCAAATTTAAAATTTAGTAATTTGTGAAAAAACAACAAGCTGAAATTAGTGAAGAATATAAATATTTTATTAAGCTTTATCATAGTTCAGAATAAAATCAATATTATTTTTACTTACAATAACCTTTACCAACTATGAATTTCCTAACTTGTTGACTAATTTTAGATTATTTTGATTAGAAATATAGGTAATAAATAACAGTTTTAAATAAATAAAATTAATAAATAAAATAACAGTTTGGTCCTAAATTAATTTAAACTAAACAACATAAAAAAAATAAAATTCATAAATATAGATGTAATGTAAAAAAGTTATTGCAAACACTTAGAGATATATAATGCAGTTTCAAGTTATTCTTTAAAATAGTTCACAAATTTAAATAACACTATCAAATACCTTTCATTGGCTTGCCTTGCACTGTATTTCTGTCCAGCAGCATTAAAAGAATGTCATGCTGTATTTCTGAGCATGCGCAGTGATAAAACAAACAGGTTACCACAAAAATTTTACACAAAGTTTTTTGTTAACCAGGGATTAGTAATACCAGGTTTGAAAAAAATCGTAACCAAAGTTAAATGTTTATAAACAGTTTCAACATTTTTATGAAACTTACAACATTTATTTTGAACTTAACATAGTGTTTAACATTGTTTTAAAAAATTAAAAATCTAATACTTATCAAGCTTTATTTATTCTAAAAATCGAATTTAAGTTAGTTGAACTTCAAATTCCAACAAAAGTTAATTTTAGCATCTGACACTTTAAATAAAAATTTTTTTCTTGCTTTGTACATTTCTTTATCGCTATCATGATTTTTTTGTTTAGAAATTATTATTTGATAAAACAATGTTTTCCATGTATTAAATTGAAAAGAATTAAATTGAAATAACTAAATATAATTATTATTTAAAACAGTGTATCACAAGTTAAAAGTGTATGATTGTATCATTATTTCTTTTAAATGTATTGAAAAATTAAATTTAACATTTTCTGTAAAAATTTAAAAAATATATAGATTGTACTACGAAAAATAAATAAATCTTTAATGACTGTAATTATTAAAAATTATTTAGATTTCACATTTTCAATAAAAACTAGAAAGTAAAACTCTATTGTTTTTTAAAAATGTAAAAAGTTTTAAAACTTGGACCTTCTTAACGACTAAACTATCTAAGTAAAATATATAATAACAAAATCTTAATCTTCTAAACTCTGTATATAAACAATAATTATAGTTATCTATGTCTAAATAATACAAAGGAATGCGAGTTTTTAATGTGTTTAACAATTAATGTCTTCGTTTTAATAAAAGATTAAACTTTAAAACATTGCAATAATATCATTTTAACAATGGTCAGTGACTAAGTGTATAAATTTTAAATAGTCTAAATATAAAAATGAGTCTTTTTTTAGATTTACTAAGATAAAAACTATGTAGTTTACTACAAAAATGTTTACAAGTATAAAACACTAACCAAACAAGCCCTTGCCATATTTGCCATATTTTATAGCATTTCGTTTGTGCTTATGTGAATGTAATGTTAAGTCACATAAATAGCTATAAAGTATAAAGTATGGAAAATATGGTCAAGCCAAATAAAGAATTTGTACGTATATTGGAACTTATGTTTATAGTTTAACTGTAATTAATTAAATAGATATGTGTTCAAATTTTTAAAAGTTCTTTAAATACTAGTTTGTTATTTGAAGCTGTTATTGAAAACTTTTGTGTTGATAAAATTCGGTAGTAAACTTTTTGTAACTTATGAATAAAGTTTTTATTTATTTTTATTAAGTTTCTACGGAAAAGTATGCAGCTCTCATACCAAGAAAAATAACAGCAGCTTTACAGAGAGATACTTTGTTTGTTTCAAAATAGTACTTAGCGATTTGTTTTGTCACTAACAATCAGTTTTTATCTGAACAAACTGTAGTTATGTAGATTTGATTAGGTTAAAGACTTTTTAAATGTTTTACTAGTGCAAAATTTTTGAAAATATTCAGTTATAAAATAAAATGCTAAAGTAAAATTAGTGTACTATTTAAATCATATTTGTAATTTGCTACTGGTATTGATGTATTAATTTTTTAATAAACTTAGTATTTGAAAAAAAAACTTTATTAGGTTTAAAGTCTAACGAATTATTCCCATACTTTTAAAAAGTAGACAATTCAGAGGTTTAATTTATTAAACTATTTTTCATCAATTTATATATAAACAAGAAATAACGGGATTTTTTGTGATAACAGTTATTTGTTTTAAAAAACTTGCAAACTGGTAATGTGAAAACTTATAATGTCATGTAATGTAATTTATAAAAACAACAAACTGTTTAATATGATTATAAACTATTTTAGGAGTTTATTAATTAACTAATATTTTAATATTGTTTTTTATTAAATAATAAATTTTATTATGGCACAAAATCATTCAAACTCGAATTGAAATGTCATACAATGTAACAGAGCAGTGATTAAACTCAATTAATTCAATGATTTTAAAGCTTCTTATTTTTTTATGTTTAAAGCACATAGTCAATTAAGTTCATGCTAACAGTTAAATATAAATTTTATCCAGGTTGATGTTATTGATATAAACATACATGTAAAATCCGTTTTAAACAAACTGTTCAATTTTTAAGTTTTATATTTTGAAAAAAGCTACTAATATATCATTATTTTGTTATAGTTATAATAATAAGATATTTCACCATGAGCTAAACAAACAATAACCGTTTATTTTTAATAGCATTTATTGTTTTTACTATATTTTATATATTTTGAACTAATAAGCTAATTATAACTTTTGTAAACTTGTAAATAAGTTTAAATTGTAAAACTAAATTGATATTTAAAAAGTTACTTAAACTTTTATTACATTCTCTGAAATACTTTTTTCTAAATTTAGATAAAAGTATCAACGTTGAATTACTTATTAATTTTTAATTCTGTTAATTAAAGAGAAAGGCACTATTATTAACAATCTAATTGTGTAGTTTAAATATTTAAAAGCATGTGTTTAAAAATAAGCATTTTTAACCTAATTATATTCGTTATGGAAGTTTTTTTTTTGATACTACATGTGAAGTTCCGTAGTCAACATTTGACAATAAACAAAGTGTTTGTTTTTGTTACCGAAGTTTTCTTTAGTCTGTTTACAACAAAGTTTGTTCAAAATTTAGTAATTAGTGATTACTGTATAGCAAATGACAATAACTATTCGAAAAATTTAACTAATTTAATTTTACTACGAGTTCTATATTTCAGGCTTAACTTATTGTTCATAGGAGTTAGACATTCACTTAATAATTGTAAAATAATAATATAGGAAGATTCATAATATATTTTAGATTTTATTAAGTTGTACACAATGTTTATTCACATACAAATTACAAGTTTTCGTTAAGCCATTTTTCAAAATAATTTTTATAAAAGCATAGTATTAATTTATAGTGATGACGTTATTTTTGTGGTTGATAGATCTGACTACTTTTAAACATTAGTTTTAAACTTGATAAACTTAACTTATTTAAGACTCGTTTTCATAATTTGTTTTAAACCGATTCGAATAACTAGTTGGTATTTGCAGAGTTCAAAATAAAAACGTTATAGTTTATAGACTTACAATATAACTATAAATAAATATCGATAATTAAGATTAAAAGTGTTTTGTCGACATGAGTTTTGTTGATACCTACCTAAGCTTTCAAGCAACTAGAAAACTTGTACTTCTAAGGAAACCAACTATTTATTTCCATTTTCTTTGTTTAAAAACAAGTGTTTTGAATAAAATCTAATGTTATGGTAGTTTTAGTATAATAACTTTTGTTTTGTTTAAGTTCTTTACACCTTTTAAGAAGCTGTAGAAAATAAAATAATATTTTTTACTAACTATATTGTGCTTATTTTTTAAATATATATGAACTAACATCTTTTAGGTGTACTTTTTAAAGATTTTCTTATTTTTGCAGACTGATAACAAAAAAAAAAAAAGTATCATAATATTTACCGTTTTAGTATAAAATCTTAGCTTAGGTTTTAGTAATATACTAAACTTTTGCTAAAATAAAGCATTTTAGTTTGTAAAACGATTTTATATTAAGCATTTATTGAATACTAACTTATTCTTTTGAACTTTGCCGTAAAATAGCTTTTAAACTTCTTTAGTAATGTTAAAAAGATGTACTCAAACTGTACAAGTTTTAAAAGTGTTAAAAAAATCTTATTCTATTACTTTTAATTAACTGGTTGAAAAAATAAATTAAGCTGAAAATTTTTGATTTAAACTTAAAGTTTAAAAAATATAATTTAACAATTTATACAACATTTCTGTATTTACTTTCCAGTAGACGCGTCTCAATTAACGTAAAAAATGGCAAATGTTTTTAGTTTATTCAAGTATAAAAAAAAACTAAAAGATTCATGAAGTTATAAGTTGCAAATATTTTTCATTTTTCTGTTAATTATAAGTTGAAGTTTTATTTTGTTCAACTCACTAAGTTTACAATAGTATTTTATAGTACGATAATGTTTTTATTCTTTATTTTCGTATTAAAGTATTAATTTCGTTAACTCTTTGAGTTTATAATATAAATTTACGTTTAAAATAAACTATTTTATTGAATTCTTTTAATATTAACAAAATCTTTATTTATTTAAACTGATTACTAAAATGAGTAAATTTAAAATCTTAAATGAATTCATGCCTTTAAAGGATTTAGATGACTCTAGCGACTTCATTATTCAGTCCCTGGTATTTGATCAAATTCCATTTGTTTACACGAATGTTAAACACAAAATGGATTTTGTTTACATTATAACAATAGACTTTGTATGTAAAAACAACATAACTATTATACAAAGAATATGAAGCTCTTCTATTTGGTTGTTTATATGGACTTTGATTGATCCTTTGCATTACCTTCTGGACAATAAGTATGTTGCTGTTATTGAAAATATTATTTAAATTAATAAGAAAAGATTCATGTGAATAAATGTAATAGTTGTTTAATTGTTTTCTTTCTGTTTAAAAAGCTTATACAATTTTCTATCACTCTAAGAGTTAATTTGGTAATATGTCATTTAGAACTGACTAACAAAGTTTTTATTCACTATTTGTAGTAGATAAAGTAGTATATAACATTTTGTCTAATTGGTAAACACTTGCTTTTGAGTTTTAAAATGTGTCCTCACTTTTTTATTTTCAATCATGATTTCTTAACCTTGTGTTGTTATTAAAATGGCAAGTCACTAAGGCTGTTTTTAACAGGAATACCAAACAGTCAGCATACCCAAGGTAACTAATTGTTTTTTTTAAACTTAAGCTGATATAGACTAACTGAAATATGATCTTTAAGAAACCCAGCCTAACCAGGAATACTTTAATTTTTGTTAAAACTCAGACTATTTTTGTATTAAGTTATATAAAACATTTAAAATATATAACATATCTAACTTTCTTTATTTTATGATAATTACAGAGCTGCCAATAAACTTTAAAAACCTAAAGCTTGAATATTTAAAAAAAATCCTGGATTTTTACAACTTTTACATGCAAAGTAATGAAATATTGACTCCACACTAAAAGTCCATTATATAGATATTTTTTATTATCATTATATATATTTTATATTTAAAATCATCTTTTATTTTTTTAATAAATGTAATAATAAAATTTAGTCTTTTTAAAAAAATATTAATTACTAATTTTTATTAATTAAGTATAAATGTATAGCTAAAGAAAAAAATTATCAAGGCACACTGGTTAGTCAAAATTAAGTTTTATAATATTTTGTTTCCTCTCCTTTAAGTTAAGTAAGTATCTAAATTTAATTTTTCAAACAATCAAATTGTTAATATCAGTTATGGATAAATGTGTTTCTGGTAATTTTTGATTAAAGTGGATCAAGTATAAGTTACTTTTATTAAATTTTTGATATAGTAGGTTAGATCAAGGTTTAAAAGATAAGACAAGTGTTTTTTACAATAATTCGAATTTAAATTTTATCATGATGATTCTTTTTAATTAAAATTAGTTATAGATACTTTGAAACAAAATCTTTAAAATATATTAAAATATATTTAAATGATTAAATTTAACTGATTCAGTTTATTCCTTTCATATGGTACCAATTAAAATCTTCCTAAATTGATTAAATACATATCAAAAGTAGTTTTAAATTCTAAGATGTAAACCAACTGTTATTTTTTAGATTGAATATAATAACCAAGTTGAAAAAAAACTTATTACTTATGACTTAGTAGCTCAGCAGTTTTTCTATGATAAAAGCAACCTGAAAATACAAATTAAGAATTAACCTTTTGTTCAAAATTACTCAAATGTTAAAAAACTTAAATTGAAGTTACATAGGTTTTTTTTTTAAAGTTTTCAAGTTTTGGCATAAATTCTAAAAGTATTGATAATGTAAATTAGGTAGTACCCTTGTATAAAGATTGCAGTAGAAATGCAAAAAACATAAATCAAAATTTTAATAATAATTGTAATAAGTTCAGTAAGCAATATTGAGATTTTAATGGAACTTTATTAGTAATTAAATTTATTTAATCTCAAAGAAGTTTGATTTATTACTTTATGGTGTTAAGAATTTTTAAAACACAAACCCATCACAACTATGAACTCCGTTATCATAAAAAACTATATCACATTAATAAAATAAATAAAAAATAGTTTGATCCAGTTTAAGATTGAATTGATTACCACTATTTTATAAATATTTTTTTACTTATTACTGGGGTTACCACAAACTCATGATATTCAAAATAATAAAATCTTAGAATGAATAGGGACAATTCTGGATAACTCAGGACAGATTGAATTTAAAAAAAATCAAAATATTTTTTTTTAGTTTTTTAAATTCTAAGACCATTGTTTTGTAGATTTTGGGTGTGATTAAATTTATTTATTTTCAGTATTTTTTTTTAATAAGCATTTCTGTTAAAGAGTTTGATTTTTTGAAGCTAAAAAAATATTTCAATTTTGTTAGTCTATTTAAAAAAAAAAAATTAACATGACTTAAGACAGTTTAAGGTCATTCAAGATAGTTTTTTTTCACTCAGGACAACTTTTTGAATCAAAGAGTGGCAACGCTTATTTTTAGTCAAAGTGTAAACTATGTTTGTTTCATAATTATTTACCCTTTATAATAGTTAATAAAAATGGTAATAAGTGTATTTATTTTTTTGTTTATAGAGCCATAGTGTTTACAAATGTTAGATACACCCTTTCTTTAATATTGTTTAATAACTACCATTTAAAGTTTACTGAAAAGTTTATAAGTTTTCAAAGAAAAACTTGGTATAACAAACAAAGCTCTTCTTTAAATTATTAATATTTTTATTTTATTTTTCATAGAAGAAAGTTTAGTTAAACAATGCTTACTAATAAACATATAGCAGAACATAAAGTTATGAAAGTATCAAAATTGTCATTGTATAAAAAGCTCAAAGAATTGAAGTTGCTGACTTTGTTTTAAATTGTTATTCTGTTCTTATATTATCCTAACTTTTTTAAATAACTTCTATTTTTAAAAATATTTCTAACAAAATAACTTTTTTCAATCATCTTTTAGTTATTGTAGACTGAAATCTTTAACCTCAATATTTGGAGTCAAAATGTTGACATAATACTTGTCAGTTTAGTAGAAACAAACTGTTTTTATTTTAAGAAAATTAACTTATTAACCACACAATAAATCTAACTTTTTTTACATTAATAAAAAGCAACCAGTTATTTTTTAGCACTTTAACAGAGTTAAAATGTCATTTGTGTTAAAATTCTTGTCAGTTGATTAATTGATATGAACTTTTACAACTGTTAATTACTAGTTGTACAAACATATAATTGATAACTAAATCAACTCTTATTTCTTTAATTGAGATATTTCATTCTTTATACGATTGCAATAAATTTAATAAGTTTATGCATTGTTATTATCTAAGAGTAATAATTTTGAGCTGATCAATAGACAGTTTATAGATAAAATGTATTTTGTAGAAAAAGCTTAAACTATTTTGAAAATTTATAATTAGTACACATTTTTATGATATAAACACCAATAACTTTCTAATATAAAAACTCTTTTAATTAGGATATGAATAAACAACCATTTAGTACAAGCAGGTAAAGCTCACTGAATAAGCTCTTTAATAGATACATTTCCAACATGTCATTACTAGTGCTCAAGGAGACTTTATAAAATGGTTTGTTTTAAAGTTTTAATGAAGATAGACAAAAAAACTGACAGTAAACTATTTTATACATAAAATTTCCTTGTCTATAGATGGTAGGTTTTATTCAAAATACAATATTTATCTTTTTAGCATTAAATTATAATACTTACCTAAACCAAGCCAGGCACTTTTAAAAACAGTTATTTTTTATGATTCATAGAACTTTTTATTTGTTATATTTAAGTATTTTGTGTATAAATAACTGTATTATGTTGTATAGTATATCAAGTAGTAAAGCTAATAAAATTTAAATACAATCATTTAACTAAAAAGTTTATACTGCTACTTTTTGCTTGTTTTTTACTAACATAAAACTGTTTGACTCAACAAGATTTAATCACAAAAAGTAAAATTTTTATTATTATACACATGAAAATAAAAGAATGTTTTTATTTCTAAATGAAATAACTACTTATTTATTTTGTTTTTCTATAACTTTACCGTTTAATGATGAGCGATCTGTTTAGTTAATAACTAACGATAAAATGCTTTCAAACAGTTTAATAACTCTACACTCTCCCTAGCTAATAAAAGTTTCAAAAATCCTTTATTTAAAGGGGTTGAGAAAATGTTTAATCTCATTACAAATAATTAGATATTAATATAATTAGATAAATTAAAGTTTTTACATACTAAAAAAATTAAAGCAGTTGTTTTAAAGTTTTTAAAATACACACATGGAACATCTGAATTATCTAGAAACAGTTTCTGTTTAATTATAATGCTCATCGACTGTTTATTTTACAGTATACTTCACATATAAGGTTTTGTGACGTACTGGTTTTTTTGAACATAATTTCGTCCAAAACGTACAATTCTTCTATTTTTCTTGTATCAGGTTGACCAGTAGTAGCACCTTTGGATATTGACATACCCGTGGGAATCTTGGAGCTTTTCGAGTGTAAGTGCTAAACTGAAACAGTTCGTGGAGACTTACACCATCAATATCTATTACTGGCTGCTCAAGGGGTTTTGCATACTGTAAAGGTTTGTTTTAAAACTTTTATTTAGTGTAACCAAAAAGTTGTACAACAAATGTTTTTTAAATACATAAAATGCATGCCTTAATTAATTTGAAGTTTATATATGTTGTTGAAAAATTTAATGAAATATAATTTGAAATAGACAGCTTTATAAAAACAATATGATACTATTAAAACGAAAATAATTTTGAAGTGTTGATCTACAAGAATATACGAACTGACACTCCAATTGTAAAATATTAAGTTAAACCGCTAAGAATTAAATTTAAAGTATTTTGAAAATTTTAGCTTTTAGAGAATTAAACTATTTGAACAAACTGAAATATAAAACACCCTGCTTATGTAGAATGTTGCAAACAACGAGAAGCTAATAATTAAATTTAAGTGGAAAGTTTAAACATTGCAGTTTTAAATAAGTTTTTATAGATGTGGCATAAATGTTAAGCTGCATAAATTGAAAAAAAACAAGTTTAATGAAATTTACTATAAACTTAATTATATTGAATTGACTTTTAAGTTTGCGTAAAGTACAATATTACATAAAAATTGCTCATTTATGTGGTTATGGTGTCATAAAACATCAAAAATTGTTAAAATTGTTTTAAAAATATACTTATCAATATAAAAATCCATTTAAAAATACTTTATGTGAAATGTAAAAGTTACATAAATTGATATGTGTATGAGATTTATGTATGAGATTTTTGTGGGTCAAGTAATTTATACAGAAGTCATCTCCAAAGTACTCTTTACCATTACAAAATGTTTTCTTTTATACTATAACAAAACTGAATGCATTAATAAGAGCTGACTTCAAAAAAAAAAGTTTGTATAATTTTATTGTGTATACTAATAGCATTTATTTACAAAAAAATATAGATTAACTAAATAAATACTGTTATGTATTTTATAAACAAGCTTCTTTACTGTTATAGAGCCTATTATAGTTTTTATCAGATTCATTAGTTGTAAATAAGTTACAGTTTTTTTCATCCTAACTGAAATACAAGATTAATTTGTATTGTATAATATTGTTAGTATTTATTTACGTAATTTTGAACTCAGCAAAGAATAAAAAAATTGCTTATGTTCGTATTAACATTAAAAGAAGGTTTTTGTTTTTATTACCATTTTATATACTGCTGTAAAAAGAAAAATATAGTAAAAATTAAATACTGATTTGTGTTTTACAAGTAAACTTAGTTACTGTTAATCGAGATCTTGATGTTATTATAGAAAATTTAAATTTAAACTCGAAAAGTTTTACAAATGAATCAATCAATTTATAAAAGTAAAAATTATAAGGTCTAAAACGCAGTTGATTCCAAGGTAACCTGCGACACAAAAAAAGTGAAATTTAAAATTAATTAATTAAAAAAGTGCAAAAAGATAATGGGGTGCAGCGCGATTCGACGTACCCACAAACGGTGCCGGGAAAATTTTAGGGGGGAGGGGCGCGCGAAAACCCGTTTTCGGGGTCCCGTGGGAGCGCGAAAACACCGGTTTTAGTCCGGTAGAGGTCTTTTTCGGTACAAAATTTGGGTAGGAAAATTTTTGTTTTCCGACTTTGAAAAGTCGGAATTTTGACGTTTTCGTCGCTTGAAAAAAAGTAAAAGTTGCTTACAATAGAAACGTTTTGGCGTTTTCGATACGAAAAAAAAAAGTAAAAATTATTAGGTCTGAAACACAGTGAGTTCCGAGGTGACCTGCGACACAAAAAAAGTAAAAATTAAAGTCGTGTACACGCCTGAATGAGGTTTGACTGGCGACTAAAAAAAAGTAAAAATGAAACGGTCGTAGGACACTTACCGGAATTCAGTGTGACAGGCTTTAAAAAAAAGTAAAACCGACTCGGCCTCCGCCCTTTACCTCGATTAACCGTTTCAGGCTTTAAAAAAAGTAAAAATGTTTCATAGAAAGTAGGGCGAAAGTAGCAAATTTACTTGTTTTTAGCGCAAATATCGTCCTTTAAGTAAAAAAGTGCAAAAAGATAATGGGGTGCAGCGCGATTCGACGTACCCACAAACGGTGCCGGGAAAATTTTAGGGGGGAGGGGCGCGCGAAAACCCGTTTTCGGGGTCCAGTGGGAGCGCGAAAACACCGGTTTTGGTCCGGTACAGGTCATTTTTGGTTCCAAATTTGGGTAGGAAAATTTTTGTTTTCCGACTTTGAAAAGTCGAATTTTTGACGTTTTCGTCGCTTGAAAAAAAGTAAAAGTTGCTTACAATAGAAACGTTTTGGCGTTTTCGATACGAAAAAAAAAAGTAAAAATTATTAGGTCTGAAACACAGTGAGTTCCGAGGTGACCTGCGACACAAAAAAAGTAAAAATTAAAGTCGTGTACACGCCTGAATGAGGTGTGACTGGCGACTAAAAAAAAAGTAAAAATGAAACGGTCGTAGGACACTTACCGGAATTCAGTGTGACAGGCTTTAAAAAAAAGTAAAACCGACTCGGCCTCCGCCCTTTACCTCGATTAACCGTTTCAGGCTTTAAAAAAAGTAAAAATGTTTCATAGAAATTAGGTAAAAAGTAGCAATTTTAGTTGTTTTTAGCGCAAAAATCGTCCTTTAACTAAAAAAGTGCAAAAAGATAATGGGGTGCAGCGCGATTCGACGTACCCACAAACGGTGCCGGGAAAATTTTAGGGGGGAGGGGCGCGCGAAAACCCGTTTTGGGGGTCCCGTGGGAGCGCGAAAACACCGGTTTTGGTCCGGTACAGGTCATTTTTGGTTCCAAATTTGGGTAGGAAAATTTTTGTTTTCCGACTTTGAAAAGTCGAATTTTTGACGTTTTCGTCGCTTGAAAAAAAGTAAAAGTTGCTTACAATAGAAACGTTTTGGCGTTTTCGATACGAAAAAAAAAAGTAAAAATTATTAGGTCTGAAACACAGTGAGTTCCGAGGTGACCTGCGAATGTTTCATAGAAATTAGGTAAAAAGTAGCAATTTTAGTTGTTTTTAGCGCAAAAATCGTCCTTTAACTAAAAAAGTGCAAAAAGATAATGGGGTGCAGCGCGATTCGACGTCCCCACAAACGGTGCCGGGAAAATTTTAGGGGGGAGGGGCGCGCGAAAACCCGTTTTCGGGGTCCCGTGGGAGCGCGAAAACACCGGTTTTGGTCCGGTACAGGTCATTTTTGGTTCCAAATTTTGGTCGAATTTTTGACGTTTTCGTCGCTTGAAAAAAAGTAAAAGTTGCTTACAATAGAAACGTTTTGGCGTTTTCGATACGAAAAAAAAAGTAAAAATTATTAGGTCTGAAACACAGTGAGTTCCGAGGTGACCTGCGACACAAAAAAAGTAAAAATTAAAGTCGTGTACACGCCTGAATGAGGTTTGACTGGCGACTAAAAAAAAGTAAAAATGAAACGGTCGTAGGACACTTACCGGAATTCAGTGTGACAGGCTTTAAAAAAAAGTAAAACCGACTCGGCCTCCGCCCTTTACCTCGATTAACCGTTTCAGGCTTTAAAAAAAGTAAAAATGTTTCATAGAAAGTAGGGCGAAAGTAGCAAATTTACTTGTTTTTAGCGCAAATATCGTCCTTTAAGTAAAAAAGTGCAAAAAGATAATGGGGTGCAGCGCGATTCGACGTACCCACAAACGGTGCCGGGAAAATTTTAGGGGGGAGGGGCGCGCGAAAACCCGTTTTCGGGGTCCAGTGGGAGCGCGAAAACACCGGTTTTGGTCCGGTACAGGTCATTTTTGGTTCCAAATTTGGGTAGGAAAATTTTTGTTTTCCGACTTTGAAAAGTCGAATTTTTGACGTTTTCGTCGCTTGAAAAAAAGTAAAAGTTGCTTACAATAGAAACGTTTTGGCGTTTTCGATACGAAAAAAAAAAGTAAAAATTATTAGGTCTGAAACACAGTGAGTTCCGAGGTGACCTGCGACACAAAAAAAGTAAAAATTAAAGTCGTGTACACGCCTGAATGAGGTGTGACTGGCGACTAAAAAAAAAGTAAAAATGAAACGGTCGTAGGACACTTACCGGAATTCAGTGTGACAGGCTTTAAAAAAAAGTAAAACCGACTCGGCCTCCGCCCTTTACCTCGATTAACCGTTTCAGGCTTTAAAAAAAGTAAAAATGTTTCATAGAAATTAGGTAAAAAGTAGCAATTTTAGTTGTTTTTAGCGCAAAAATCGTCCTTTAACTAAAAAAGTGCAAAAAGATAATGGGGTGCAGCGCGATTCGACGTACCCACAAACGGTGCCGGGAAAATTTTAGGGGGGAGGGGCGCGCGAAAACCCGTTTTGGGGGTCCCGTGGGAGCGCGAAAACACCGGTTTTGGTCCGGTACAGGTCATTTTTGGTTCCAAATTTGGGTAGGAAAATTTTTGTTTTCCGACTTTGAAAAGTCGAATTTTTGACGTTTTCGTCGCTTGAAAAAAAGTAAAAGTTGCTTACAATAGAAACGTTTTGGCGTTTTCGATACGAAAAAAAAAAGTAAAAATTATTAGGTCTGAAACACAGTGAGTTCCGAGGTGACCTGCGAATGTTTCATAGAAATTAGGTAAAAAGTAGCAATTTTAGTTGTTTTTAGCGCAAAAATCGTCCTTTAACTAAAAAAGTGCAAAAAGATAATGGGGTGCAGCGCGATTCGACGTCCCCACAAACGGTGCCGGGAAAATTTTAGGGGGGAGGGGCGCGCGAAAACCCGTTTTCGGGGTCCCGTGGGAGCGCGAAAACACCGGTTTTGGTCCGGTACAGGTCATTTTTGGTTCCAAATTTTGGTCGAATTTTTGACGTTTTCGTCGCTTGAAAAAAAGTAAAAGTTGCTTACAATAGAAACGTTTTGGCGTTTTCGATACGAAAAAAAAAGTAAAAATTATTAGGTCTGAAACACAGTGAGTTCCGAGGTGACCTGCGACACAAAAAAAGTAAAAATTAAAGTCGTGTACACGCCTGAATGAGGTTTGACTGGCGACTAAAAAAAAGTAAAAATGAAACGGTCGTAGGACACTTACCGGAATTCAGTGTGACAGGCTTTAAAAAAAAGTAAAACCGACTCGGCCTCCGCCCTTTACCTCGATTAACCGTTTCAGGCTTTAAAAAAAGTAAAAATGTTTCATAGAAAGTAGGGCGAAAGTAGCAAATTTACTTGTTTTTAGCGCAAATATCGTCCTTTAAGTAAAAAAGTGCAAAAAGATAATGGGGTGCAGCGCGATTCGACGTACCCACAAACGGTGCCGGGAAAATTTTAGGGGGGAGGGGCGCGCGAAAACCCGTTTTCGGGGTCCAGTGGGAGCGCGAAAACACCGGTTTTGGTCCGGTACAGGTCATTTTTGGTTCCAAATTTGGGTAGGAAAATTTTTGTTTTCCGACTTTGAAAAGTCGAATTTTTGACGTTTTCGTCGCTTGAAAAAAAGTAAAAGTTGCTTACAATAGAAACGTTTTGGCGTTTTCGATACGAAAAAAAAAAGTAAAAATTATTAGGTCTGAAACACAGTGAGTTCCGAGGTGACCTGCGACACAAAAAAAGTAAAAATTAAAGTCGTGTACACGCCTGAATGAGGTGTGACTGGCGACTAAAAAAAAAGTAAAAATGAAACGGTCGTAGGACACTTACCGGAATTCAGTGTGACAGGCTTTAAAAAAAAGTAAAACCGACTCGGCCTCCGCCCTTTACCTCGATTAACCGTTTCAGGCTTTAAAAAAAGTAAAAATGTTTCATAGAAATTAGGTAAAAAGTAGCAATTTTAGTTGTTTTTAGCGCAAAAATCGTCCTTTAACTAAAAAAGTGCAAAAAGATAATGGGGTGCAGCGCGATTCGACGTACCCACAAACGGTGCCGGGAAAATTTTAGGGGGGAGGGGCGCGCGAAAACCCGTTTTGGGGGTCCCGTGGGAGCGCGAAAACACCGGTTTTGGTCCGGTACAGGTCATTTTTGGTTCCAAATTTGGGTAGGAAAATTTTTGTTTTCCGACTTTGAAAAGTCGAATTTTTGACGTTTTCGTCGCTTGAAAAAAAGTAAAAGTTGCTTACAATAGAAACGTTTTGGCGTTTTCGATACGAAAAAAAAAAGTAAAAATTATTAGGTCTGAAACACAGTGAGTTCCGAGGTGACCTGCGAATGTTTCATAGAAATTAGGTAAAAAGTAGCAATTTTAGTTGTTTTTAGCGCAAAAATCGTCCTTTAACTAAAAAAGTGCAAAAAGATAATGGGGTGCAGCGCGATTCGACGTCCCCACAAACGGTGCCGGGAAAATTTTAGGGGGGAGGGGCGCGCGAAAACCCGTTTTCGGGGTCCCGTGGGAGCGCGAAAACACCGGTTTTGGTCCGGTACAGGTCATTTTTGGTTCCAAATTTTGGTCGAATTTTTGACGTTTTCGTCGCTTGAAAAAAAGTAAAAGTTGCTTACAATAGAAACGTTTTGGCGTTTTCGATACGAAAAAAAAAGTAAAAATTATTAGGTCTGAAACACAGTGAGTTCCGAGGTGACCTGCGACACAAAAAAAGTAAAAATTAAAGTCGTGTACACGCCTGAATGAGGTTTGACTGGCGACTAAAAAAAAGTAAAAATGAAACGGTCGTAGGACACTTACCGGAATTCAGTGTGACAGGCTTTAAAAAAAAGTAAAACCGACTCGGCCTCCGCCCTTTACCTCGATTAACCGTTTCAGGCTTTAAAAAAAGTAAAAATGTTTCATAGAAAGTAGGGCGAAAGTAGCAAATTTACTTGTTTTTAGCGCAAATATCGTCCTTTAAGTAAAAAAGTGCAAAAAGATAATGGGGTGCAGCGCGATTCGACGTACCCACAAACGGTGCCGGGAAAATTTTAGGGGGGAGGGGCGCGCGAAAACCCGTTTTCGGGGTCCAGTGGGAGCGCGAAAACACCGGTTTTGGTCCGGTACAGGTCATTTTTGGTTCCAAATTTGGGTAGGAAAATTTTTGTTTTCCGACTTTGAAAAGTCGAATTTTTGACGTTTTCGTCGCTTGAAAAAAAGTAAAAGTTGCTTACAATAGAAACGTTTTGGCGTTTTCGATACGAAAAAAAAAAGTAAAAATTATTAGGTCTGAAACACAGTGAGTTCCGAGGTGACCTGCGACACAAAAAAAGTAAAAATTAAAGTCGTGTACACGCCTGAATGAGGTGTGACTGGCGACTAAAAAAAAAGTAAAAATGAAACGGTCGTAGGACACTTACCGGAATTCAGTGTGACAGGCTTTAAAAAAAAGTAAAACCGACTCGGCCTCCGCCCTTTACCTCGATTAACCGTTTCAGGCTTTAAAAAAAGTAAAAATGTTTCATAGAAATTAGGTAAAAAGTAGCAATTTTAGTTGTTTTTAGCGCAAAAATCGTCCTTTAACTAAAAAAGTGCAAAAAGATAATGGGGTGCAGCGCGATTCGACGTACCCACAAACGGTGCCGGGAAAATTTTAGGGGGGAGGGGCGCGCGAAAACCCGTTTTGGGGGTCCCGTGGGAGCGCGAAAACACCGGTTTTGGTCCGGTACAGGTCATTTTTGGTTCCAAATTTGGGTAGGAAAATTTTTGTTTTCCGACTTTGAAAAGTCGAATTTTTGACGTTTTCGTCGCTTGAAAAAAAGTAAAAGTTGCTTACAATAGAAACGTTTTGGCGTTTTCGATACGAAAAAAAAAAGTAAAAATTATTAGGTCTGAAACACAGTGAGTTCCGAGGTGACCTGCGAATGTTTCATAGAAATTAGGTAAAAAGTAGCAATTTTAGTTGTTTTTAGCGCAAAAATCGTCCTTTAACTAAAAAAGTGCAAAAAGATAATGGGGTGCAGCGCGATTCGACGTCCCCACAAACGGTGCCGGGAAAATTTTAGGGGGGAGGGGCGCGCGAAAACCCGTTTTCGGGGTCCCGTGGGAGCGCGAAAACACCGGTTTTGGTCCGGTACAGGTCATTTTTGGTTCCAAATTTTGGTCGAATTTTTGACGTTTTCGTCGCTTGAAAAAAAGTAAAAGTTGCTTACAATAGAAACGTTTTGGCGTTTTCGATACGAAAAAAAAAGTAAAAATTATTAGGTCTGAAACACAGTGAGTTCCGAGGTGACCTGCGACACAAAAAAAGTAAAAATTAAAGTCGTGTACACGCCTGAATGAGGTTTGACTGGCGACTAAAAAAAAGTAAAAATGAAACGGTCGTAGGACACTTACCGGAATTCAGTGTGACAGGCTTTAAAAAAAAGTAAAACCGACTCGGCCTCCGCCCTTTACCTCGATTAACCGTTTCAGGCTTTAAAAAAAGTAAAAATGTTTCATAGAAAGTAGGGCGAAAGTAGCAAATTTACTTGTTTTTAGCGCAAATATCGTCCTTTAAGTAAAAAAGTGCAAAAAGATAATGGGGTGCAGCGCGATTCGACGTACCCACAAACGGTGCCGGGAAAATTTTAGGGGGGAGGGGCGCGCGAAAACCCGTTTTCGGGGTCCAGTGGGAGCGCGAAAACACCGGTTTTGGTCCGGTACAGGTCATTTTTGGTTCCAAATTTGGGTAGGAAAATTTTTGTTTTCCGACTTTGAAAAGTCGAATTTTTGACGTTTTCGTCGCTTGAAAAAAAGTAAAAGTTGCTTACAATAGAAACGTTTTGGCGTTTTCGATACGAAAAAAAAAAGTAAAAATTATTAGGTCTGAAACACAGTGAGTTCCGAGGTGACCTGCGACACAAAAAAAGTAAAAATTAAAGTCGTGTACACGCCTGAATGAGGTGTGACTGGCGACTAAAAAAAAAGTAAAAATGAAACGGTCGTAGGACACTTACCGGAATTCAGTGTGACAGGCTTTAAAAAAAAGTAAAACCGACTCGGCCTCCGCCCTTTACCTCGATTAACCGTTTCAGGCTTTAAAAAAAGTAAAAATGTTTCATAGAAATTAGGTAAAAAGTAGCAATTTTAGTTGTTTTTAGCGCAAAAATCGTCCTTTAACTAAAAAAGTGCAAAAAGATAATGGGGTGCAGCGCGATTCGACGTACCCACAAACGGTGCCGGGAAAATTTTAGGGGGGAGGGGCGCGCGAAAACCCGTTTTGGGGGTCCCGTGGGAGCGCGAAAACACCGGTTTTGGTCCGGTACAGGTCATTTTTGGTTCCAAATTTGGGTAGGAAAATTTTTGTTTTCCGACTTTGAAAAGTCGAATTTTTGACGTTTTCGTCGCTTGAAAAAAAGTAAAAGTTGCTTACAATAGAAACGTTTTGGCGTTTTCGATACGAAAAAAAAAAGTAAAAATTATTAGGTCTGAAACACAGTGAGTTCCGAGGTGACCTGCGAATGTTTCATAGAAATTAGGTAAAAAGTAGCAATTTTAGTTGTTTTTAGCGCAAAAATCGTCCTTTAACTAAAAAAGTGCAAAAAGATAATGGGGTGCAGCGCGATTCGACGTCCCCACAAACGGTGCCGGGAAAATTTTAGGGGGGAGGGGCGCGCGAAAACCCGTTTTCGGGGTCCCGTGGGAGCGCGAAAACACCGGTTTTGGTCCGGTACAGGTCATTTTTGGTTCCAAATTTTGGTCGAATTTTTGACGTTTTCGTCGCTTGAAAAAAAGTAAAAGTTGCTTACAATAGAAACGTTTTGGCGTTTTCGATACGAAAAAAAAAGTAAAAATTATTAGGTCTGAAACACAGTGAGTTCCGAGGTGACCTGCGACACAAAAAAAGTAAAAATTAAAGTCGTGTACACGCCTGAATGAGGTTTGACTGGCGACTAAAAAAAAGTAAAAATGAAACGGTCGTAGGACACTTACCGGAATTCAGTGTGACAGGCTTTAAAAAAAAGTAAAACCGACTCGGCCTCCGCCCTTTACCTCGATTAACCGTTTCAGGCTTTAAAAAAAGTAAAAATGTTTCATAGAAAGTAGGGCGAAAGTAGCAAATTTACTTGTTTTTAGCGCAAATATCGTCCTTTAAGTAAAAAAGTGCAAAAAGATAATGGGGTGCAGCGCGATTCGACGTACCCACAAACGGTGCCGGGAAAATTTTAGGGGGGAGGGGCGCGCGAAAACCCGTTTTCGGGGTCCAGTGGGAGCGCGAAAACACCGGTTTTGGTCCGGTACAGGTCATTTTTGGTTCCAAATTTGGGTAGGAAAATTTTTGTTTTCCGACTTTGAAAAGTCGAATTTTTGACGTTTTCGTCGCTTGAAAAAAAGTAAAAGTTGCTTACAATAGAAACGTTTTGGCGTTTTCGATACGAAAAAAAAAAGTAAAAATTATTAGGTCTGAAACACAGTGAGTTCCGAGGTGACCTGCGACACAAAAAAAGTAAAAATTAAAGTCGTGTACACGCCTGAATGAGGTGTGACTGGCGACTAAAAAAAAAGTAAAAATGAAACGGTCGTAGGACACTTACCGGAATTCAGTGTGACAGGCTTTAAAAAAAAGTAAAACCGACTCGGCCTCCGCCCTTTACCTCGATTAACCGTTTCAGGCTTTAAAAAAAGTAAAAATGTTTCATAGAAATTAGGTAAAAAGTAGCAATTTTAGTTGTTTTTAGCGCAAAAATCGTCCTTTAACTAAAAAAGTGCAAAAAGATAATGGGGTGCAGCGCGATTCGACGTACCCACAAACGGTGCCGGGAAAATTTTAGGGGGGAGGGGCGCGCGAAAACCCGTTTTGGGGGTCCCGTGGGAGCGCGAAAACACCGGTTTTGGTCCGGTACAGGTCATTTTTGGTTCCAAATTTGGGTAGGAAAATTTTTGTTTTCCGACTTTGAAAAGTCGAATTTTTGACGTTTTCGTCGCTTGAAAAAAAGTAAAAGTTGCTTACAATAGAAACGTTTTGGCGTTTTCGATACGAAAAAAAAAAGTAAAAATTATTAGGTCTGAAACACAGTGAGTTCCGAGGTGACCTGCGAATGTTTCATAGAAATTAGGTAAAAAGTAGCAATTTTAGTTGTTTTTAGCGCAAAAATCGTCCTTTAACTAAAAAAGTGCAAAAAGATAATGGGGTGCAGCGCGATTCGACGTCCCCACAAACGGTGCCGGGAAAATTTTAGGGGGGAGGGGCGCGCGAAAACCCGTTTTCGGGGTCCCGTGGGAGCGCGAAAACACCGGTTTTGGTCCGGTACAGGTCATTTTTGGTTCCAAATTTTGGTCGAATTTTTGACGTTTTCGTCGCTTGAAAAAAAGTAAAAGTTGCTTACAATAGAAACGTTTTGGCGTTTTCGATACGAAAAAAAAAGTAAAAATTATTAGGTCTGAAACACAGTGAGTTCCGAGGTGACCTGCGACACAAAAAAAGTAAAAATTAAAGTCGTGTACACGCCTGAATGAGGTTTGACTGGCGACTAAAAAAAAGTAAAAATGAAACGGTCGTAGGACACTTACCGGAATTCAGTGTGACAGGCTTTAAAAAAAAGTAAAACCGACTCGGCCTCCGCCCTTTACCTCGATTAACCGTTTCAGGCTTTAAAAAAAGTAAAAATGTTTCATAGAAAGTAGGGCGAAAGTAGCAAATTTACTTGTTTTTAGCGCAAATATCGTCCTTTAAGTAAAAAAGTGCAAAAAGATAATGGGGTGCAGCGCGATTCGACGTACCCACAAACGGTGCCGGGAAAATTTTAGGGGGGAGGGGCGCGCGAAAACCCGTTTTCGGGGTCCAGTGGGAGCGCGAAAACACCGGTTTTGGTCCGGTACAGGTCATTTTTGGTTCCAAATTTGGGTAGGAAAATTTTTGTTTTCCGACTTTGAAAAGTCGAATTTTTGACGTTTTCGTCGCTTGAAAAAAAGTAAAAGTTGCTTACAATAGAAACGTTTTGGCGTTTTCGATACGAAAAAAAAAAGTAAAAATTATTAGGTCTGAAACACAGTGAGTTCCGAGGTGACCTGCGACACAAAAAAAGTAAAAATTAAAGTCGTGTACACGCCTGAATGAGGTGTGACTGGCGACTAAAAAAAAAGTAAAAATGAAACGGTCGTAGGACACTTACCGGAATTCAGTGTGACAGGCTTTAAAAAAAAGTAAAACCGACTCGGCCTCCGCCCTTTACCTCGATTAACCGTTTCAGGCTTTAAAAAAAGTAAAAATGTTTCATAGAAATTAGGTAAAAAGTAGCAATTTTAGTTGTTTTTAGCGCAAAAATCGTCCTTTAACTAAAAAAGTGCAAAAAGATAATGGGGTGCAGCGCGATTCGACGTACCCACAAACGGTGCCGGGAAAATTTTAGGGGGGAGGGGCGCGCGAAAACCCGTTTTGGGGGTCCCGTGGGAGCGCGAAAACACCGGTTTTGGTCCGGTACAGGTCATTTTTGGTTCCAAATTTGGGTAGGAAAATTTTTGTTTTCCGACTTTGAAAAGTCGAATTTTTGACGTTTTCGTCGCTTGAAAAAAAGTAAAAGTTGCTTACAATAGAAACGTTTTGGCGTTTTCGATACGAAAAAAAAAAGTAAAAATTATTAGGTCTGAAACACAGTGAGTTCCGAGGTGACCTGCGAATGTTTCATAGAAATTAGGTAAAAAGTAGCAATTTTAGTTGTTTTTAGCGCAAAAATCGTCCTTTAACTAAAAAAGTGCAAAAAGATAATGGGGTGCAGCGCGATTCGACGTCCCCACAAACGGTGCCGGGAAAATTTTAGGGGGGAGGGGCGCGCGAAAACCCGTTTTCGGGGTCCCGTGGGAGCGCGAAAACACCGGTTTTGGTCCGGTACAGGTCATTTTTGGTTCCAAATTTTGGTCGAATTTTTGACGTTTTCGTCGCTTGAAAAAAAGTAAAAGTTGCTTACAATAGAAACGTTTTGGCGTTTTCGATACGAAAAAAAAAGTAAAAATTATTAGGTCTGAAACACAGTGAGTTCCGAGGTGACCTGCGACACAAAAAAAGTAAAAATTAAAGTCGTGTACACGCCTGAATGAGGTTTGACTGGCGACTAAAAAAAAGTAAAAATGAAACGGTCGTAGGACACTTACCGGAATTCAGTGTGACAGGCTTTAAAAAAAAGTAAAACCGACTCGGCCTCCGCCCTTTACCTCGATTAACCGTTTCAGGCTTTAAAAAAAGTAAAAATGTTTCATAGAAAGTAGGGCGAAAGTAGCAAATTTACTTGTTTTTAGCGCAAATATCGTCCTTTAAGTAAAAAAGTGCAAAAAGATAATGGGGTGCAGCGCGATTCGACGTACCCACAAACGGTGCCGGGAAAATTTTAGGGGGGAGGGGCGCGCGAAAACCCGTTTTCGGGGTCCAGTGGGAGCGCGAAAACACCGGTTTTGGTCCGGTACAGGTCATTTTTGGTTCCAAATTTGGGTAGGAAAATTTTTGTTTTCCGACTTTGAAAAGTCGAATTTTTGACGTTTTCGTCGCTTGAAAAAAAGTAAAAGTTGCTTACAATAGAAACGTTTTGGCGTTTTCGATACGAAAAAAAAAAGTAAAAATTATTAGGTCTGAAACACAGTGAGTTCCGAGGTGACCTGCGACACAAAAAAAGTAAAAATTAAAGTCGTGTACACGCCTGAATGAGGTGTGACTGGCGACTAAAAAAAAAGTAAAAATGAAACGGTCGTAGGACACTTACCGGAATTCAGTGTGACAGGCTTTAAAAAAAAGTAAAACCGACTCGGCCTCCGCCCTTTACCTCGATTAACCGTTTCAGGCTTTAAAAAAAGTAAAAATGTTTCATAGAAATTAGGTAAAAAGTAGCAATTTTAGTTGTTTTTAGCGCAAAAATCGTCCTTTAACTAAAAAAGTGCAAAAAGATAATGGGGTGCAGCGCGATTCGACGTACCCACAAACGGTGCCGGGAAAATTTTAGGGGGGAGGGGCGCGCGAAAACCCGTTTTGGGGGTCCCGTGGGAGCGCGAAAACACCGGTTTTGGTCCGGTACAGGTCATTTTTGGTTCCAAATTTGGGTAGGAAAATTTTTGTTTTCCGACTTTGAAAAGTCGAATTTTTGACGTTTTCGTCGCTTGAAAAAAAGTAAAAGTTGCTTACAATAGAAACGTTTTGGCGTTTTCGATACGAAAAAAAAAAGTAAAAATTATTAGGTCTGAAACACAGTGAGTTCCGAGGTGACCTGCGAATGTTTCATAGAAATTAGGTAAAAAGTAGCAATTTTAGTTGTTTTTAGCGCAAAAATCGTCCTTTAACTAAAAAAGTGCAAAAAGATAATGGGGTGCAGCGCGATTCGACGTCCCCACAAACGGTGCCGGGAAAATTTTAGGGGGGAGGGGCGCGCGAAAACCCGTTTTCGGGGTCCCGTGGGAGCGCGAAAACACCGGTTTTGGTCCGGTACAGGTCATTTTTGGTTCCAAATTTTGGTCGAATTTTTGACGTTTTCGTCGCTTGAAAAAAAGTAAAAGTTGCTTACAATAGAAACGTTTTGGCGTTTTCGATACGAAAAAAAAAGTAAAAATTATTAGGTCTGAAACACAGTGAGTTCCGAGGTGACCTGCGACACAAAAAAAGTAAAAATTAAAGTCGTGTACACGCCTGAATGAGGTTTGACTGGCGACTAAAAAAAAGTAAAAATGAAACGGTCGTAGGACACTTACCGGAATTCAGTGTGACAGGCTTTAAAAAAAAGTAAAACCGACTCGGCCTCCGCCCTTTACCTCGATTAACCGTTTCAGGCTTTAAAAAAAGTAAAAATGTTTCATAGAAAGTAGGGCGAAAGTAGCAAATTTACTTGTTTTTAGCGCAAATATCGTCCTTTAAGTAAAAAAGTGCAAAAAGATAATGGGGTGCAGCGCGATTCGACGTACCCACAAACGGTGCCGGGAAAATTTTAGGGGGGAGGGGCGCGCGAAAACCCGTTTTCGGGGTCCAGTGGGAGCGCGAAAACACCGGTTTTGGTCCGGTACAGGTCATTTTTGGTTCCAAATTTGGGTAGGAAAATTTTTGTTTTCCGACTTTGAAAAGTCGAATTTTTGACGTTTTCGTCGCTTGAAAAAAAGTAAAAGTTGCTTACAATAGAAACGTTTTGGCGTTTTCGATACGAAAAAAAAAAGTAAAAATTATTAGGTCTGAAACACAGTGAGTTCCGAGGTGACCTGCGACACAAAAAAAGTAAAAATTAAAGTCGTGTACACGCCTGAATGAGGTGTGACTGGCGACTAAAAAAAAAGTAAAAATGAAACGGTCGTAGGACACTTACCGGAATTCAGTGTGACAGGCTTTAAAAAAAAGTAAAACCGACTCGGCCTCCGCCCTTTACCTCGATTAACCGTTTCAGGCTTTAAAAAAAGTAAAAATGTTTCATAGAAATTAGGTAAAAAGTAGCAATTTTAGTTGTTTTTAGCGCAAAAATCGTCCTTTAACTAAAAAAGTGCAAAAAGATAATGGGGTGCAGCGCGATTCGACGTACCCACAAACGGTGCCGGGAAAATTTTAGGGGGGAGGGGCGCGCGAAAACCCGTTTTGGGGGTCCCGTGGGAGCGCGAAAACACCGGTTTTGGTCCGGTACAGGTCATTTTTGGTTCCAAATTTGGGTAGGAAAATTTTTGTTTTCCGACTTTGAAAAGTCGAATTTTTGACGTTTTCGTCGCTTGAAAAAAAGTAAAAGTTGCTTACAATAGAAACGTTTTGGCGTTTTCGATACGAAAAAAAAAAGTAAAAATTATTAGGTCTGAAACACAGTGAGTTCCGAGGTGACCTGCGAATGTTTCATAGAAATTAGGTAAAAAGTAGCAATTTTAGTTGTTTTTAGCGCAAAAATCGTCCTTTAACTAAAAAAGTGCAAAAAGATAATGGGGTGCAGCGCGATTCGACGTCCCCACAAACGGTGCCGGGAAAATTTTAGGGGGGAGGGGCGCGCGAAAACCCGTTTTCGGGGTCCCGTGGGAGCGCGAAAACACCGGTTTTGGTCCGGTACAGGTCATTTTTGGTTCCAAATTTTGGTCGAATTTTTGACGTTTTCGTCGCTTGAAAAAAAGTAAAAGTTGCTTACAATAGAAACGTTTTGGCGTTTTCGATACGAAAAAAAAAGTAAAAATTATTAGGTCTGAAACACAGTGAGTTCCGAGGTGACCTGCGACACAAAAAAAGTAAAAATTAAAGTCGTGTACACGCCTGAATGAGGTTTGACTGGCGACTAAAAAAAAGTAAAAATGAAACGGTCGTAGGACACTTACCGGAATTCAGTGTGACAGGCTTTAAAAAAAAGTAAAACCGACTCGGCCTCCGCCCTTTACCTCGATTAACCGTTTCAGGCTTTAAAAAAAGTAAAAATGTTTCATAGAAAGTAGGGCGAAAGTAGCAAATTTACTTGTTTTTAGCGCAAATATCGTCCTTTAAGTAAAAAAGTGCAAAAAGATAATGGGGTGCAGCGCGATTCGACGTACCCACAAACGGTGCCGGGAAAATTTTAGGGGGGAGGGGCGCGCGAAAACCCGTTTTCGGGGTCCAGTGGGAGCGCGAAAACACCGGTTTTGGTCCGGTACAGGTCATTTTTGGTTCCAAATTTGGGTAGGAAAATTTTTGTTTTCCGACTTTGAAAAGTCGAATTTTTGACGTTTTCGTCGCTTGAAAAAAAGTAAAAGTTGCTTACAATAGAAACGTTTTGGCGTTTTCGATACGAAAAAAAAAAGTAAAAATTATTAGGTCTGAAACACAGTGAGTTCCGAGGTGACCTGCGACACAAAAAAAGTAAAAATTAAAGTCGTGTACACGCCTGAATGAGGTGTGACTGGCGACTAAAAAAAAAGTAAAAATGAAACGGTCGTAGGACACTTACCGGAATTCAGTGTGACAGGCTTTAAAAAAAAGTAAAACCGACTCGGCCTCCGCCCTTTACCTCGATTAACCGTTTCAGGCTTTAAAAAAAGTAAAAATGTTTCATAGAAATTAGGTAAAAAGTAGCAATTTTAGTTGTTTTTAGCGCAAAAATCGTCCTTTAACTAAAAAAGTGCAAAAAGATAATGGGGTGCAGCGCGATTCGACGTACCCACAAACGGTGCCGGGAAAATTTTAGGGGGGAGGGGCGCGCGAAAACCCGTTTTGGGGGTCCCGTGGGAGCGCGAAAACACCGGTTTTGGTCCGGTACAGGTCATTTTTGGTTCCAAATTTGGGTAGGAAAATTTTTGTTTTCCGACTTTGAAAAGTCGAATTTTTGACGTTTTCGTCGCTTGAAAAAAAGTAAAAGTTGCTTACAATAGAAACGTTTTGGCGTTTTCGATACGAAAAAAAAAAGTAAAAATTATTAGGTCTGAAACACAGTGAGTTCCGAGGTGACCTGCGAATGTTTCATAGAAATTAGGTAAAAAGTAGCAATTTTAGTTGTTTTTAGCGCAAAAATCGTCCTTTAACTAAAAAAGTGCAAAAAGATAATGGGGTGCAGCGCGATTCGACGTCCCCACAAACGGTGCCGGGAAAATTTTAGGGGGGAGGGGCGCGCGAAAACCCGTTTTCGGGGTCCCGTGGGAGCGCGAAAACACCGGTTTTGGTCCGGTACAGGTCATTTTTGGTTCCAAATTTTGGTCGAATTTTTGACGTTTTCGTCGCTTGAAAAAAAGTAAAAGTTGCTTACAATAGAAACGTTTTGGCGTTTTCGATACGAAAAAAAAAGTAAAAATTATTAGGTCTGAAACACAGTGAGTTCCGAGGTGACCTGCGACACAAAAAAAGTAAAAATTAAAGTCGTGTACACGCCTGAATGAGGTTTGACTGGCGACTAAAAAAAAGTAAAAATGAAACGGTCGTAGGACACTTACCGGAATTCAGTGTGACAGGCTTTAAAAAAAAGTAAAACCGACTCGGCCTCCGCCCTTTACCTCGATTAACCGTTTCAGGCTTTAAAAAAAGTAAAAATGTTTCATAGAAAGTAGGGCGAAAGTAGCAAATTTACTTGTTTTTAGCGCAAATATCGTCCTTTAAGTAAAAAAGTGCAAAAAGATAATGGGGTGCAGCGCGATTCGACGTACCCACAAACGGTGCCGGGAAAATTTTAGGGGGGAGGGGCGCGCGAAAACCCGTTTTCGGGGTCCAGTGGGAGCGCGAAAACACCGGTTTTGGTCCGGTACAGGTCATTTTTGGTTCCAAATTTGGGTAGGAAAATTTTTGTTTTCCGACTTTGAAAAGTCGAATTTTTGACGTTTTCGTCGCTTGAAAAAAAGTAAAAGTTGCTTACAATAGAAACGTTTTGGCGTTTTCGATACGAAAAAAAAAAGTAAAAATTATTAGGTCTGAAACACAGTGAGTTCCGAGGTGACCTGCGACACAAAAAAAGTAAAAATTAAAGTCGTGTACACGCCTGAATGAGGTGTGACTGGCGACTAAAAAAAAAGTAAAAATGAAACGGTCGTAGGACACTTACCGGAATTCAGTGTGACAGGCTTTAAAAAAAAGTAAAACCGACTCGGCCTCCGCCCTTTACCTCGATTAACCGTTTCAGGCTTTAAAAAAAGTAAAAATGTTTCATAGAAAGTAGGGCGAAAGTAGCAAATTTACTTGTTTTTAGCGCAAATATCGTCCTTTAAGTAAAAAAGTGCAAAAAGATAATGGGGTGCAGCGCGATTCGACGTACCCACAAACGGTGCCGGGAAAATTTTAGGGGGGAGGGGCGCGCGAAAACCCGTTTTCGGGGTCCAGTGGGAGCGCGAAAACACCGGTTTTGGTCCGGTACAGGTCATTTTTGGTTCCAAATTTGGGTAGGAAAATTTTTGTTTTCCGACTTTGAAAAGTCGAATTTTTGACGTTTTCGTCGCTTGAAAAAAAGTAAAAGTTGCTTACAATAGAAACGTTTTGGCGTTTTCGATACGAAAAAAAAAAGTAAAAATTATTAGGTCTGAAACACAGTGAGTTCCGAGGTGACCTGCGACACAAAAAAAGTAAAAATTAAAGTCGTGTACACGCCTGAATGAGGTGTGACTGGCGACTAAAAAAAAAGTAAAAATGAAACGGTCGTAGGACACTTACCGGAATTCAGTGTGACAGGCTTTAAAAAAAAGTAAAACCGACTCGGCCTCCGCCCTTTACCTCGATTAACCGTTTCAGGCTTTAAAAAAAGTAAAAATGTTTCATAGAAATTAGGTAAAAAGTAGCAATTTTAGTTGTTTTTAGCGCAAAAATCGTCCTTTAACTAAAAAAGTGCAAAAAGATAATGGGGTGCAGCGCGATTCGACGTACCCACAAACGGTGCCGGGAAAATTTTAGGGGGGAGGGGCGCGCGAAAACCCGTTTTGGGGGTCCCGTGGGAGCGCGAAAACACCGGTTTTGGTCCGGTACAGGTCATTTTTGGTTCCAAATTTGGGTAGGAAAATTTTTGTTTTCCGACTTTGAAAAGTCGAATTTTTGACGTTTTCGTCGCTTGAAAAAAAGTAAAAGTTGCTTACAATAGAAACGTTTTGGCGTTTTCGATACGAAAAAAAAAAGTAAAAATTATTAGGTCTGAAACACAGTGAGTTCCGAGGTGACCTGCGAATGTTTCATAGAAATTAGGTAAAAAGTAGCAATTTTAGTTGTTTTTAGCGCAAAAATCGTCCTTTAACTAAAAAAGTGCAAAAAGATAATGGGGTGCAGCGCGATTCGACGTCCCCACAAACGGTGCCGGGAAAATTTTAGGGGGGAGGGGCGCGCGAAAACCCGTTTTCGGGGTCCCGTGGGAGCGCGAAAACACCGGTTTTGGTCCGGTACAGGTCATTTTTGGTTCCAAATTTTGGTCGAATTTTTGACGTTTTCGTCGCTTGAAAAAAAGTAAAAGTTGCTTACAATAGAAACGTTTTGGCGTTTTCGATACGAAAAAAAAAGTAAAAATTATTAGGTCTGAAACACAGTGAGTTCCGAGGTGACCTGCGACACAAAAAAAGTAAAAATTAAAGTCGTGTACACGCCTGAATGAGGTTTGACTGGCGACTAAAAAAAAGTAAAAATGAAACGGTCGTAGGACACTTACCGGAATTCAGTGTGACAGGCTTTAAAAAAAAGTAAAACCGACTCGGCCTCCGCCCTTTACCTCGATTAACCGTTTCAGGCTTTAAAAAAAGTAAAAATGTTTCATAGAAAGTAGGGCGAAAGTAGCAAATTTACTTGTTTTTAGCGCAAATATCGTCCTTTAAGTAAAAAAGTGCAAAAAGATAATGGGGTGCAGCGCGATTCGACGTACCCACAAACGGTGCCGGGAAAATTTTAGGGGGGAGGGGCGCGCGAAAACCCGTTTTCGGGGTCCAGTGGGAGCGCGAAAACACCGGTTTTGGTCCGGTACAGGTCATTTTTGGTTCCAAATTTGGGTAGGAAAATTTTTGTTTTCCGACTTTGAAAAGTCGAATTTTTGACGTTTTCGTCGCTTGAAAAAAAGTAAAAGTTGCTTACAATAGAAACGTTTTGGCGTTTTCGATACGAAAAAAAAAAGTAAAAATTATTAGGTCTGAAACACAGTGAGTTCCGAGGTGACCTGCGACACAAAAAAAGTAAAAATTAAAGTCGTGTACACGCCTGAATGAGGTGTGACTGGCGACTAAAAAAAAAGTAAAAATGAAACGGTCGTAGGACACTTACCGGAATTCAGTGTGACAGGCTTTAAAAAAAAGTAAAACCGACTCGGCCTCCGCCCTTTACCTCGATTAACCGTTTCAGGCTTTAAAAAAAGTAAAAATGTTTCATAGAAATTAGGTAAAAAGTAGCAATTTTAGTTGTTTTTAGCGCAAAAATCGTCCTTTAACTAAAAAAGTGCAAAAAGATAATGGGGTGCAGCGCGATTCGACGTACCCACAAACGGTGCCGGGAAAATTTTAGGGGGGAGGGGCGCGCGAAAACCCGTTTTGGGGGTCCCGTGGGAGCGCGAAAACACCGGTTTTGGTCCGGTACAGGTCATTTTTGGTTCCAAATTTGGGTAGGAAAATTTTTGTTTTCCGACTTTGAAAAGTCGAATTTTTGACGTTTTCGTCGCTTGAAAAAAAGTAAAAGTTGCTTACAATAGAAACGTTTTGGCGTTTTCGATACGAAAAAAAAAAGTAAAAATTATTAGGTCTGAAACACAGTGAGTTCCGAGGTGACCTGCGAATGTTTCATAGAAATTAGGTAAAAAGTAGCAATTTTAGTTGTTTTTAGCGCAAAAATCGTCCTTTAACTAAAAAAGTGCAAAAAGATAATGGGGTGCAGCGCGATTCGACGTCCCCACAAACGGTGCCGGGAAAATTTTAGGGGGGAGGGGCGCGCGAAAACCCGTTTTCGGGGTCCCGTGGGAGCGCGAAAACACCGGTTTTGGTCCGGTACAGGTCATTTTTGGTTCCAAATTTTGGTCGAATTTTTGACGTTTTCGTCGCTTGAAAAAAAGTAAAAGTTGCTTACAATAGAAACGTTTTGGCGTTTTCGATACGAAAAAAAAAGTAAAAATTAT
Organism: Thalia democratica; assembly: GCF_965202585.1. Taxonomy (NCBI): domain Eukaryota; kingdom Metazoa; phylum Chordata; class Thaliacea; order Salpida; family Salpidae; genus Thalia; species Thalia democratica. The sequence goes on from NC_139165.1 coordinate 108,248,338, forward strand.
TAGGTCTGAAACACAGTGAGTTCCGAGGTGACCTGCGACACAAAAAAAGTAAAAATTAAAGTCTATACTAATATTTAGTGATACTTATTCAGAGGATTGTTTTTGTTTTAAAACAACTTACTTAAAAATAGTAAAACAAAACGTATTTGATACGATTCATATGTAGAACCAAACTAATGTAAACATTATTTAGAATTTTGAAAATTTATTATTTAGATTATTTTACTATTATTTTACACTTCAAGTATTAAAGCTTTCTTTATACAGTATTGTCAAGAAAAAACAAGACAAAATATTTTTGAAAGAACTTTAGATCTTCTTTTTACATGCTTATAAAAAAAATAAAATCAATAAATGTTGTATGATGTTTTTTTTTAAATGTAGAATACTCTGAATAAAACAAAAATAACAACTGTTTTAAGATAATTACCAGAACAAAAAAATTATAATTGAAAATACCAAAAAAAAATGTATATATTTATATAAAATTTATAAGTTAATTATCTGATAAAAAAAAAATTTGAAGAAAACCTCGCAAATACGTCATAATTATTGAACTAACGAACTGCAACGGTTTTATCTAGTTTATGTGTACTTTTCAATGTTCTAATAAGCTGGAGTTTTTTAATTTTAGTTTGTAAGTCATTGAAACAATGACTAAAATTAAGCTACAAACTTACAAAATTTTATATTTGTTTAACTAAAGACAAGTTTGAAACCGAAGCGTTAGAGGAAAATAAAAGAGAAACAAGAGCAGCGCAGTTCTCATGAACCAAACTACCGCATGACACATAAACGAACCAATCAAATGTTGTTTGCACAAATATTAAGCATTTTGATAATTTATTAAACATTTGATATTAAAACTATCAAAGACAAATAAACAGATTCTCTTTCTTTAAATATTTATTAGCACTAGTTTGTAAAATAGTTTAGTACTACATACTATTAAACCAATAGTTTATGAAAGCATAAGTGACGTTGGTTTCGCATTTGACAAACTCTTGTATTATTATAATTAATATAAGCGTACACTTATCATCGTAATAGATCCGTTTCTGATCATCTAGATATGTTTCACCGCAAATAAACACAGTAAACAGAGAGTGAGGAAAGTATTAAAAACTATAAGCAAGGAACTGTTGTTTTTATTTTGTTTCTGCAGATATAAAATTTCTTAAAATATAATTATATAACTAATCCTTCTTGAAACTTTTTATTTAAAAAAATATTTTGTTATTTTATTTGATGTATTGTTCATATAGATTTAACTTGATAAAAAAAATTAAAAACTCCATCGTTAAAAGTCTCTTTGTGCAAATTTTTTTTTGTCCAAAGATGTCCCTTCAAGCAAAAGTGAACTTTTTTGCATTTTGTATATAGGCTAATTTATAAGTTAAATATATATACTTAGTTGAAATACGTAACATTCAACATACTGATCTCCTAACTTTTATTTTCTTAACAAATGCTAATTTAGTTTTTAAACCACACCACAATTAGACATAGTATTAAATAGACACTGTATTATAGTATTAATCATTTTATCAATAAAGAACTTAAACTAATTTATAAGTTGACAGTTTGTAAGTTAGTGTAGTTTTGGCTAAAATTTTAAATAATTTTTAAAATTCAGTAAAGGCGGTTATCAAAAATGGGCTAAGACACTAAAAATAATTATAAGTATTTAAAATTTTTAAGGTAATATTAATAATCTTTTTTTGTTAAGTTTATTTACATTACGTTTATTGTGTGATTTATGAATTTTAAAAGCACTTCCTAGCACTAAACTTCATATTTAAACAAACTTAAGACTAAAAAAATGTTAATCACAATTGCAGTGACTTACAAAATAAAAATAAAAAAGAAATTCTTTATATATAAATAGGCTAAGTAATTTGTTTTGGTTTATGTTTGTTGGTATTTGTGATTTTAAGATGCTTCCAAGTATTTTTTACTATGCATTAAGCTGAAAACTTTGTAATAATTAGTTCATATCTCTTATACAATAAGAGTAAAAGTACCTGTTCTACAGCTGATAACTAAATATATTTATTTCTAACAAAGTTATAACTTTTAAGACTTTATAAGTTTGAACAAAACACATTTAATGATCTTAGTTTTTATGAGAGTTAGATTATTCTTTAACTGATACTGTATCATTTAAAACTTAATCTTGTAAAACAAAAAAAAATTTAAAGTACATTAAATGATTTATTTTTAAGTTTATGACCACTAGTTAAAAAACTAACTAAAAAAATAATATTCTTAATGGCTTACAAACTTACCGCCCTTTTTGATTAATGTACTTGAACATAATATCTATTTACTTTCTGGAAGTCTGTATGATAATACTTAATGAAATCAATTATGTGTTCGTTGCACAAACTATTTATTATTATTTGCGAAATATAAATCTAAAAATCATAAGTCATCTTGTTTTAAGCTTTTATGGATAATTCAATATCGATGTTTCAGATCGTAAAAACTTAAAATAGTATTGTTAGGATATTATTTTATTTTAAGTATAAACGTAAGTCGTCATCAAATTAGAACTCTTTATTACGTTGATTAAACTAAAACATAATAATTTACAATCCTAAAAAAAAACATAATCTTAATCGCAGTGACTTACAAATTTTTTTTTATATACTAGGGTTCATAATATTCAACAATCCTAAAGAAAAACATAATCTCAATTGCAATGACTTACAATTTTTTTTTCATATACTAAGATTAGTCTAGGAATTGGATATGTACTTACTGTTGTCATATGTAAATATTATATTATGGCATCAAGTTGTATAACTATTAGGTTGCATCTGTAGCCCTCAAAGGTAAACTTTTATATAATCGCTTAGTTTATTTTGTTTTGTATGTGGAAAATAACATATATTGACAGCGCAAAAAGTGGCTTTCTAGCTTTTGCTACCGTCACGCTATTTGCATTTTTCTGAAAACAACAATTTACAATTTTTTCTGTAAATTGTATGAGATCTTAAAGTATAGACTTTTGAATTTTTAGTTGAAAATTTGTTTTACATGTAGCAATCACCACAAAAACTCAATTTAGTGTTTTTAGTATGTATCTTATAAAATTTTTTGTATTTTTTATCATTTTTCGTTATTTTCGAGTTTTTTTGAAGAAACCAAAAATTCTTTCAGGAAACTTTCTTCAAATTGTCTGAAACGCATAGAATGTGTTTTCGTAATGATTGTTACATGTAAATAATTTCAGCTAAAAAATTGAAGGTCGAATTATAAGGTCCAATACAATTTACATAGTGGTTGTTGCCAAAAAAATGTAAATATCGTGACGGTGGTAAAATTTAGAAACCAATTTTTTTTTGTTTTCTTAGTGATTTGCTACGCACAAAAAGTTAGACTAAGTTTGACTCTAAGTTCGGGACAACAGATGCCCTAATAACTATTATAAAACGATCACTTTTATTGTTATTAACAATTTTGAGTTAAATATATTAACAGTTATAATATCTTACAATTTTTATTCACATTGTAATAATATTATGTCTGAGAAGTTTATTGATATATTTTTCGCATGTAAATATGTTTTTATGGCTTAAAGTTGCATGACTTTGTTAGGATTAATTATTGAAAATATTTTTATTTATTTTGTTATTTAAAACAATAAACAGTAGGTATTCAAAATTTATAAATTACTTGAAAATCATTTGTTATCTTACATGTTTAAAATTATTTTTAAGATAAATATAATCAAAACATCTTAGAATAGATCAAAAAAAAAAAATTGTTTTTTATTATATCCAACACAATAAGTTTAAGCTGATAATTTTTAAACTAATATTGACTAACAAAATTCTATTGCAAAAAACGTTTTTTTTTTTATAATTATAATCGGATTAAACGTAATCTATAGTAACTTTTTATTTTTGACTTTTCGTATCTAAATTTATATATTTATTACTTTGAATTGTTCGTACAAGTTAAGTTTCCTTTTCTAGACTAAGTATTAAAACGATCATTTAGAGTCACTTACGTACTTATTTATACCATTATATCTTTTAATGTTTAACTAAATTTTTTATTAGATATTAAAATAAGTTTCTGAATATTCTACACCTAAACTCACTATGAGACTCTAAACCAATATAACGGCATAAAAATATAAATTAAAATGTTTAATTTTCTAAGGCGTGTGGTTCAATGTGTTGAGAAAAATTATAATCGAGATTTTTCTTGTATTTATTTTTCCTTGTATTGTTACAAACGTTACTGTAGAACTTTTTATTTAATCATTTATCAGCAGTTTTTCAGCTAAACGTTATCAAACTTTTATTTTGTGACTTTTTTTAATAAAACTTTGTACGTTTTTTTTGAAATATTGGTATATTCAAATTTTAATTTTGTTACAAGTTTTCTATAAAATTAAAAATTTGCAAATTAATTTTTTACTTACTACTAGGTTTCGGTGGCTTTTTAAAGTGTAATAAAATAGTAAATTGCACATAACAATGTTGCTTATGTATAATCTTATTAAAAAACAAACTTATTTGTGCATGAAAATATAATAAAAAATACTATGTTACATGTTTGTTATATCAAACATTTTAAACAATACAAAATTTATTTATTTTATTATAAAATTCTATCATTATCTTTAATTTATATGACACAATAGTGTTGACAAACTATTGATGTTTGGCTCATATTACCTAACAACTTTTATGCAAGTATATAAAACGGTTATAAATTTTTCAATCCTATAGTTTTTTACTACTGATATATTTATGTTTATTTTTCGCCTGTTTTGTTCAAGGAACATTTTGTTAAAAATTTAGTTGGAATGATTTAAAGAATAAGTTCTTTTTTTCTAATTAAGGAGATTTTTATTGAAAAAAAAGTATTTAATTTTAATAATATATATTTTTATAATATAAGTTATAACTTTATTTTCAAAGTCCAGCCGAATTTTAGCTAAAATCCAATTAAAATCGTATCAAGATGTATTTTTATAAATTTGTATCCTGCATTACATTAGTTTTTAAACTAAGATCTAGCCTTATCCTTATCCAAGCAAAAACAAAACCTGTAAACAGCCGAGTACTATGTATATATACTATCTTTACAAAAAACAAGTATTCATACTATTATATTTTATATCTTTATTACTTAGTCATAGTTTAAGCAAATTAAAAACAAACTAGTTAGAATGTTTTAAAAACTAGCCTATTATGTAGCACAAAAGTAATAAGTATTTTTTTATTATTAGCTTAAAAAAAAACTTAAGTTTATTTTAGTAAAATTGTTCAAGTTTTAATTATACGTCTTTGTTTAAACATAAATAAAACAATTTTGTTCTTTAATATTTCTACAAGCAGTTCGTTTCTTCAAAAATTAAAAAAAAAACAAAAAGTTTGGTTTCAACTTTAGTTTATTACAAAAAAAGATCAAGTTCTAGAAAGGTCTCAACTAATAGTTCATTAATTTGTTTTTAAGCTATCCTAAAAATACCATCGGTAGCAGTTTTAGTTAAAAATGAAAATTTTACATTGACTTTTTACTAAAACTGAAAAAAATCCGATATTTAACTACTATCAAAAAATATTTAAACTTTTATTTTAGAAAGCAAATAATTTAATTCCAAAAAGAATCTTTTTTTATATAAATTATTTCAACACCTAGGTGGTTTAGCAAAATCCATTATATTTTAAAAACGTTATTAAACCAACTTTACTTAATAAAAAAATGGAAAATAAATTAATACACATTTCATAAAAACAAAACTTTTTACAAAGTTAATTTCATTGTTTAAAAATTTTCTCGATCTTGTGTAATTCCATAAGATTCTCTGGAATTTCATAAAACTCATTTTTGTCAACATGATAACAAATAATGTCGGAACAATTATCTTGATAGATTAATACTTTGCCATCTACAGATATTGCTGTATCAAGATAAATGAATTTTTTTGGTGTTTTTAAAGCAACAAACTCTTCGCAGACGTCATCATAAACTTCAAGGTTATTTGCTCCAAAGCCAACAGCAAATAATTTCTCTTTCACAGCAACTAACTCGTGACGACTTTTACTTTTAATCATGTCAGGCATTGATGTCCATTCATCACCGAACACGTCATATGCCTCTACCGCGCTTAATTCAATGCCAGCATTGTTGAACCCACCGGAAACTACTATACGTCCTTTGAAAACGACACAAGCGGCAAAATGTCTTGCATCATGCATGCTGGCAATTTCTTTACAACTTTCTTGTGTTGCGTTAATTTGTAGGCAAGAACTAGTGACTTGGTTGTAAGGATATTGTTCGTTGTAGTAACCACCAAAGATGAACGTTTTACCCATGAAAGTACAAGAACAATAGAACTCACGATTACCGAACATGTCAGGTATTGTTTCACAGCTATTTGCTGTAGGTGAATCAATTTGCCCACAGTACCTGTTTGCATGTCTATAACTCGTTTTGTTTTGAAACAGGTTTTCCTTATCTAACAAAACTTCTTTAATCATTTTATAACAATCATTATTTTCCGTTAGTGATGAAGTTTTATCTAAAACATGTTTGAATGCGTGCTCTGATAACAATTCAAAACGAACTTTTTGTAACAGCGGGTTCGCATATTTGCAACGTTCTTCAATGTTGTGGTTTAACCACGAAACTATTGCACTAAATACTTCAACTTCTGTGTCAATTTTCAGTCCAGACCTTGCAAGTATTTTTGCTACAAGACTGAAGTTTAAATGTGAAAAGTATTTGTTTTGAGCAACCATTGGAAAAAAACGTTCTATATAAATATGAGATGACTCATAAATAGTACTTAGTTTGTAAATTTTAGCTAAACTGTAATAGGTGAGAAAATTTTCTTTACATATTTTATTTCTTATAAAAGTGGACAACTTTAGGCTTTTATCTTTACTTAACATTACCTTGTTGATTTCTAAAGCTGCTACCGATTCATTTTTTTCAAACTGTTTTTCACCTAATGAAAAAATATTGTAAAGTTTGTACAAATCTGTATGCAAAATAATATCCTTTTTGAATATTTATGGAAATCATTAGTTCTCGAGTAATATTATATTGATATCTAAATATGTTGAATTTATAACTATTCTTTTCATTATTATGAAGCTTAAAAAATGTTTTTATTAAGAAATTATTTTATTAGGAGTATAAAAGGCTTTAATAATGGTATAAAACTTTTTTTTAATAAATAAATAAACCTTTTGTAAAAAAGTAGCTTTTAAGACACAAAAGTTAAAAGACTGAACAATTTTTTTTGTTTCAGTAAGTTTAAAATTGTTTGAATATCTATTAACTTTATAACTATCTAACTTAACTATAACTATTTCATTTACTACTTTATAACTATTTGGGTTATTTTGAAAATTAATTTTTATATTGTTGCTTATATAGTTTTTTTAAAAGAGTTATAACTTATTCATTAAATTTGTTAATAAAGTAAACCATTTTAAAATTATTAAACGTAGATTTTGCAATGTAAATATACTCTTTTTATTGATTTTAAAACATAAATTAAGTAGGTCAAATGCTTTAAATTAGTAATTACGACATAAAAAATTGACATTAAAAAATAAAAATTGATTAAAAAATGTAAAATTAATGAAATATGATTTTTTCATCCTACCTTGGTTAGAAACTTCATTAGAAGATTTCGATATATTTTCTTCAAAATATTTTAGTGCATTTTTCTTAAATCTATCAACCAAATTATACATGGCTGGCAACTTAACTATTAAAAAAAATAACTGAAAAACTAAATTTATAGTTTGTTTTCAAAAAACTCTGATCAATTATTGATAAGCAATTAAAAATAAGCAGATATAAAATTTTTTAACTTATTAATATTTCCTAAGTTTTATGCTAAACTTAATCCTATAAAAGGCACAATATATGTTAAATTAAATTAATAGTAAGCTTTTGTATCTTGATAATTTTTTGATCAGGATTTTAGGTATGTTAACAATAATTTTGTTCATATATATACTTTCCTTTTTAAGAATTACATCAATCTTGTGACAAATAGGTGTCATAAAATCATATATCTTAAAAAATCATTGTACTATAAAAACTAAATATATAATTGTCCACTTAGTTAAAAAAAATTCTATCAATGGTGTTGTCGATTTATAATATATTAAAATCATTATTTAAAAATGCTTATAATATGTATTTACTTTGGAAACATCTTGAACTTTTGGCACTACTACGACAACTAATCTATGTTTAATATTTTAGCGAAAATTTTAATGAACTAAAATTGCAATTCTTCTGGCTACTTAGAATTATCTAAAGATGATATTATTTAATTTGTATCGTTTCAACAAAGCAACATGACTAGATTTAATAAGAAAAAAGCATTGTTACATTTTTGTTTAAAACTAAAAATAAAACAACAATAAGGTGAACTCTTTTGGATATAAACTATATAATTTATTATAATTAAAATAAAGATTGAATTAAAAATATTTGTGGCCCTACTGACTGTAATTTAGATTTTTTTTCAGTTTCACAAGGTGTCATTCTTTGAATGTGAGAAAAAAGAACCTAACCTTACAGCAAACTAGCCTGAGTCAGTTAGTTTTAATGAAAACATAAAATATTGATGTGCTAAACTTGACAATAACTTGACGCTTACTACTTTGACTTGAATGAAACACTAAAAGTAACAAAAGAATAACAGTAGTACTTAAAGATATAATTTTTATATTAGTGTTTGATTTTCAAAAAAGGTCACTAGCCTGAGCTATGCTTTATGACAACAAAGCAACCCTGTAACAAGCAAAAATTGCTTTTTACCACTTATAAAAATAATTTTAATTTTTACATAACAAATAAAAGTTTAGACTTATTTGGTCTTTTATTAAGTTTTACTTTCTTGATTATATAAAACTTTTAGCCATTTAAGTATTATTTTTATATCTAAAAGTTAAAGGAGCTTTTAATAAAAATTTGAAACCTTTAGAGTAAAAAACCTAAGAAAAGGTTACAAAAAAACTTTAGACGTTTTCAAAAAAAAAATCCCTTTATATACACATCTATATTAATTCTTTTACAAAACTGACCATACCACTTTCAAAATGAAATAGCTTAACTGAATTTTAAATGTTAAATAAAAATTTTGGTTTTGTATAAATTACTTAAAATTAACATGTCCATTACTAAGATTTTTATTATTAATTTAAGTTACATTTGTGAAATAAATCTCAATAATCCTTATCGGTTTAACTAGATAAATAGTTTTAGTGGATTATTCTCCTCAATAGCTGTGGACAACTTAAACTTTAAAATAAATTCATGATTTAATATAAATAAATAGATCATGGTTAAATAAAGTTGTGTACTTTTACAAAAACTGTAACAACTAGTACTTTTACTTTTCCGTTTTATAACAGAATGACAAATAATTTATTTCATATTTTGTAGGTCTTTTGAATTTTTTTTTTCTATTATATATAATATTATACTTTTTTTTTTAATTAAATATAAAAGAAAAACATTTTCAAATGTATCTAATAAATCAAAAGGAACTTAAAATGTGTTTTAAAATGATTATAACTGAACAAAGTTTTTTTTTTATGATATAACTTAGTGTATCAATATTAGGCCTATTCTCTACTTAGTAAATTTAAAAATTTATAAAAAAAAAACTTGTAAAGTTTTGGTTTTTACTTAAATATAACATTTCAAGATTTCTCTTTTTACTTTTTTCAAAATCAACCAAAATCTAGTATTATTTTCATAGCTTGAATTTTCAAATATATAGTTTTTAGGTGTAATTGCCACCTTATAAAACTAATGATTTTTGCTTTGAAAACATTCTGTTTCTTACAAATAACTAAAACATTGTGGGTTGATTTTGGATGGATATTTAAAAGCGTTACTGTTAGAATTTATTTTGAGGGTCAGGATCACATATTAGGTCGTTGAATATATTTTTGCTGCTAGCTTTGGATTTTGAGCTCAATGATTTTATCTTGTGTTTTTCACCAGAAAAAAATATTCCTTAGTGACAAGTTATTTGGCAATTATTTGCAATGTGAAATATAAACTCTTAAAACACAAGGATATAAAGTTGTTTTTTTTTCTGATATGTTCTGATATGTTCTAGACAGTTCTGATATGAATACATGTAATGTAGCTGCTTAAAATAACCATAAACAAAACTGTTCAACTGTTTTGCAAAAACAAAAGACAACAAATACACAGTTTTTCATATGGTGTTTTAAACCAGTTTCATTACCTGTAGATTATGTAATCAGAACTGTTTAATCTCATCTTTAAAAAAGCCAGACTACCTCCAAAAAAATTCATTTTTAATTTTTTGTGTTTTAAGTATTTATATTTTACCCTGTGAATAATTGACCAACAACTTGTCACTAAGGGATACGTTTAAGTTAAAAATATGGTAATTTAGTTCCAATAGCAATTTACATACTAACATTGTTTTTGAACAATTTAGTGTTGCTTAATATTCAAATAGTTCTCACAAAGGCTATTAAAACTCTTTTAGTTGAACAGCAATTCAGATGTTTGACATACTTACAACAGGGTTGCCACACACTCAGGGAACTCAGGGAATCTCAGGGAATTTTCAAACTGTAGAAAATCTCAGGGAAACTCAGGGAATTTTAGGGAAACTCAGGGAATTTTGGCATTTTTCTTTTAACTCAGGGAAACTCAGGGAAGTTTTGATTTTTTCTCTAAATTTCAGGGAAGTTTTTGAAAATCTCAGGGAAATTTTTTCTAGATCTAGAATGAGGTTTAGTTAATCCAGTTTCAATATTTTGTTCAAAAGTAGTAATTTTTATTATTTAAGTGGTTATTTAGAATTTATTTGGCCTTGCGGCTAGTTCTTCAATTTTCTTAGTATTAACATTGTAGTTTTTTTTAAGTTTTAAATTTATATTTACTTAAGTAAAATTAAACAGTTTAGAGAAATGAAAGTTGTTGTTAACTATTCATTGAAAAGTTCTAATAAACTTTTTATTTTTATATACTTATATCTCGATATCCCAAGCAAGTATAGATTTAACAAGAGTCCTTGAGGCTGTTTTTGTGCTTCACAATGGCCAGGCAAGTGTTGAACGGGGCTTTAGCTTAAATAAGGAAGTAATATCAACTAATATGGGAGAGATGACAATAAGGTCCCGAAGAATGATCAAAGATCATCTATATGCAAATAGTCTAGAACCAAGCACAGTTGAACTAAGTTCTGAATTGTTAAAATTTGTAAAATCATCTAGGGCCCAATATTTGGCATGTCTTGAGCAACAGCGCTTTGCTAAAAATGTTCCAAATAAAGGTGATTCTTTGAGCAAGTTAGGAGAACAAAAAAGTAAACTTACAAAGCAACTCAAATGTTTGAATGAAGACTATGACAAATATACTGCAGATGCCAACAAACAGTCTGATTTAGAAGCAATGAAAGAATTATTAACAAGAGGAATAGCTGCTAAGGACAACGCAAATAAACTTGAAAATAAAATTAAAACTATTGATTTAGAAATTGCATACTTGAAATAACAGTATTAAGATTTTTTATTAGGTAATGTGAAATTTTTTTAAAATCAAAATTATGTTTTCAGTTATTTAAAATAGATTGTGTATGAACATCTAAAAGACATAAAAAAATTTAATTTTAGATTATTTTGTATCAGTTGTTAGGTATTAAGTTGTACTTTGATATGGGATATTTCTTTAGCTATTTCTTTAAACTTTCTTTTTACAGGTTTTTTTACAATAATGTTAAGCTTTTAAGTTTTATTTACAGCATTCAGAGCAGTTGCTAGGAAAGCCATACAAGTCATAATGAAGTTATTATGTATGCATTTAAGTGAGTTTTTCATGTGAAATTATTATTATAGTATAATTAGATTTTGTCAATTAGAATGTCAAACAAATTAAACTTTATTCTTTTATGTAGAAAGTTAACTAACAAGTTTACACAAACATGTGCAAAAATTTAGTTTTTAATTTTTAATTGGTTTAAACCTTTTAAGATTGAGTTTTTGAAAACAGTTTTTTTTCATAAATTTAATGCAGAAGCATACACATACAACCTTCCTTTTATTATTAAAGAAGAAAAGTGAGAATGAGGTATTAATAATTTGTGTTAGAAGAGAAAAATTTTTTTTTAAGATTTAAAAAATACTCAGGGAAACTCAGGGAAATTTAAGGTTACTCAGGGAAATTTTTGGTCACTCAGGGAAGATTTTTTGGCTCAAAGAGTAGCAACCCTGTTACAAAATAAAATCCTGTTACAGTGGTTTGTGCTAGAGTTCCAGAGAAAAAACTACTCTATATAAAAAAGGGATTTATTGTTGTTTTAATACATTACTAGTTTAAATGCAAAGTTATTATTGTATACAATAATTTAATATTATAAAAACAGTTGCCACTCTATGAATAAAGAAATAATCTGATTCACTAAAATCTGTCCTGATTGACTTTTAATTGTCTTGATCTATTCCAAGTTTTTGAAATCTCTTTAGAAAAAAAGTAAGTTATTGAACAAAATAAATACAAAGTAACTTAGTATTGCATTTAGTTTAACTAAAACTCATTCAAAACCTAGAAAAAAATAGCTTGGATTTTATAGAAACCTTAAAGCTAGTCTTAGGATTTTATAACAAAACAAAACTATCTTGAGTCAGCCTGAAAAATACAAACTTTTCTAAGTTTAATGTATTCAAAGAGTTTAAAATATTGTGAGTAATCCTGAGTTTCCTGAATATCTTAAATTTGTTATAACCCTGTAAATAAACTTTTTTGACATCCATCTTGATGGTTATTTTGTTCCACTAGCAATTTACAGACTAAATTTGTTCTGATAAAATTTGTGTGGTCTAATAGTTAAAGGGTTTTTACAAGGGCTATTTTTAACTCTTTAAGTTGAACAGCAATCCTGGATTTAGACCCAGTGGTTGACATACATACAATATAAAACTAATTTGTATCCTGTTATAAAGGTGTCTGCTAAATTACAGAAAATAATCACTTTAGAAAAAAATGTATTTTTTTTTGCTTAATAGTGAAAATAATTTTTAACATCAAACTTTTTATGAATAAATTAAAATGACATGCTTTACTAAGTTGTGGCAAACTGTTTCAGATTTGTTGTAAATAATTTCAATCTATTTTAAGACTTAAATTTTCAAATACTAATATAAACAAAAAATGGTCATAATTATGAATTTAACCAAACTTTAATTTTTAGGGAGTTATTTTAAAACCTCAAAACTTTTTAAATTAGTATAAGGGAGTTGAAAATTGTAGTAAAATTTTATATTTTTCATTTAGTTAAAACAGGTTTGCCACTAGTTTTTTCATAAATTTTTCCAGGTTTTTAAAAGTAAACATTTTTGGGTCTATTTTTAGTTACAAGTTAATTTCTATAAAAGAAACTGTGTTAAATAGTACAAAAACATTTAAAAGATGCCTAAAGTTACTTTAAATGTGTTTTGTAATAAAAAAATTTTATGATGATGACAAAAAAATCTTATTTATATGATAGAATGTTTTGTGTCAAATTGAAATTTAAATACTGAAAATGTTAAAACTATTAAAAATTCCATGATTTTCCTGTTTTTTTTGATTAAAATTCCAGGTTTTTTCAGGTTTTTTTTTAAATTTCTCAGGTTCCAGGTTATTTTTGCCTAAATTGTCGAATTCCAAGTTTTTCATGGTTTTTCCATGTTTCCAGGTAAAGTGGCAATCTTGCTAAAATAAATCATATATTTTTTTATTAAATTAAAGAAATAATGAGAGTAAAATTATAAATATAATAATGTTAAATTAACTTTTTTTACTTATATTTTTCAAAATTATGTGTCTGTGAACTTATTGAAAACACACAAGTAGAAAATTCTAAATAAAAAAGTAACTTTATACCTTTCAGTTAACATATTATGTTTTATGTTGCACTTGCATAAATACAACTCTTTAAAATATACTTTGTTTAGCACTATTTCTTTACCACTACTATTATGGTATGAGCTGTGTAATTGAAATAAAATGGCTTGATTTTTTTTTGGTTTTATTTTATCAAAGCAGTGAATAGATAGAAAATCAACATACAAATATTTATTTTCAAGTTTATCTTTATTGGCCATTTAATTTGAAGCATAGTCTGATTTTAGTTTTAGACATATGTTTAGAGATATTTTATTTAAAAAATGCAAGCTAAAATATGCCAGCCTTACTTAAAAAGTCCAATAGTAAAAAGTTTTCAATAATCTTTTAACATACAAGAAGTTCAATACTTGTGTTTAGTTTTTAATAACTTTTGTAATTTTTAATAGTATTGTATATTGATAATGTAGTCTTTATTTTACTTTATTTTATTGTAAATGTAATACAGAATGTACATATCAAAAATTTGTATGTAACAAAACTATGTTTATTTAATTGTTTTAGTTAAATTATATTACTTTTTATCATACTTCAATATTTTTAAAATGTTGAGTTAGTTATCAACATTAATTAAAAAGAAATATTTGGATATTCATTGAATTCTATTATAATATTTTTTGAAGAAGAAAAATAAGACAATTATTTAACATTTCTGTGTCAAATAGAAAAAAAAAACATTGATTTTAGATTGTAGATAAATTCTAAACAATCTTTTTAATTATTTAAAAACTTTTAAGAATTTTATATAAAGTTAAGTTTTTATTTTTGACTTTTCGTATCTAAACTTGTATATTTATTACTTTGAATTGTTCGTACAAGTTAAGTTTCCTTTTCTAGACTAAATATTAAACGATCTTTTAGAGTCACTTACGTACTTATTTATACCATTATATCTTTTAATGTTTAACTAAATTTTTTGTTAGATATTAAAATAAGTTTCTAAATATTTTACACCTAAACTCACAATGAGACTCTAAACCAATATAACGGCATAAAAATATAAATTAAAATGTTTAATTTTCTAAGGCGTGTGGTTCAATGTGTTGAGAAAAATTACATTTGAGATTTTTCTTGTATTTATTTTCCCTTGTATTGTTACTGTAGAACTTTTTATGTAATCATTTATCAGCAGTTTTTCAGCTAAACGTTATCAAACTTTTATTTTGTGACTTTTTTTAATAAAACTTTGTACGTTTTTTTTTGAAATATTTGTATATTCAAATTTTAATTATGTTACAAGTTTTCTATAAAATTAAAAAATTGCAAATTAATTTTTTACTTACTACTAGGTTTCGGTGGCTTTTTAAAGTGTAATAAAATAGTTAATTGCACATAACAATGTTGCTTATGTATAATCTTATTAAAAAACGAACTTATTTGTGCATGAAAATATAATAAAAAAGACTATGTTACATGTTTGTTATATCAAACATTTTCAACAATATAAAAAGTTTTATTTATTTTATTATAAAATTCTATTATTATCTTTAATTTAAATGACACAATAGTGTTGATAAACTATTGATGTTTGGCTCATATTACCTAACAACTTTTATGCAAGTATTTAAAACGGTTATAATTTTCTCAATCCTATAGTTTTTTACTACTGATATATTTATGTTTATTTTTCGCCTGTTTTGTTCAAGGAACATTTTGTTAAAAATTTAGCTGGAATAATTTAAAGAATAAGTTCATTTTTTTTTTAATTAAGGAGATTTTTATTGAAAAAAAGTATTTAATTTTAATAATATATATTTTTTTAATATAAGTTATAACTTTATTTTCAAAGTCCAGCCGAATTTTAGCTAAAATCCAATTAAAATCGTATCAAGATGTATTTTTATAATTTTGTATCCTGCATTACATTAGTTTTTAAACTAAGATCTAGCCTTATCCTTATCCAAGCAAAAACAAAACCTGTAAACAGCTTACTATGTATATATACTATCTTTATAAAAAACAAGTATTCATACTATTATATTTTATATCTTTATTACTTAGTCATAGTTTAAGCAAATTAAAAACAAACTAGTTAGAATGTTTTAAAAACTAGCCTATTATGTAGCACAAAAGTAATAAATATTTTAATATAATTAGCTTAAAAAAAACTTAAGTTTATTTTAGTAAAATTGTTCAAGTTTTAATTATACGTCTTTGTTTAAACATAAATAAAACAATTTTGTTCTTTAATATTTCTACAAGCAGTTCGTTTCTTCAAAAATTAAAAAAAAAAACAAAAAGTTTGGTTTCAACTTTAGTTTATTACAAAAAAAGATCAAGTTCTAGAAAGGTCTCAACTAATAGTTCATTAATTTGTTTTTAAGCTATCCTAAAAATACCATCGGTAGCAGTTTTAGTTAAAAATGAAAATTTTACATTGACTTTTTACTAAAACCTTTAAAAAAATCCGATATTTAACTACTATCAAAAATTATTTAAACTTTTATTTTAGAAAGCAAATAATTTAATTCCAAAAAGAATATTTATTTATATAAATTATTTCAACACCAAGGTGGTTTAGCAAAATCCATTATATTTTAAAAACGTTATTAAAACAACTTTACTTGATAAAAAATTCAAACTTAATTAACACATATTTCATAAAAACAAAACTTGTTACAAAGTTAACTTCATTGTTTAAAAATTTTCTCGATCTTGTGTAATTGCATAAGATTCTCCGGAATTTCATAAAACTCATTTTCATTAATATGATAACAAATAATGTCGGAACAATTATCTTGATAGATTAATACTTTGACACCTACAGATATTGCTGTATCAAGATAAATGAATCTTTTTGGTGCTTTTAAAGCAACAAACTTTTTGCAGACGTCATCATAAACTTCAAGGTTATTCGCTCCAAAACCAACAGCAAATAATTTATCTTTCACAACAACTAACTCGTGACGACTTTTACTTTTAACCATGTCAGGCATTGATGTCCATTCATCACCAAAAACGTCATATGCCTCTACCGCGCTTAATTCAATGCCAGCATTGTTGAACCCACCAGAAACTGCTATACGTCCTTTGAAAACAACACAAGCGGCATAATGTCTTGCATCATGCATGCTGGCAATTTCTTTACAACTATCTTGTGTCGCGTTAATTTGCAGGCAAGAACTAGTGACTTGGTTGTAAGGATATTGTTCGTGGTAGTAACCACCAAAGATGAACGTTTTATCCATGAAAGTACAAGAACAATAGAACTCACGATTACCGAACATATCAGGTAGTGTTTTACAGCTATTCGCTGTAGGTGAATCAATTTGCCCACAGTACCTGTTTGTATGTCTATAACTCGTTTTGTTATGAAATAGGTTTTTCTTATCCAACAAAACTTCTTTAATCATTTTATAACAATCATTATTTTCCGTTAGTGATGAAGTTTTATCAATAACATGTTTCAATGCGTGTTCTGATAGCAACTTAAAACGAACTTTTTGTAACAGCTGGTTCGCATATTTGCAACGTTCTTCAATGTTGTGGTTTAACCACGAAACTGTTGCATTGAACACTTCAACTTCTGTGTCAATTTTCAGTCCAGAACTTGCAAGTATTTTTGCTACAAGACTCAAGTTTAAATGTGAAAAGTATTTGTTTTGAGCAACCATTGGAAAAAAACGTTCTATATAAACATGAGATGACTCATAAATAGTACTTAGTTTGTGAATTTTAGCTAAACTGAAATAGGTGAGAAAATTTTCTTTACATATTTTATTTCTTATAAAAGTGGACAACTTTAGGCTTTTATCTTTACTTAACATTACCTTGTTGATTTCTAAAGCTGCTACCAATTCATTTTTTTCAAACTGTATTTCACCTAATGAAAAAATATTGTAAAGTTTGTACAAATCTGAATGCAAAATAATATCCTTTTTGAAAATTTATGGAAATCATTAGTTCTCTAGTAATATTTTATTGATATCTAAATATGTTGAATTTTTAACTATTCTTTTCATTATTATGAAGCTTGAAAAATGTTTTAATTAAGAAATTATTTTATTAGGAGTATAAAAGGCTTTAATAATGGTATAAAACTTTTTTTTAATAAATAAATAAACCTTTTGTAAAAAAGTAGCTTTTAAGACACAATAGTTAAAAGACTGAACAATTTTTTTTTGTTTCAGTACGTCTAAAATTGTTTGAATATCTATTAACTTTATAACTATCTAAGTTAACTATAACTATTTCATTTACTACTTTATAACTATTTGGGTTATTTTAAAAATTAATTTTTATATTGTTGCTTATATAGTTTTTTTAAAAGAGTAATAACTTTTTCATTAAATTTGTTAATAAAGTAAACCATTTTAAAATTATTAAACGTAGATTTTGCAATGTAAATATACTCTTTTTATTAAATTTAAAACGTAAATTAAGTTGGTCAAATGCTTTAAATTAGTAATTACGACATAAAAAATTGACATTAAAAATAAAAACTGATTAAAAAATGTAAAATTAATGAAATATGATTTTTTCATCCTACCTTGGTTAGAAACTTCATTAGAAGATTTCGATATATTTTCTTCAAAATATTTTAGTGCATTTTTCTTAAATCTATCAACCAAATTATACATGGCTGGCAATTTAACTATTAAAAAAATAACTGAAAAACTAAATTTATAGTTTGTTTTCAAAAAACTCTGATCAGTTATTAATAAGCAATTAAAAATAAGCTGATTTAAAATTTTATTTAACTTATTAATTTTTCCTCAGTTTTATGCTAAACTTAATCCTATAAAAGGCACAATATATGTTAAATTAAATTAATAGTAAGCTTTTGTATCTTGATAATTTTTTGATCAGGATTTTATGTATGTTAACAATAATTTTGTTCATCTATAAACTTTCCTTTTTAAGAATTACATCAATCTTGTGACAAATAGGTGTCATAAAATCATATATCTTAAAAAATCATTGTACTATAAAAACTAAATATATAACTGTCCAGTTAGTTAAAAAAAATTCTATCAATGGTGTTGTCGATTTATAATATATTAAAATCATTATTTAAAAATGCTTATAAATGTGTATTTACTTTGGAAACATCTTGAACTTTTGGCACTACTACGACAACTAATCTATGTTTAATATTTTAGCCAAAATTTTAATGAACTCAAATTGCAATTCTTCTGGCTACTTAGAATTATCTAAAGATGATATTATTTAATTTGTATCGTTTCAACAAAGCAAAATGACTAGATTTAATAAGAAAAAAGCATTGTTACATTTTTGTTTAAAACTAAAAATAAAACAACAATAAGATGAACTCTTTTGAATATAGACTACACAATTTATTATAATTAAATTAAAGATTGAATAAAAAATATTTGTGGCCCTACTGACTGTAATTTAGATTTTTTTTCAGTTTCACAAGGTGTCATTCTTTGAATGTGAGAAAATAGAACCTAACCTTACAGCAAACTAGCCTGAGTCAGTTAGTTTTAATGAAAACATAAATATTGATGTGCTAAAACTTGACAACAACTTGACGCTTACTACTTTGACTTGAATGAAAAACTAAAAGTAACAAAAGAATAACAGTAGTACTTAAAGATATAATTTTTATATTAGTGATTGATTTTCAAAAAAGGTCACCTAGCCTGAGCTATGCTTTATGACAACAAAGCAACCCTGTAACAAGCGAAAATTGCTTTTTACCACTTATAA
Source organism: Thalia democratica (assembly GCF_965202585.1). NCBI lineage: Eukaryota > Metazoa > Chordata > Thaliacea > Salpida > Salpidae > Thalia > Thalia democratica. The sequence continues at coordinate 108,267,940 of NC_139165.1, forward strand.
AAATAATTTTAATTTTTACATAACAAATAAAAGTTTAGACTTGTTTAGTCTTTTATTAAGTTTTAGTTTCTTGTTTATATAAAACTTTTAGCCATTTAAGTTTTATTTTTGTATCTAAAAGTTAAAGGAGCTATTAATAAAAATTTGAAACCTTTAGAATAAAAAACCTAAGAAAATGTTACAAAAAAACTTTAGACGTTTTCAAAAAAAAATCCCTTTATATACACATCTATATTAATTCTTTTACAAAACTGACCATACCACTTTCAAAATGAAATAGCTTAACTGAATTTTAAATGTTAAATAAAAATTTTGGTTTTGTATAAATTACTTAAAATTTACATGTCCATTACTAAGATTTTTGTTATTAATTTAAGTTACATTTGTGAAATAAATCTCAATAATCCTTATCGGTTTAACTAGATAAAAAGTTTTAGTGGATTATTCTCCTCAATAGCTGTGGACAACTTAAACTTTAAAATAAATTCATGATTTAATTTAAATAAACAGATCATGGTTATATAAAGTTGTGTACTTTTACAAAAACTGTAACAACTAGTATTTTACTTTTCCGTTTTATACCAGAATGACAAATAATTTATTTCATATTTTATAGGTCTTTTGAATTTTTTTTTCTATTATGTATAATATTATACTTTTTTTTTAATTAAATATAAAAGAAAAACATTTTCAAATGTATCTAATAAATCAAAAAGAACTTAAAATGTGTTTTAAAATAATTATAACTGAACAAAGTTTTTTTTTTATTGATATAACTTAGTGTTTCAATATTAGGCCTATTCTCTCCTTAGTAAATTTTAAAAATTTATAAAAAAAAAAATGTAAAGTTTTGGTTTTTACTTAAATATAACATTTCAAGATTTCTCTTTTTACTTTTTTCAAAATCAACCAAAATCTAGTTTTATTTTCATAGCTTGAATTTTCAAATATGTAGTTTTTAAGTTTTTAGGTGTAATTGCCACCTTATAAAACTAATGATTTTTGCTTTGAAAACATTCTGTTTCTTACAAATAACTGAAACATTGTGGATTGATTTTGGATGGATATTTAAAAGCATTACTGTTAGAATTTATTTCGAAGGTCAGGATCACATATTAGGTTGTTGAATATATTTTTGCTGCTAGCTTTGGATTTTGAGCTCAATGATTTTATCTTGTGTTTTTCACTAGAAAAAATCTTCCTTAGTGATAAGTTATTTGGCAATTATTTGCAATGTAAAATATAAACTTTTAAAACACAAGGATATAAAGTTATTTTTTTTCGGAGGTAGTCTGGCTTTTTTATAGTTGAGATTGGACAGTTCTGATATAAATACATTTAATGTAGCTGCTTAAAATAACCATAAACAAAACTGTTCAACTGTTTTGCAAAAACAAAAGACAACAAATACACAGTTTTTCATATGGTGTTTTAAACCAGTTTCATTACCTGTAGATTATGTAATCAGAACTGTTTAATCTCATCTTTAAAAAAGCCAGGCTACCTCCAAAAAAATCATTTTTAATTTTTTGTGCTTTAAGTATTTATATTTTACCCTGTGAATAAATGACCAACAACTTGTCACTAAGGGATACGTTTAAGTTAAAAATATGGTAATTTAGTTCCAATAGCAATTTACATACTAACATTGTTTTTGAACAATTTGAATATTAAGCAACACTAAATTGTTCAAAAACAATGTTAGTATTGCTTAATATTCAAATAGTTCTCACAAAGGCTATTAAAACTCTTTTAGTTAAACAGCAATTCAGATGTTTGACATACTTACAACAGGGTTGCCACACACTCAGGGAACTCAGGGAATCTCAGGGAATTTTCAAACTGTAGAAAATCTCAGGGAAACTCAGGGAATTTTGGCATTTTTTTTTTAACTCAGGGAAACTCAGGGAAGTTTTGATTTTTTCTCTAAATTTCAGGGAAGTTTTTGAAAATCTCAGGGAAATTTTTTTCTAGATCTAGAATGAGGTTTAGTTAATCCAGTTTCAATATTTTGTTCAAAAGTAGTAATTTTTATTATTTAATAGTTATTTAGAATTTATTTAGCCTTGCGGCTAGTTCTTCAATATTCTTAGTATTAACATTGTAGTTTTTTTTAAGTTTTAAATTTATATTTACTTAAGTAAAATTAAACAGTTTAGAGAAATGAAAGTTGTTGTTTACTATTCATTAAAAAGTTCTAATAAACTTTTTATTTTTATTTACTTACATCTCGATATCCCAAGCAAGTATAGATTTAACAAGAGTCCTTGAGGCTGTTTTTGTGCTTCACAATGGCCAGGCAAGTGTTGAACGGGGCTTTAGCTTAAATAAGGAAGTAATATCAACTAATATGGGAGAGATGACAATAAGGTCCCGAAGAATGATCAAAGATCATCTGTATGCAAACAGTCTAGAACCAAGCACAGTTGAAATAAGTTCTGAATTGTTAAAATTTGTAAAATTTTCTAGGGCCCAATATTTGGCATATCTTGAGCAACAGCGCTTTGCTAAAAATGTTCCAAATAAAGGTGATTCTTTGAGCAAGTTAGGAGAACAAAAAAGTAAACTTACAAAGCAACTCAAATGTTTGAATGAAGACTATGACAAATATACTGCAGATGCCAACAAACAGTCTGATTTAGAAGCAATGAAAGAATTATTAGCAAGAGGAATAGCTGCTAAGGTCAACGCAAATAAACTTGAAAATAAAATTAAAACTATTGATTTAGAAATTGCATACTTAAACTAACAGTATTAAGATTTTTTTTAATAGGTAATGTGAAATTTTTTTAAAATCAAAATTTTGTTTTCAGTTATTTAAAATAGATTGTGTATGAACATCTAAAAGACATAAAAAAAATTCAATTTTAGATTATTTTGTATCAGTTGTTAGGTATTAAGTTGTACTTTGATATGAGATATTTCTTTAGCTATTTCTTTAAACTTTCTTTTTGCAGGTTTTTTTACAATAATGTTAAGCTTTTAAGTTTTATTTACTGCATTCAGAGCAGTTTCTAGGAAAGACATACAAGTCATAATGAAGTTATTATGTATGCATTTAAGTGAGTTCTTCATGTGAAATTATTATTATAGTAAAATTAGATTTTGTCAATTAAAATGTCAAACAAATTAAACTTTATTCTTTTATGCAGAAAGTTAACTAACAAGTTTACACAAAGATGTGCAAAAATTTAGTTTTTAATTTTTAATTGGTTTAAACCTTTTAAGATTTAGTTTTTGAAAACAGTTTTTTTCATAAATTTAATGCAGAAGCACACACATACAACCTTCCTTTTATTATTAAAGAAGAAAAGTGAGAATGAGGTATTAATAATTTGTGTTAGAAGAGAAAATTTTTTTTTTAAGATTTGAAAAATACTCAGGGTAACTCAGGGAAATTTAAGGTTACTCAGGGAAATTTTTGGTCACTCAGGGAAGATTTTTTGGCTCAAAGAGTGGCAACCCTGTTACAAAATAAAATCCTGTTACAGTGGTTTGTGCTAGAGTTCCAGAGAAAAAAACTACTCTAGATAAAAAAGGGATTTATTGTTGATTTAATACATTACTAGTTTAAATGCAAAGTTATTATTTTATACAATATTTATTATTATAAAAATAGTTGCCACTCTATGAATAAAGAAATAATCTGATTCACTAAAATCTGTCCTGATTAACTTTTAATTGTCTTGATCTATTCCAAGTTTTTGAAATCTCTTTAGAAAAAAAAGTAAGTTATTGAACAAAATAAATACAAAGTAACTAAGTATTGCATTTAGTTTAACTAAAACTCATTCAAAACCTAGAAAAAAATAGCTTGGATTTTATAGAAACCTTAAAGCTAGTCTTACGATTTTATAACAAAACAAAACTATCTTGAGTCAGCCTGAAAAATACAAACTTTTCTAAGTTTAATGTATTTAAAGAGTTTAAAATATTGTGAGTAATCCTGAGTTTCCTGAATATCTTAAATTTGTTATAACCCTGTAAATAAACTTTTTTGACATGAATCTTGATGGTTATTTTGTTCCACTAGCAATTTACAGACTAATTTTGTTCTGATAAAATTTGTTTGGTCTAATAGTTAAAGGGTTTTTACAAGGGCTATTTTTAACTTTTTAAGTTGAACAGCAATCCTGGATTTAGACCCAGTGGTTGACATACATACAATATAAAACTAAATTGTATCCTGTTATAAAGGTGTCTGCTAAATTCCAGAAAATAATCACTTCAGAAACAAATGTATTTTTATTGCTTAATACTGAAAATAATTTTTAACATCAAACTTTTTATGAATAAATTAAAATGACATGCTTTACTAAGTTGTGGCAAACTGTTTCACATTTGTTGTAAATAATTTCAATCTATTTTAAGACTTAAATTTTCAAATACTAATATAAACAAAAAATGGTCATAATTATGAATTTAACCAAACTTTAATTTTTAGGGAGTTATTTTAAAACCTCAAAACTTTTTAAATTAGTATAAGGGAGTGGAAAGTTGTAGTAAAATTTTATATTTTTCATTTAGTCTAAAACAGGGTTGCCACTAGTTTTTTCATAAATTTTTCCAGGTTTTTAAAAGTAAACATTTTTGGGTCTATTTTTAGTTTCAAGTAAATTTCTATGAAAGAAACTGTGTTAAATAGTACAAAAACATTTAAAAGATGCCTAAAGTTACTTTAAATGTGTTTTGTAATAAAAAAATTTTATGATGATGACAAAAAAATCTTATTTATATGATAGAATGTTTTGTGTCAAATTAAAATTTAAATACTGAAAATGTTAAAACTATTAAAAATTCCATGATTTTCCAGTTTTTTTTTGATCAAAATTCCAGGTTTTTCCAGGTTTTTTTCAAAATTTCTCAAGTTCCAGGTTATTTTTGCCTAAATTGTCGAATTCCAGGTTTATCAAGGTTTTCCCAGGCTTCCAGGTAAAGTGGCAATCTTGCTAAAATAACTCATATATTTTTTTATTAAATTAAAGAAATAATGAGAGCAAAATTATAAATATAATAATGTTAAATTAACTTTTTTTACTTATATTTTGCAAAATTATGTGTCTGTCAACTTATTGTAAACACACAAGTAGAAAATTCTAAATAAAAAAGTAATTTTAAACCTTTTAGTTAACATGTTATGTTTTATGTTGCACTTGCATAAATACAACTCTTTAAAATATACTTTGTTTAGCACTATTTCTTTACCACTACTATTATGATGTGAGCTGTGTAATTGAACTAAAATGGCTTGATTTTGTTTTGGTTTCATTTTATCAAAGCAGTGAATAGAAAGAAAATCAACATACAAATATTTATTTTCAAGTTTATCTTTATTGGCCGTTTAATTTGAAGCATAATCCGATTTTAGTTTTAGACATATGTTTAGAGATATTTTATTTTAAAAATGCAAGCTAAAAAATGCCAGCCTTACTTAAAAAGTCAAATAGTAAAAAGTTTTCAATAATCTTTTAACATACAAGAAATTCAATCTTTGTGTTTAGTTTTTAATAACTTTTGTAATTTTTAATGGTATTGTATATTGATAATGTAGTCTTTATTTTACTTTATTTTATTGTAAGTGTAATACAGACTGTACTTATCAAAAATTTGTATGTAACAAAACTATTTTTATTTAATTGTTTTAATTAAATTATATTACTTTTTATTATACTTCAATATTTTTAAAAAGTTGAGTTAGTTATCAACATTAATTAAGAAGAAATATTTGGATATTCATTCAATTCTATTATAATATTTTTTGAAGAAGAAAAATAAGACAATTATTTAACATTTTTGTGTCAAATAGAATAAAAAACATTGATTATAGATTGTAGATAAATTCTAAACAATCTTTTTAATTATTTAAAAACTTTTAAGAATTTTATATAAAGTTAAGTTTTTATTTTTGACTTTTCGTATCTAAACTTATATATTTAATACTTTGAATTGTTCGTACAAATTAAGTTTCCTTTTCTAGACTAAATATTAAAACGATCATTTAGAGTCACTTACGTACTTATTTATACCATTATATCTTTTAATGTGTAACTAAATTTTTTATTAGATATTAAAATAAGTTTCTGAATATTTTACACCTAAACTCACTATGAGACTCTAAACCAATATAACGGCATAAAAATATAAATTAAAATGTTTAATTTTCTAAGGCGTGTGGTTCAATGTGTTGAGAAAAATTACAATCGAGATTTTTCTTGTATTTATTTTTCCTTGTATTGTTACGAACGTTACTGTAGAACTTTTTATGTAATCATTTATCAGCAGTTTTTCAGCTTAACGTTATCAAACCTTTACTTTTTGACTTTTTTTAATAAAACTTTGTAGTTTTTTTTGAAATATTTGTATATTCAAATTTTAATTTTGTTACAAGTTTTCTATAAAATTAAAAAATTGCAAATTAATTTTTTACTTACTACTACGTTTCGGTGGCTTTTTAAAGTGTAATAAAATAGTAAATTGCACATAACAATGTTGCTTATGTATAATCTTATTAAAAAACAAACTTATTTGTGCACGAAAATATAATAAAAAATACTATGTTACATGTTTGTTATATCAAACATTTTAAACAATATAAAAAGTTTTATTTATTTTATTATAAAATTCTATTATTATCTTTAATTCAAATGACACAATAGTGTTGATAAACTATTGATGTTCGGCTCATATTACCTAACAACTTTTATGCAAGTATTTAAAACGGTTATAAATTTTTCATTCCTATAGTTTTTTACTACTGATATATTTATGTTTATTTTTCGCCTGTTTTGTTCAAGGAACATTTTGTTAAAAATTTAGTTGGAATGATTTAAAGAATAAGTTCATTTTTTTTTAATTAAGGAGATTTTTATTGAAAAAAAAGTATTTAATTTAAATAATATATATTTTTTTAATATAAGTTATAACTTTATTTTCAAAGTCCAGCCGAATTTTAGCTAAAATCCAATTAAAATCGTATCAAGATGTATTTTTATAATTTTGTATCCTGCATTACATTAGTTTTTAAACTAAGATCTAGCCTTATCCTTATCCAAGCAAAAACAAAACCTGTAAACAGCTTACTATGTATATATACTATCTTTATAAAAAACAAGTATTCATACTACTATAATTAATATCTTTATTACTTAGTCATAGTTTAAGCAAATTAAAAACAAACTAGTAAGAATGTTTTAAAAACTAGCCTATTATGTAGCACTAGTAAGAATGTTTTAAAAACTAGCCTATTATGTAGCACAAAAGTAGTAAATATTTTAATATAGTTAGCTTAAAAAAAACTTAAGTTTATTTTAGTAAAATTGTTCAAGTTTTAATCATACGTCTTTGTTTAAACATAAATAAAACAATTTTGTTCTTTAATATTTCTACAAGCAGTTCGTTTCTTCAAAAATTGAAAAAAAAACAAAAAGTTTGGTTTCAACTTTAGTTTATTACAAAAAAAGATCAAGTTCTAGAAAGGTCTCAACTAATAGTTCATTAATTTGTTTTTAAGCTATCCTAAAAATACCATCGGTAGCAGTTTTAGTTAAAAATGAAAATTTTACATTGACTTTTTACTAAAACTGAAAAAAATCCGATATTTAACTACTATCAAAAATTTTTTAAACTTTTATTTTAGATAGCAAATAATTTAATTCCAAAAAGAATATTTTTTTATATAAATTATTTTAACACCAAGGTGGTTTAGCAAAATCAATTATATTTTAAAAACGTTATTAAAACAACTTTACTTGATAAAAAATTCAAACTAAATTAACACATATTTTATAAAAACAAAACTTGTGATAAAGTTAATTTCATTGTTTAAAAATTTTCTCGATCTTGTGTAATTGCATAAGATTCTCTGGAATTTCATAAAACTCATTTTCATCAACATGATAACAAATAATGTCGGAGCAATTATTTAGATAGATTAATACTTTCACCTACAGATATTGCTGTATCAAGATAAATGAATTCTTTTGGTGCTTTTAAAGCAACAAACTTTTTGCAGACGTCATCATAAACTTCAAGGTTGTTCGCTCCAAAACCAACAGCAAATAATTTGTCTTTCACAGCAACTAACTCGTGACGAATTTTACTTTTAACCATGTCAGGCATTGATGTCCATTCATCACCGAACACGTCATATGCCTCTACCGCGCTTAATTCAATGTCAGCATTGTTGAACCCACCAGAAACTACTATACGTCCTTTGAAAACAACACAAGCGGCAAAATGTCTTGCATCATGCATGCTGGCAATTTCTTTACAACTTTTGTTCTTACAACCATCTTGTCTAATTTGTAGACAAGAACTAGTGACTTGGTTGTAAGGATATCGTTCGTGGTAGTAACCACCAAAGATGAACGTTTTATCCATGAAAGTACAAGAACAATAGAACTCACGATTACCGAACATATCAGGTAGTGTTTTACAGCTATTTGCTGTAGGTGAATCAATTTGCCCACAGTACCTATTTGTATGTCTATAACTCGTTTTGTTTTGAAATAGGTTTTCCTTATCTAACAAAACTTCTTTAATCATTTTATAACAATCTTTATTTTCCGTTAGTGATGAAGTTTTATCTAAAACATGTTTGAATGCGTGCTCTGATAACAATTCAAAACGAACTTTTTGTAACAGCTGGTTCGCATATTTGCAACGTTCTTCAATGTTGTGGTTTAACCACGAAACTGTTGCATTGAACACTTCAACTTCTGTGTCAATTTTCAGTCCGGAACTTCCAAGTATTTTTAATACAAGACTGAAGTTTAAATGTGAAAAGTAATTGTTTCGAGCAACCGTTGGAAAAAAACGTTCTATATAAATCAAAGATGACTCATAAATAGTACCTAGTTTGTAAATTTTAGCTATACTGCAATAAGTGAAAACATTTTCTTTAGTCATTTTGTTCATTATAAAAGTGGACATCTTTAGGCTTTTATCTTTATTTAACATTACCTTGTTGATTTCTAAAGCTGCTACCAATTCATTTTTTTCAAACTGTATTTCACCTAATGAAAAAATATTGTAAAGTTTGTACAAATCTGTATGCAAAATAATATCCTTTTTGAATATTTATGGAAATCATTAGTTCTCTAGTAATATTTTATTGATATCTAAATATGTTGAATTTTTAACTATTCTTTTCATTATTATGAAGCTTAAAAAATGTTTTTATTAAGAAATTACTTATTAGGAGAATAAAAGGCTTTAATAATGGTATAAAACATTTTTTTAATAAATAAATAAACCTTTTGTAAAAAAGTATCTTTTAAGACACAATAGTTAAAAGACTGAACAATTTTTTTTGTTTCAGTACGTTTAAAATTGTTTGAATATCTATTTACTTTATAACTATCTAAGTTAACTATAACTATTTCATATACTACTTTATAGCTATTTGGGTTATTTTGAAAATAAATTTTTATATTGTTGCTTATATAGTTTTTTTAAAAGAGTAATAACTGTTTCTTTGAATTTTTTAATAAAGTAAACCATTTTAAAATTATTAAACGTAGATTTTACAATGTAAATATACTCTTTTTATTGAAATTAAAACATAAAATTAAGTTGGTCAAATGCTTTAAATTAGTAATTACGACATAAAAAATTGACATTAAAAAATAAAAATTGATTAAAAAATGTAAAATTTATGAAATATGATTTTTTCATCCTACCTTGGTTAGAAACTTCATTAGAAGATTTCGATATATTTTCTTCAAAATATTTTAGTGCATTTTTCTTAAATATATCAACCAAATTATACATGGCTGGCAACTTAACTATTAAAAAAAATAACTGAAAAACTAAATTTATAGTTTGTTTTCAAAAAACTCTGATCAATTATTTATAAGCAATTAAAAAAAAGCAGATATAAAATTTTATTTAACTTATTAATTTTTCCTCAGTTTTATGCTAAACTTAATCCTATAAAAGGCACAATATATGTTAAATTAAATTAATAGTAAGCTTTTGTATCTTGATAATTTTTTGATCAGGATTTTAGGTATGTAAACAATAATTTTGTTCATCTATAAACATTCCTTTTTAAGAATTACATCAATCTTGTGACAAATAGGTGTCTTAAAATCATATATCTTAAAAAATCGTTGTACTATAAAAACTAAATATATAACTGTCCAGTTAGTTAAAAAAAATTCTATCAATGGTGTTGTCGATTTATAATATATTAATATCATTATTTAAAAATGCTTATAAATGTGTATTTACTTTGGAAACATCTTGAACTTTTGGCACTACTACGACAACTAATCTATGTTTAATATTTTAGCCAAAATTTTAATGAACTAAAATTGCAATTCTTCTGGCTACTTAGAATTATCTAAAGATGATATTATTTAATTTGTATCATTTCAACAAAGCAACATGACTAGATTTAATAAGAAAAAAGCATTGTTACATTTTTGTTTAAAACTAAAAATAAAACAACAATAAAACAAACTCTTTTGAATATAGACTATATAATTTACTATAATTAAATTGAAGATTGAATAAAAAATATTTGTGGCCCTACTGACTGTAATTTAGATTTTTTTAAAACTTCACAAGTTGTCATTCTTTGAACGCGAGAAAACAGAACCTAGCCTTACAGCAAACTAGCCTGAGTCAGCCAGTTTTAATGATTACTTAAAATATTGATGTGCTAAAACTTGAATGAAACACTAAAAGTAACAAAAGAATAACAGTAGTACTTAAAGATATAGTTTTTAAATTAGTGTTTGATTTTCAAAAAAGGTCACCTAGCCTGAGCTATGCTTTATGACAACAAAGCAACCCTGTAACAAGCAAAAATTGCTTTTTACCACTTTAAAAAATTGAATTTATTTTTACATAACAAACAAAAGTTTAGACTTAATTGGTCTTTTAGTGAGTTTTAGTTTCTTGTTTATATAAAATTTTCAGCCATTAATTTTTTTTTCTATATCTAATAGTTAAAGGAGCTTTTGTAAAATTTGAAATATTTAGAGTAAAAAACCTAAGAAAAGGTTGCAAAAAAATTTTAGATGTTTTCCAAAAAAAAAACCTTTATATACACATCTATATTAATTGTATTACAAAACAGTTCATACCACTTTCAAGATGAAATAGCTTCACTGAATTTTAGTAGTTAACTAAAAATTTGTGTTTGAATAAATTACTTAGAATTTACAAGTACAATTTTAAATTTTTATTATTAATTTAAGTTTTTAATCCGTGCTGCATAAGTTTTTTTGGTAAAACTAGTCCGACGAAAAGAGAAGTTTTACAAAATCTGATTGAAATATGACAAGGTAAAAACATTTATAATTCTCAACTATAGATTTGAAGCAGTAAATAAATGATGACTTCAATAACTTTATTTCAACTATGCAAAACTTGGCACAATGAACATTTTAACAATTTTAGAAAATAGATATTTATACAAGTTGATTTTTAATTAAGTAAAAGTGTATTCGAATTATTCCACTGAAAACTGATCTTAACTTATAAATGGTCAATGATAATAAAGTTATAAAAATGCAAAGAAAAACATAAGTAGTTTTTTTATTAGTTAAATACACTACATACACAAAAAAATTCAAAAAATAAACATAGCTACAAAAACTATAGTTAGTTATATTTATTTGCTTTGAAATTTTGAATATTATAAAACTTGTTGAGATTTAATACTATGACAATATTATTATTAAAATGTATACTAACAATTTCATTTTAAAATTTTTTAAAGTAAATTTTAATTTTCATAATAAAAACAGAGTTTAAAGCACGGTGAAAAGTGATTGATACATCTCTAGATTGATCATAGGTTTTTATCATTAATTGCTTTTAAAATTTAAACAAAAATTCATAAAAACTATTTTAAAGCATTATACAAGTAAAAACTTTGTATTGTAATTTAAAGAGACAGTGTTTATAAAATACTAAAAACTCACAGTAAATAAAAAAGTATTAATTCAAACAAAAAAAATATTTCATTTGTGAAATTGTTCAATATATTTTCGCAAAGGTAATTATTTTTTACTTAAACATACTAGAGCTAACAAAATCTATCATATTAATCATAAAATAAACAAATAAATTCATTGAAATTTTCCTATTTTAAAAACTGTCGCCACTGGAGGTAGTATCATCTGATTCTTAATCGTTATTGGCTGAAATTTCATCCAATTATCCACCAACTTCATTGGTCGAAACTCCATCAATCTCATTCAACACAAACCAGTCAATGTGATTGGTTGAAATACAGATGTTGATAGGAATTGACACTTGGTGGCAGTATTGTCTTGTTGCTTGGCTACCTGTGAAGAGTTAATGTAAAATGGGCGTTTGAATACAATAATTTATGTACAGTATAACTGTAAGAAATGAACGATAAAACTTGGTGACTTTAACGAAACAGTTAAATATTTAGATTACGTTGACCACTAATTATGATATGTGAACTATAAATCAAAATCTAACGAAACTCAAACTCAAAAGCTTTGAACTGAAACATTTTTGGCAATTTTTAAAACATAATCATTAAACGTGATTGAATCCAGAAAAAGTGCGGCCTGTTAAGGGGTAAATGAGGACCAGCTTAGGTGGTTTTATCAAAATAAAAACAATTTCTGAATACAGTAGTACTACATGAATTTACAACCAGCATCTATAGTTATATATATTGCAACATTAAGTTTAAATATTTATAAAACCTACTCTTTGATCTCATGGGATTTCCAGAATGTAAGAGATGATCTGATGCAAATTGACATCTTCCGGCTTCTTAGAAATAATTCCCTGTTTAGTAAAAATATAAACTTATTATAAAAACAAGTTAACAATACTCTACCACGTAATTCTTATTAAAACTTTTATTCAAATATGAGCTTGTACTTTTTAGCTTAAAAAATAAAAATTTTTGTACATCATTGCTAGCATGTATGTTAAAAGTATTAATTATGTTCACACAGCAGATAAGCATAAATACACATACTTACACACGTATTGCATATACATTGGGGAGCTATAAAAAGGTGTTATTTTTTTAGTTTTTAGCTGTATTTTTTTATATTCATGAATTATCATAAGAGCACCTTGGGCAAAGTGATTCGAATAAACTCTTAGAGAGACTTGGCTTGGTTTTTTCTGAAAACACCCCGATGTAAACTGTATGGGACTATAAAAATTCGAATTTAAAGTTGAAGTTGCTTAAGATGTGGCAATTATCACAAAGAAACATTTTAGGGAATTTAATTTGATTTGAAGAAAGTTTCACAGATGCACTTATGTTTTTTTTTAAAAAACTTAAAGCTAACAAAAAATAAGAAATTACAGTAAGTTAAAATAAAAGCTTCTGTGAAACTTTCTTTAAGTATTTTTAAATTCTGCACAATGAATTTTTGTTATAACTACCACATGTGAAACTAATTTAGACTTGAAACTTCAAAACTATATTTTTAAGTTCTATACTTTTATGCTAAGGTTGTTTTCAAAAAATAAGCCAAGCTATAAGTCTATTCAAATCAATTCAAACTTTGCCACAGATGGTCTTACGATATTCAATGTATACAAAAATGTAGAGCTGAAAACTCAACAAACCTGATTACTTTTTAACAAGCATATGGAATATATGTATTTTAAATACGTGTGGCTTTCATTTGTTTTAAATCTGCCACACACAAAATTTATTTAAGATTGTGGGTAAAGTGTATTGCCACAACTGACCTTGTTTTCAAAGCTGCTATAAAGACAACTACTTTGCAAATTTAATAATTTTAGCTGTTTGACTTAATTTGTAAATTATAATTTAAGACAATCGAAGTGTAAGAGGTAAAGAAATTATAGCTCCTAGATTTAAAAAAATCATTTAGCCAAAATTCTAAAATACTTTTTTTTGATTGTAATTACATTGAAAACTTACAAAAACAAGCAAACAAATTACTTGTTAGTCTAGCCAACTTTAAATCAAATGTATAAAATTTACAACAAGTTACACTTAAACATGTTTAAAACAAATAAACTAGCTTCATAAAGAAATAAGAAACAGCATTTCTGGGTGTTTTCTGATGTATTCCTCCTTTTGTAGTCTCTGCCATATCTATAAAGTTTTAATGTTAAAGTTTACTTTAACTGTACTTAAAAGTACTTTAAATTACTCAAATGTAAATAAAACATCATTGAAAATAATTTTTGTTCTTAAGAATAAAATTGTTTGTTAAATGTAAAAGAAAACTGCAAAATTTATGGTAATGCTTTTGCTTAAGCATAAACACCTAAAAAGTTAAACTTTTAGTGTGGTAAACAGAAAAAGTTAAATATTTATTCTACCAAAAATTACTTAAAAATCTTTTATCACTTTTAACTTAAATAAGTCTGCAATAAAAATGAATATTAATTTACTAATGGTTGTTATAAATTGTACAATGCAAATAGTTAACAATCAAAGTGCAACAAAAGCTTTAAAAAGTTAGACTGTGGGTTTTTTATCATCAACCCTCTGTTTAACTATCTATATTCAGGCCAATGTTACTTCATTGCACAATTGACTACTAAGTTTTCTAACAAACAGCTATGTTTGAGAATTTCAGGTATTGTTTCACCAATCAAACTTATTTCGAATACTTTTTAACCAGTCAAAAATTTCTATAACTTCTTAAGGCTATTTGAGGTCTAACTGTTTTATTTAAAAATTTAATTACCAATTACTGGTAAATTATATACTATTTTTAACTAATTTAACTTATTACTATTTTTGTTCTTCTTACTATCACTGTTAATCCTTACCGTTAGTTGGTAACTATTTTTCTTTATATTATTAAAGTTGTTTCTTTATTTCCTTTATGTTTTTTAGTATCACTGTTACCCCTTACCCTTATATGGTGGTTACTTTATAAATAATATTTTTTATTCTTGTGGAAAATTGTCACTTATGCAAAATTGACCCTTGGTGAAAAATTGTGCAATTGTAAATTTCGTGCAAAAGTGACCCATCATCAGGCACATATGTTTTTTGCTAAAAATTCCCTTAGTGCAAAAGTGACTTTTTGTGTATATTTGACCTTTATTCAAAATTTTCATTGTGCATATTTGACTCATACCACACCTTATGAAAACATATAGAGATTATTTTTTATTAGCAATTTTTAGAAAACTAAAACAGCTAAAATACATATTTTCCTTGTTTTTTGTGCTAATGAAATCAACTTTCAAAATAAAAATTGTATGATCATAAAATGCCATACTGTTGTATTAAGAAAACATAATAATGTAAGCATTTTATGACTGATATTTCCAAAAATCTAGAAAACTATTTAAGGTCATACCAGCCATAAGGGGGTAAACATTGCTTATTACAGGTGAATCTTATAATGAAGACTTTTATCTTAGCTATCAAACATTTTAGATAAAAAAAAAACACTTTTTAGGTATAAGCAATCAAAGTTTGTGAGCTCAATACGTTGCTTATAAAACAAGTTATCAAAAAAAAGTTAAAAAAATATTCTTCTTTATTTTTACTTATCTTCTTCACATTTTTACAGATAGTTCATTACTAACATTTGAATCTTATTAAAGCAAAAACTGTTTAAATTTGAAAAAATTAAAACATTTTTTAACATAATTTAAACTGTTTTTGATTTTTCTATTTAAGACAATTATTTTTAAATTCTATATAACTGGCTTGTGACAATGTTAATTTTAAAACTTAACAGGTTCTAAATAAAAGCCAATCAATGTTAGTTTTTGTAAAAAACTATTGGACCTTTCGCTTACATTACAATTTTTCCAATATTAAAACTACTCTTACAAATAATTTCTATTAATTTAAAAAATTAGATTGTATAAGTTAAAAGTACTTACAAAATCACACCCTCGAAATCTAAATAACAATTATTATTTGCAATTTTGGTTATCCCTTTCAAGTGTAACATATTGAAATCTCAAACTTTGATTAGTTGCACTTAAGTTAATTGTAAAACAGCTTAAAAGGAAATTAAATTTTACTTAAAAAACCAACAAAAAATCAAGCTTTATAAAAATACTTTACCCTTCTATAACTTAAAAATGGACTAATTTCAACAGTAGCATCTTGCAATGACAACTTATGTTATCTCAGTAAATAGGCTTAACAATATTTATTCAAAATTAGTTAATTAGTAAAATACAAGTAATGTAAAAAAAATTCTTGGTAGTTTAAAAAAAAATTGCAAATTAAGGTCTAAAATTTTAACCAAAATAATAAATAAAAATGCTAAAATATAAAACTTATTAAAAGCTCTCGTAATTACGTTTAACAGTGCAATTACAATTTATCTTAACAATTAGTACAGTTATTTAAGAAACCAGTTTAAAGCATTGTAAAAAATGTAAACAAATTAAGAGAAAATTAATTAAATTTTCACTTAAACTAAAAAAAATTTACTCGGAATGTAGTCAGTTTAACTTGTTGATCATCAGATTAAGCTCCCAAATTGTATTTATTTGGCTGCTAATCAAGGGGCCTCCTTGCCTCCAAATTTAAGTGTTTTATAAGTGCTGCAATTTAGTTTACTATTATGACGTGATAATACTACTAGAGCTAACATTCAAACTTTTCCAGAACTGGTTTAGTTTTCAAAAATGTCTTTATGTAAATTAAGTTAGTTTAAAATTATTTCAAAATAATGTTATTTAAAATTTGACTTAAAGATGTTTATCTAAACTTATAAAGTTTCTTTGATACTTGACTTAACTCTTAAGTTTTTTATAAAATGAATGTATAACAGATCTTTTATACTTGATTTTTATTTCAACTGTATCATAAAAGTTTCTAATTAAAACACTTTTTGTTTAAGATGAGATGCATGACAATTACTTTTATAAATTGAATAAGTTTGACAGTCTCAACAAAACAAGTTTTATAAATGGACATGACATCAAAAAAACAAGTTGCATTAATTATTTTAAAGAAAATAGAAGTTTGTAAAATAGTAACGAAAAATGTGCCTAAATCTTTAATGCAGTTTAGCACAAGCAGGTTAACTTAGTTTGACATTTTGTAAAGTGAAGAAAGTTTTAAAGTAGAAATTTTTTATTAATTATTATGCATTGCATAATATACAGCGGTTATATAATTTTATGAATAAAATGTTCTTTTTTACTTCTCTGGAAAAATGGTTATTCAGGCATGTTTATAGATAAATCTTACCCAACGTGCCTGGATAAGTAAATAAGCTCTGTATATGAATATCAGTTTTACATTTTCATTTGATGTATTAAAGTTTCCATTGAAAATGTTAAACATTATTTGTAAACTGAAAATTTTAAACTTTTTTTCCAAATTTGTTATTTTTTTCAAAAACTTATGGGTATTTGTTTAGCAATTTAAGCACACACTCATATGACTCAAAGAGCCCAAATGAAACCTAACCTGATTATATTCCTAGAATAAAGCAAGAAATTTATATTAGGATTTTAAAATCAATAACAACCAACTATTTCAATAATAGTGGAACTTTAGAGCATAGGGGGTTTGACATATTTTTATTAGTAAAAATAACATTGGATCTTATATGAAAGCTTAAAGTACAAAGTACAAGCCAGTTTTTATAGAATTAAAAAATATAATTTAACTTTTGAGATATTGTAATTTTTATAAAAAAGTTCTGATACAAACATATGGACCGCAAATTCTTAGGGGCCAATATTCTCAGAAAATTTAAGATCACTAAAAACCTATCTTCTCCTTCATTTTTTGAGCTAGAGACCTCAAATTTTTAGGAAACGTTTCTTTTATAATTTAAAAGACTTTAAATGTTAGAATTTTACAAATATTAAAAAATAAAAATTTTAGATAAAAAAACAAAAAATAGGTGGTTATTTTTAATAAAAATTTTATTTTTCAAAATTAAAAAATTTGCTTCATTCAATCTTTTTAAAATTTAATAATACACTATCTGTAAAAACTTGAAGAAGATTACTTAAAAAATGAAGGAGGAGATAGATTTTTAGTGAAATGGCCTTTTTTTGCGTTTTTAGTTTGCGCCTTCCATTAGGAACCTATTGAGGTCACCGACTTTGATTGCTCATATCTCAAAAAATACTGTGAATTTTTTCAAGGGGTTTAAAATGTCTGAAAGCTCAGATAAAACTCTATAAAATAATACAAACTTGTAAAAATCAAGGTGGACCCCCCTATGCCCTTAATCATCTAAAAAACATGCAAGTTGAAGAAAAAATCTGTCCTGACACTTAAAAATCTTAAAATTATCCTGGGTCAGCCTGAGTTAAAAAAAATACATATCCTGATATACAATGGTTAAGTGGCAACCCTGTGTTATATTTTTTTTTTTTGAAAAAAGTTTTCAATTTTGTGTTTTAACCAGCTTGAGCGCATATGGAAGGGGGTAAGACATTTTTCTTAAAAAAATTATCATTGACTTATATATGAAAGCTTTTAAGTATAAACTATAAGTCTGTATAAAATATTAAATCTTCATTAATTTTTAAAATATAGTCATTTATCTAAAAATTTTGGATATCAACTAAAAGGCAATAACCTTTTCATGGTCTATTTACTCAACAGCTCTAAAATTATTAAAACCTATCTTTTCCTTCTTTTGTAATCAATTGACCTCAATCTTTTGGAAATATTTTTTGCAAGAAAAATTCTATTGTAAAAATTGAAAAATTAATATGACTACATGAAAAAAAACTTTTTTATAAGAGTTTTTAAGAATAAAAATAAATAAAAAAGAAAGAATAGCAATTAAATATAAAGAACTTTTGTTTTATCTATATAAAGGCTTCTTAAGTGTAAGCAATGTATTGCTTAAATCTCAATATGAAAAAAATACTCAAAACTAAAAAAAAATACATAAGAATTCTTTGCTATTTTAAGTTAACATTTTACTCAAATTTTTTTTGAAATATTGCTTAAAAACAGCAGAAGAAATGTTATCTATAAAATAGTCTTTTTTTGCCTTTTCTAACTTGGCCCTTACATAGGATACCTATTAAACTAACAAACTTTGTTCCCTCATACTTCAAAATCTAATAAAAGTTGTAAGAAAAGGGTAAAAACATATGTTAGCTGAGTTTAAGATCTTTAAAATAAAATATACATGTAAATAAACTATCTAAACCCCCTATGACCTTAAACCAGTTTTTACTCACTGTGATGTGACCATTTATGGCCTCAACAGTTAATGCATGTAAACTAAACTGATAGCATACAGTTCCATTCAAACTAATAAAAACTAAAATAATGTGATATATTATAACAATTTAATAAGTTTCTTTAGTTTAATAACAACATCAATACTTACTTTCACCCTCTTTAATAATAAACATTTTTTAAATGAAAAGACAAGCAAAAAAAAGTTGTTTACATTATGTAATTACATGAAGTTTTAGTAATTGTAAGTGCAGTAATTTTGTTAAATACAAAGTTATTTATTTGACCTTTCTAACCTAACTCTAGTAGTATCAGAAGTAAATTTTATTTAAATGGAGAAAAAAACTATTTATCCATAAAACTTTTGGTGTCTTATTATCTGACAAAAACTTTCAAAATTTAAATTCAAATCTGGTATATAAAATGTTATTTGTTGATATATAATAGCATTTGTTAATATTGACAATATTTACCCTTAATGGCTAAAAATTTATATGGGTTTGAATAACAAATACAAACTAATAAAGTCAACAACAGTGGCTAATGGAATTTTAGAAATTTCTTTGTTTCAGGTTTCTTACCTCTTTGTAGTAGAAAACAAATTGTAGAGGTATAGAAATTATTTTAATAATGTAAAATTACTTAATAGGTATGATACTACTTTAAATGTATTTCAAAAAATAGAACTCCAATTTTTATTACTTTATATAAAAGTTAGTTCTTATCTTTATTGTTTTTTATTTTCAAAATAACAAGATTTTTAAATTGTTTTCCTATAGTATAAAGTTTTTTGTAAACATCAAATTCCAACTTTTTTAGAATTCTAGGTGAAATGTCCACTTATTAGGGATACTAAATGGATAAATTACTTAAGTATACATAGATTTGATAATTAATCATACTCACCAATTTATTAAATTTTTCAAAATATTTATAACAGTGAGCCTGAGATTTTAAACAACCACCCTCGTTGGTCAAAATATGTGACAATCAAAATTAATTTGTTTTTGCCAATTTAAAAAAATATTAACTGAAATAAATTTGTCCATTTTAACAAACATATTTTCAAAAAAATAACTGGAATAAGATAACTTTTTAAAAGTTAGGCACAAGGGGTTTGAAAAGACTTAAATATTAAAATTAAATTAGCAACAAGCCTAGAAAATCTGGTTTCTTTAACAATTTTACATAGAAAATAATAAGTGTTAGAATAGATTTTACACAGAAAATATTTTTAAATAATTAAATAATAATTAGTTGTTAAACACTTTTAAAGTATTATTATTGTAACTTTTCAGTAAGTCAATTTTTTTTATCTTAATATTAAATGTAACATAAAAAAATTTAGTCTTGAAAAAAAATCCAAAAATAATTAACTCTGTATTTAGGTAGCTTATTAAAGAAAAGTAAATAGGTTAATATAAAAATTTTGCATCGTATTACACAATAAAATTAATAAGAGACATAAATATATGTTAAGGCCATGGGGGGAGAAGGGTCAAACATTTTTTTTACAAAAGTTATTTTTAGCTTTTATATGAAAGCTTTAAGTACAAACTACAAGCCAATCTTATAGAATTCAAAAATATTGTATAACTTTTGAGATATTTAATATTTTGTAAAAAATTTCAGATATAAACATATGGACTGCAACTTTTATTTGGATCAATTTTCTTGGACCTTTAAAAATTCACTAAAAATCTATCTCCTCCTTCATTTTTCAAGCAATCTTCTTCAAACTTTCAAAGGTATTCCTTTAACAAAAGGAAAAAAAAATTTACTTTAGAATTTAAGTAATTAAAAAAAAAAATTATCACAAAAATTTAAAAAAAAATGTGTTTTTTTTTATCAAAAAATTATTTTTTACAGAAAAATTTTTTAAATCCCTAAGTTTTTTTTTTGTTATTGTATAAAGATTAGACTGTGAAAGTTTGAAGAAGATTGCTTGAAAAATGTAGGAGATAGATTTTAAATGAAATAATCTTTTTTTGCTGTTTTAGTTTTCCCTTCCCATAAGGAAAGGATTATGCCCAACTTTGACTGGTCATATCTCAATAAATAATTTGAATTTTTTAAAACGATACAAAGCATCTTGAAGCTTAAAAAAAATCTTTAAAATAAGATCACTTTGTAAAAAACATGGTTTACACCCCTCACCCCTATGGGCTTAAAAATCAATACTCTGATACAAAAATAAAATTACCAGCCCATTATGAACTACCTCTATGAACGTTATATTAATACTATGAAGCTAACTATAAGTGTATAAAACAGAAGTAAACTTTTTCTAAATACTTTATAGTTAGCTTAAAACAAAGCATTTTGAATTTATTTAATAAAAAATTGCAATGTTCAAAACAAACTAGGAATATTAAATATGTTGAATGTCTTTAGGATTTTGATGCAAAAATAAGATGTTGAAACATTAAAAAAAACTGTTCAAATAACTTTTATTTCTAATCAATAAAATATTGTAAACCACAATATAACTAGTTCTAAACTAGAATATATCAGCTCAGAGTTAAGAAAAATCTTCTAATAAATTTAAATATATATAACAAAAATTTGTTTAAAATCCCAGGTTTTTAAAGGTTGTTTAGTGATTTTTGATCAAAATTCCTGCATTTTCTAGGATTCCAGGTTTTATGACAAACATGTAGCAACTAACATAGTTATTAATACAACTATAAACATAAGAAAATTAAGTAAAAACATTTTAAATTGGTTTTAAGTAAGACTTTTCTATATAAATTGTAATTAAAACTAAAATTAACAAAATTTTGTCAATAAGAATATTTAAAAACAATAAATCCAAATGTAAATTTTGAGTAAAACTTCATTTTAACTTATAATTCATTTTTGATTTAGTCATGTTTACATATAGGTCTTGTTGTTGTAAAAACAACAAATTTTCAAATTTATTTTTTCTCAAATTTAAAATTTAGTAATTTGTGAAAAAACAACAAGCTGAAATTAGTGAAGAATATAAATATTTTATTAAGCTTTATCATAGTTCAGAATAAAATCAATATTATTTTTACTTACAATAACCTTTACCAACTATGAATTTCCTAACTTGTTGACTAATTTTAGATTATTTTGATTAGAAATATAGGTAATAAATAACAGTTTTAAATAAATAAAATTAATAAATAAAATAACAGTTTGGTCCTAAATTAATTTAAACTAAACAACATAAAAAAAATAAAATTCATAAATATAGATGTAATGTAAAAAAGTTATTGCAAACACTTAGAGATATATAATGCAGTTTCAAGTTATTCTTTAAAATAGTTCACAAATTTAAATAACACTATCAAATACCTTTCATTGGCTTGCCTTGCACTGTATTTCTGTCCAGCAGCATTAAAAGAATGTCATGCTGTATTTCTGAGCATGCGCAGTGATAAAACAAACAGGTTACCACAAAAATTTTACACAAAGTTTTTTGTTAACCAGGGATTAGTAATACCAGGTTTGAAAAAAATCGTAACCAAAGTTAAATGTTTATAAACAGTTTCAACATTTTTATGAAACTTACAACATTTATTTTGAACTTAACATAGTGTTTAACATTGTTTTAAAAAATTAAAAATCTAATACTTATCAAGCTTTATTTATTCTAAAAATCGAATTTAAGTTAGTTGAACTTCAAATTCCAACAAAAGTTAATTTTAGCATCTGACACTTTAAATAAAAATTTTTTTCTTGCTTTGTACATTTCTTTATCGCTATCATGATTTTTTTGTTTAGAAATTATTATTTGATAAAACAATGTTTTCCATGTATTAAATTGAAAAGAATTAAATTGAAATAACTAAATATAATTATTATTTAAAACAGTGTATCACAAGTTAAAAGTGTATGATTGTATCATTATTTCTTTTAAATGTATTGAAAAATTAAATTTAACATTTTCTGTAAAAATTTAAAAAATATATAGATTGTACTACGAAAAATAAATAAATCTTTAATGACTGTAATTATTAAAAATTATTTAGATTTCACATTTTCAATAAAAACTAGAAAGTAAAACTCTATTGTTTTTTAAAAATGTAAAAAGTTTTAAAACTTGGACCTTCTTAACGACTAAACTATCTAAGTAAAATATATAATAACAAAATCTTAATCTTCTAAACTCTGTATATAAACAATAATTATAGTTATCTATGTCTAAATAATACAAAGGAATGCGAGTTTTTAATGTGTTTAACAATTAATGTCTTCGTTTTAATAAAAGATTAAACTTTAAAACATTGCAATAATATCATTTTAACAATGGTCAGTGACTAAGTGTATAAATTTTAAATAGTCTAAATATAAAAATGAGTCTTTTTTTAGATTTACTAAGATAAAAACTATGTAGTTTACTACAAAAATGTTTACAAGTATAAAACACTAACCAAACAAGCCCTTGCCATATTTGCCATATTTTATAGCATTTCGTTTGTGCTTATGTGAATGTAATGTTAAGTCACATAAATAGCTATAAAGTATAAAGTATGGAAAATATGGTCAAGCCAAATAAAGAATTTGTACGTATATTGGAACTTATGTTTATAGTTTAACTGTAATTAATTAAATAGATATGTGTTCAAATTTTTAAAAGTTCTTTAAATACTAGTTTGTTATTTGAAGCTGTTATTGAAAACTTTTGTGTTGATAAAATTCGGTAGTAAACTTTTTGTAACTTATGAATAAAGTTTTTATTTATTTTTATTAAGTTTCTACGGAAAAGTATGCAGCTCTCATACCAAGAAAAATAACAGCAGCTTTACAGAGAGATACTTTGTTTGTTTCAAAATAGTACTTAGCGATTTGTTTTGTCACTAACAATCAGTTTTTATCTGAACAAACTGTAGTTATGTAGATTTGATTAGGTTAAAGACTTTTTAAATGTTTTACTAGTGCAAAATTTTTGAAAATATTCAGTTATAAAATAAAATGCTAAAGTAAAATTAGTGTACTATTTAAATCATATTTGTAATTTGCTACTGGTATTGATGTATTAATTTTTTAATAAACTTAGTATTTGAAAAAAAAACTTTATTAGGTTTAAAGTCTAACGAATTATTCCCATACTTTTAAAAAGTAGACAATTCAGAGGTTTAATTTATTAAACTATTTTTCATCAATTTATATATAAACAAGAAATAACGGGATTTTTTGTGATAACAGTTATTTGTTTTAAAAAACTTGCAAACTGGTAATGTGAAAACTTATAATGTCATGTAATGTAATTTATAAAAACAACAAACTGTTTAATATGATTATAAACTATTTTAGGAGTTTATTAATTAACTAATATTTTAATATTGTTTTTTATTAAATAATAAATTTTATTATGGCACAAAATCATTCAAACTCGAATTGAAATGTCATACAATGTAACAGAGCAGTGATTAAACTCAATTAATTCAATGATTTTAAAGCTTCTTATTTTTTTATGTTTAAAGCACATAGTCAATTAAGTTCATGCTAACAGTTAAATATAAATTTTATCCAGGTTGATGTTATTGATATAAACATACATGTAAAATCCGTTTTAAACAAACTGTTCAATTTTTAAGTTTTATATTTTGAAAAAAGCTACTAATATATCATTATTTTGTTATAGTTATAATAATAAGATATTTCACCATGAGCTAAACAAACAATAACCGTTTATTTTTAATAGCATTTATTGTTTTTACTATATTTTATATATTTTGAACTAATAAGCTAATTATAACTTTTGTAAACTTGTAAATAAGTTTAAATTGTAAAACTAAATTGATATTTAAAAAGTTACTTAAACTTTTATTACATTCTCTGAAATACTTTTTTCTAAATTTAGATAAAAGTATCAACGTTGAATTACTTATTAATTTTTAATTCTGTTAATTAAAGAGAAAGGCACTATTATTAACAATCTAATTGTGTAGTTTAAATATTTAAAAGCATGTGTTTAAAAATAAGCATTTTTAACCTAATTATATTCGTTATGGAAGTTTTTTTTTTGATACTACATGTGAAGTTCCGTAGTCAACATTTGACAATAAACAAAGTGTTTGTTTTTGTTACCGAAGTTTTCTTTAGTCTGTTTACAACAAAGTTTGTTCAAAATTTAGTAATTAGTGATTACTGTATAGCAAATGACAATAACTATTCGAAAAATTTAACTAATTTAATTTTACTACGAGTTCTATATTTCAGGCTTAACTTATTGTTCATAGGAGTTAGACATTCACTTAATAATTGTAAAATAATAATATAGGAAGATTCATAATATATTTTAGATTTTATTAAGTTGTACACAATGTTTATTCACATACAAATTACAAGTTTTCGTTAAGCCATTTTTCAAAATAATTTTTATAAAAGCATAGTATTAATTTATAGTGATGACGTTATTTTTGTGGTTGATAGATCTGACTACTTTTAAACATTAGTTTTAAACTTGATAAACTTAACTTATTTAAGACTCGTTTTCATAATTTGTTTTAAACCGATTCGAATAACTAGTTGGTATTTGCAGAGTTCAAAATAAAAACGTTATAGTTTATAGACTTACAATATAACTATAAATAAATATCGATAATTAAGATTAAAAGTGTTTTGTCGACATGAGTTTTGTTGATACCTACCTAAGCTTTCAAGCAACTAGAAAACTTGTACTTCTAAGGAAACCAACTATTTATTTCCATTTTCTTTGTTTAAAAACAAGTGTTTTGAATAAAATCTAATGTTATGGTAGTTTTAGTATAATAACTTTTGTTTTGTTTAAGTTCTTTACACCTTTTAAGAAGCTGTAGAAAATAAAATAATATTTTTTACTAACTATATTGTGCTTATTTTTTAAATATATATGAACTAACATCTTTTAGGTGTACTTTTTAAAGATTTTCTTATTTTTGCAGACTGATAACAAAAAAAAAAAAAGTATCATAATATTTACCGTTTTAGTATAAAATCTTAGCTTAGGTTTTAGTAATATACTAAACTTTTGCTAAAATAAAGCATTTTAGTTTGTAAAACGATTTTATATTAAGCATTTATTGAATACTAACTTATTCTTTTGAACTTTGCCGTAAAATAGCTTTTAAACTTCTTTAGTAATGTTAAAAAGATGTACTCAAACTGTACAAGTTTTAAAAGTGTTAAAAAAATCTTATTCTATTACTTTTAATTAACTGGTTGAAAAAATAAATTAAGCTGAAAATTTTTGATTTAAACTTAAAGTTTAAAAAATATAATTTAACAATTTATACAACATTTCTGTATTTACTTTCCAGTAGACGCGTCTCAATTAACGTAAAAAATGGCAAATGTTTTTAGTTTATTCAAGTATAAAAAAAAACTAAAAGATTCATGAAGTTATAAGTTGCAAATATTTTTCATTTTTCTGTTAATTATAAGTTGAAGTTTTATTTTGTTCAACTCACTAAGTTTACAATAGTATTTTATAGTACGATAATGTTTTTATTCTTTATTTTCGTATTAAAGTATTAATTTCGTTAACTCTTTGAGTTTATAATATAAATTTACGTTTAAAATAAACTATTTTATTGAATTCTTTTAATATTAACAAAATCTTTATTTATTTAAACTGATTACTAAAATGAGTAAATTTAAAATCTTAAATGAATTCATGCCTTTAAAGGATTTAGATGACTCTAGCGACTTCATTATTCAGTCCCTGGTATTTGATCAAATTCCATTTGTTTACACGAATGTTAAACACAAAATGGATTTTGTTTACATTATAACAATAGACTTTGTATGTAAAAACAACATAACTATTATACAAAGAATATGAAGCTCTTCTATTTGGTTGTTTATATGGACTTTGATTGATCCTTTGCATTACCTTCTGGACAATAAGTATGTTGCTGTTATTGAAAATATTATTTAAATTAATAAGAAAAGATTCATGTGAATAAATGTAATAGTTGTTTAATTGTTTTCTTTCTGTTTAAAAAGCTTATACAATTTTCTATCACTCTAAGAGTTAATTTGGTAATATGTCATTTAGAACTGACTAACAAAGTTTTTATTCACTATTTGTAGTAGATAAAGTAGTATATAACATTTTGTCTAATTGGTAAACACTTGCTTTTGAGTTTTAAAATGTGTCCTCACTTTTTTATTTTCAATCATGATTTCTTAACCTTGTGTTGTTATTAAAATGGCAAGTCACTAAGGCTGTTTTTAACAGGAATACCAAACAGTCAGCATACCCAAGGTAACTAATTGTTTTTTTTAAACTTAAGCTGATATAGACTAACTGAAATATGATCTTTAAGAAACCCAGCCTAACCAGGAATACTTTAATTTTTGTTAAAACTCAGACTATTTTTGTATTAAGTTATATAAAACATTTAAAATATATAACATATCTAACTTTCTTTATTTTATGATAATTACAGAGCTGCCAATAAACTTTAAAAACCTAAAGCTTGAATATTTAAAAAAAATCCTGGATTTTTACAACTTTTACATGCAAAGTAATGAAATATTGACTCCACACTAAAAGTCCATTATATAGATATTTTTTATTATCATTATATATATTTTATATTTAAAATCATCTTTTATTTTTTTAATAAATGTAATAATAAAATTTAGTCTTTTTAAAAAAATATTAATTACTAATTTTTATTAATTAAGTATAAATGTATAGCTAAAGAAAAAAATTATCAAGGCACACTGGTTAGTCAAAATTAAGTTTTATAATATTTTGTTTCCTCTCCTTTAAGTTAAGTAAGTATCTAAATTTAATTTTTCAAACAATCAAATTGTTAATATCAGTTATGGATAAATGTGTTTCTGGTAATTTTTGATTAAAGTGGATCAAGTATAAGTTACTTTTATTAAATTTTTGATATAGTAGGTTAGATCAAGGTTTAAAAGATAAGACAAGTGTTTTTTACAATAATTCGAATTTAAATTTTATCATGATGATTCTTTTTAATTAAAATTAGTTATAGATACTTTGAAACAAAATCTTTAAAATATATTAAAATATATTTAAATGATTAAATTTAACTGATTCAGTTTATTCCTTTCATATGGTACCAATTAAAATCTTCCTAAATTGATTAAATACATATCAAAAGTAGTTTTAAATTCTAAGATGTAAACCAACTGTTATTTTTTAGATTGAATATAATAACCAAGTTGAAAAAAAACTTATTACTTATGACTTAGTAGCTCAGCAGTTTTTCTATGATAAAAGCAACCTGAAAATACAAATTAAGAATTAACCTTTTGTTCAAAATTACTCAAATGTTAAAAAACTTAAATTGAAGTTACATAGGTTTTTTTTTTAAAGTTTTCAAGTTTTGGCATAAATTCTAAAAGTATTGATAATGTAAATTAGGTAGTACCCTTGTATAAAGATTGCAGTAGAAATGCAAAAAACATAAATCAAAATTTTAATAATAATTGTAATAAGTTCAGTAAGCAATATTGAGATTTTAATGGAACTTTATTAGTAATTAAATTTATTTAATCTCAAAGAAGTTTGATTTATTACTTTATGGTGTTAAGAATTTTTAAAACACAAACCCATCACAACTATGAACTCCGTTATCATAAAAAACTATATCACATTAATAAAATAAATAAAAAATAGTTTGATCCAGTTTAAGATTGAATTGATTACCACTATTTTATAAATATTTTTTTACTTATTACTGGGGTTACCACAAACTCATGATATTCAAAATAATAAAATCTTAGAATGAATAGGGACAATTCTGGATAACTCAGGACAGATTGAATTTAAAAAAAATCAAAATATTTTTTTTTAGTTTTTTAAATTCTAAGACCATTGTTTTGTAGATTTTGGGTGTGATTAAATTTATTTATTTTCAGTATTTTTTTTTAATAAGCATTTCTGTTAAAGAGTTTGATTTTTTGAAGCTAAAAAAATATTTCAATTTTGTTAGTCTATTTAAAAAAAAAAAATTAACATGACTTAAGACAGTTTAAGGTCATTCAAGATAGTTTTTTTTCACTCAGGACAACTTTTTGAATCAAAGAGTGGCAACGCTTATTTTTAGTCAAAGTGTAAACTATGTTTGTTTCATAATTATTTACCCTTTATAATAGTTAATAAAAATGGTAATAAGTGTATTTATTTTTTTGTTTATAGAGCCATAGTGTTTACAAATGTTAGATACACCCTTTCTTTAATATTGTTTAATAACTACCATTTAAAGTTTACTGAAAAGTTTATAAGTTTTCAAAGAAAAACTTGGTATAACAAACAAAGCTCTTCTTTAAATTATTAATATTTTTATTTTATTTTTCATAGAAGAAAGTTTAGTTAAACAATGCTTACTAATAAACATATAGCAGAACATAAAGTTATGAAAGTATCAAAATTGTCATTGTATAAAAAGCTCAAAGAATTGAAGTTGCTGACTTTGTTTTAAATTGTTATTCTGTTCTTATATTATCCTAACTTTTTTAAATAACTTCTATTTTTAAAAATATTTCTAACAAAATAACTTTTTTCAATCATCTTTTAGTTATTGTAGACTGAAATCTTTAACCTCAATATTTGGAGTCAAAATGTTGACATAATACTTGTCAGTTTAGTAGAAACAAACTGTTTTTATTTTAAGAAAATTAACTTATTAACCACACAATAAATCTAACTTTTTTTACATTAATAAAAAGCAACCAGTTATTTTTTAGCACTTTAACAGAGTTAAAATGTCATTTGTGTTAAAATTCTTGTCAGTTGATTAATTGATATGAACTTTTACAACTGTTAATTACTAGTTGTACAAACATATAATTGATAACTAAATCAACTCTTATTTCTTTAATTGAGATATTTCATTCTTTATACGATTGCAATAAATTTAATAAGTTTATGCATTGTTATTATCTAAGAGTAATAATTTTGAGCTGATCAATAGACAGTTTATAGATAAAATGTATTTTGTAGAAAAAGCTTAAACTATTTTGAAAATTTATAATTAGTACACATTTTTATGATATAAACACCAATAACTTTCTAATATAAAAACTCTTTTAATTAGGATATGAATAAACAACCATTTAGTACAAGCAGGTAAAGCTCACTGAATAAGCTCTTTAATAGATACATTTCCAACATGTCATTACTAGTGCTCAAGGAGACTTTATAAAATGGTTTGTTTTAAAGTTTTAATGAAGATAGACAAAAAAACTGACAGTAAACTATTTTATACATAAAATTTCCTTGTCTATAGATGGTAGGTTTTATTCAAAATACAATATTTATCTTTTTAGCATTAAATTATAATACTTACCTAAACCAAGCCAGGCACTTTTAAAAACAGTTATTTTTTATGATTCATAGAACTTTTTATTTGTTATATTTAAGTATTTTGTGTATAAATAACTGTATTATGTTGTATAGTATATCAAGTAGTAAAGCTAATAAAATTTAAATACAATCATTTAACTAAAAAGTTTATACTGCTACTTTTTGCTTGTTTTTTACTAACATAAAACTGTTTGACTCAACAAGATTTAATCACAAAAAGTAAAATTTTTATTATTATACACATGAAAATAAAAGAATGTTTTTATTTCTAAATGAAATAACTACTTATTTATTTTGTTTTTCTATAACTTTACCGTTTAATGATGAGCGATCTGTTTAGTTAATAACTAACGATAAAATGCTTTCAAACAGTTTAATAACTCTACACTCTCCCTAGCTAATAAAAGTTTCAAAAATCCTTTATTTAAAGGGGTTGAGAAAATGTTTAATCTCATTACAAATAATTAGATATTAATATAATTAGATAAATTAAAGTTTTTACATACTAAAAAAATTAAAGCAGTTGTTTTAAAGTTTTTAAAATACACACATGGAACATCTGAATTATCTAGAAACAGTTTCTGTTTAATTATAATGCTCATCGACTGTTTATTTTACAGTATACTTCACATATAAGGTTTTGTGACGTACTGGTTTTTTTGAACATAATTTCGTCCAAAACGTACAATTCTTCTATTTTTCTTGTATCAGGTTGACCAGTAGTAGCACCTTTGGATATTGACATACCCGTGGGAATCTTGGAGCTTTTCGAGTGTAAGTGCTAAACTGAAACAGTTCGTGGAGACTTACACCATCAATATCTATTACTGGCTGCTCAAGGGGTTTTGCATACTGTAAAGGTTTGTTTTAAAACTTTTATTTAGTGTAACCAAAAAGTTGTACAACAAATGTTTTTTAAATACATAAAATGCATGCCTTAATTAATTTGAAGTTTATATATGTTGTTGAAAAATTTAATGAAATATAATTTGAAATAGACAGCTTTATAAAAACAATATGATACTATTAAAACGAAAATAATTTTGAAGTGTTGATCTACAAGAATATACGAACTGACACTCCAATTGTAAAATATTAAGTTAAACCGCTAAGAATTAAATTTAAAGTATTTTGAAAATTTTAGCTTTTAGAGAATTAAACTATTTGAACAAACTGAAATATAAAACACCCTGCTTATGTAGAATGTTGCAAACAACGAGAAGCTAATAATTAAATTTAAGTGGAAAGTTTAAACATTGCAGTTTTAAATAAGTTTTTATAGATGTGGCATAAATGTTAAGCTGCATAAATTGAAAAAAAACAAGTTTAATGAAATTTACTATAAACTTAATTATATTGAATTGACTTTTAAGTTTGCGTAAAGTACAATATTACATAAAAATTGCTCATTTATGTGGTTATGGTGTCATAAAACATCAAAAATTGTTAAAATTGTTTTAAAAATATACTTATCAATATAAAAATCCATTTAAAAATACTTTATGTGAAATGTAAAAGTTACATAAATTGATATGTGTATGAGATTTATGTATGAGATTTTTGTGGGTCAAGTAATTTATACAGAAGTCATCTCCAAAGTACTCTTTACCATTACAAAATGTTTTCTTTTATACTATAACAAAACTGAATGCATTAATAAGAGCTGACTTCAAAAAAAAAAGTTTGTATAATTTTATTGTGTATACTAATAGCATTTATTTACAAAAAAATATAGATTAACTAAATAAATACTGTTATGTATTTTATAAACAAGCTTCTTTACTGTTATAGAGCCTATTATAGTTTTTATCAGATTCATTAGTTGTAAATAAGTTACAGTTTTTTTCATCCTAACTGAAATACAAGATTAATTTGTATTGTATAATATTGTTAGTATTTATTTACGTAATTTTGAACTCAGCAAAGAATAAAAAAATTGCTTATGTTCGTATTAACATTAAAAGAAGGTTTTTGTTTTTATTACCATTTTATATACTGCTGTAAAAAGAAAAATATAGTAAAAATTAAATACTGATTTGTGTTTTACAAGTAAACTTAGTTACTGTTAATCGAGATCTTGATGTTATTATAGAAAATTTAAATTTAAACTCGAAAAGTTTTACAAATGAATCAATCAATTTATAAAAGTAAAAATTATAAGGTCTAAAACGCAGTTGATTCCAAGGTAACCTGCGACACAAAAAAAGTGAAATTTAAAATTAATTAATTAAAAAAGTGCAAAAAGATAATGGGGTGCAGCGCGATTCGACGTACCCACAAACGGTGCCGGGAAAATTTTAGGGGGGAGGGGCGCGCGAAAACCCGTTTTCGGGGTCCCGTGGGAGCGCGAAAACACCGGTTTTAGTCCGGTAGAGGTCTTTTTCGGTACAAAATTTGGGTAGGAAAATTTTTGTTTTCCGACTTTGAAAAGTCGGAATTTTGACGTTTTCGTCGCTTGAAAAAAAGTAAAAGTTGCTTACAATAGAAACGTTTTGGCGTTTTCGATACGAAAAAAAAAAGTAAAAATTATTAGGTCTGAAACACAGTGAGTTCCGAGGTGACCTGCGACACAAAAAAAGTAAAAATTAAAGTCGTGTACACGCCTGAATGAGGTTTGACTGGCGACTAAAAAAAAGTAAAAATGAAACGGTCGTAGGACACTTACCGGAATTCAGTGTGACAGGCTTTAAAAAAAAGTAAAACCGACTCGGCCTCCGCCCTTTACCTCGATTAACCGTTTCAGGCTTTAAAAAAAGTAAAAATGTTTCATAGAAAGTAGGGCGAAAGTAGCAAATTTACTTGTTTTTAGCGCAAATATCGTCCTTTAAGTAAAAAAGTGCAAAAAGATAATGGGGTGCAGCGCGATTCGACGTACCCACAAACGGTGCCGGGAAAATTTTAGGGGGGAGGGGCGCGCGAAAACCCGTTTTCGGGGTCCAGTGGGAGCGCGAAAACACCGGTTTTGGTCCGGTACAGGTCATTTTTGGTTCCAAATTTGGGTAGGAAAATTTTTGTTTTCCGACTTTGAAAAGTCGAATTTTTGACGTTTTCGTCGCTTGAAAAAAAGTAAAAGTTGCTTACAATAGAAACGTTTTGGCGTTTTCGATACGAAAAAAAAAAGTAAAAATTATTAGGTCTGAAACACAGTGAGTTCCGAGGTGACCTGCGACACAAAAAAAGTAAAAATTAAAGTCGTGTACACGCCTGAATGAGGTGTGACTGGCGACTAAAAAAAAAGTAAAAATGAAACGGTCGTAGGACACTTACCGGAATTCAGTGTGACAGGCTTTAAAAAAAAGTAAAACCGACTCGGCCTCCGCCCTTTACCTCGATTAACCGTTTCAGGCTTTAAAAAAAGTAAAAATGTTTCATAGAAATTAGGTAAAAAGTAGCAATTTTAGTTGTTTTTAGCGCAAAAATCGTCCTTTAACTAAAAAAGTGCAAAAAGATAATGGGGTGCAGCGCGATTCGACGTACCCACAAACGGTGCCGGGAAAATTTTAGGGGGGAGGGGCGCGCGAAAACCCGTTTTGGGGGTCCCGTGGGAGCGCGAAAACACCGGTTTTGGTCCGGTACAGGTCATTTTTGGTTCCAAATTTGGGTAGGAAAATTTTTGTTTTCCGACTTTGAAAAGTCGAATTTTTGACGTTTTCGTCGCTTGAAAAAAAGTAAAAGTTGCTTACAATAGAAACGTTTTGGCGTTTTCGATACGAAAAAAAAAAGTAAAAATTATTAGGTCTGAAACACAGTGAGTTCCGAGGTGACCTGCGAATGTTTCATAGAAATTAGGTAAAAAGTAGCAATTTTAGTTGTTTTTAGCGCAAAAATCGTCCTTTAACTAAAAAAGTGCAAAAAGATAATGGGGTGCAGCGCGATTCGACGTCCCCACAAACGGTGCCGGGAAAATTTTAGGGGGGAGGGGCGCGCGAAAACCCGTTTTCGGGGTCCCGTGGGAGCGCGAAAACACCGGTTTTGGTCCGGTACAGGTCATTTTTGGTTCCAAATTTTGGTCGAATTTTTGACGTTTTCGTCGCTTGAAAAAAAGTAAAAGTTGCTTACAATAGAAACGTTTTGGCGTTTTCGATACGAAAAAAAAAGTAAAAATTATTAGGTCTGAAACACAGTGAGTTCCGAGGTGACCTGCGACACAAAAAAAGTAAAAATTAAAGTCGTGTACACGCCTGAATGAGGTTTGACTGGCGACTAAAAAAAAGTAAAAATGAAACGGTCGTAGGACACTTACCGGAATTCAGTGTGACAGGCTTTAAAAAAAAGTAAAACCGACTCGGCCTCCGCCCTTTACCTCGATTAACCGTTTCAGGCTTTAAAAAAAGTAAAAATGTTTCATAGAAAGTAGGGCGAAAGTAGCAAATTTACTTGTTTTTAGCGCAAATATCGTCCTTTAAG
The DNA here is from genome assembly GCF_965202585.1 of Thalia democratica. Lineage (NCBI taxonomy): Eukaryota > Metazoa > Chordata > Thaliacea > Salpida > Salpidae > Thalia > Thalia democratica. The sequence goes on from NC_139165.1 coordinate 108,302,790, forward strand.
TAAAAAAGTGCAAAAAGATAATGGGGTGCAGCGCGATTCGACGTACCCACAAACGGTGCCGGGAAAATTTTAGGGGGGAGGGGCGCGCGAAAACCCGTTTTCGGGGTCCAGTGGGAGCGCGAAAACACCGGTTTTGGTCCGGTACAGGTCATTTTTGGTTCCAAATTTGGGTAGGAAAATTTTTGTTTTCCGACTTTGAAAAGTCGAATTTTTGACGTTTTCGTCGCTTGAAAAAAAGTAAAAGTTGCTTACAATAGAAACGTTTTGGCGTTTTCGATACGAAAAAAAAAAGTAAAAATTATTAGGTCTGAAACACAGTGAGTTCCGAGGTGACCTGCGACACAAAAAAAGTAAAAATTAAAGTCGTGTACACGCCTGAATGAGGTGTGACTGGCGACTAAAAAAAAAGTAAAAATGAAACGGTCGTAGGACACTTACCGGAATTCAGTGTGACAGGCTTTAAAAAAAAGTAAAACCGACTCGGCCTCCGCCCTTTACCTCGATTAACCGTTTCAGGCTTTAAAAAAAGTAAAAATGTTTCATAGAAATTAGGTAAAAAGTAGCAATTTTAGTTGTTTTTAGCGCAAAAATCGTCCTTTAACTAAAAAAGTGCAAAAAGATAATGGGGTGCAGCGCGATTCGACGTACCCACAAACGGTGCCGGGAAAATTTTAGGGGGGAGGGGCGCGCGAAAACCCGTTTTGGGGGTCCCGTGGGAGCGCGAAAACACCGGTTTTGGTCCGGTACAGGTCATTTTTGGTTCCAAATTTGGGTAGGAAAATTTTTGTTTTCCGACTTTGAAAAGTCGAATTTTTGACGTTTTCGTCGCTTGAAAAAAAGTAAAAGTTGCTTACAATAGAAACGTTTTGGCGTTTTCGATACGAAAAAAAAAAGTAAAAATTATTAGGTCTGAAACACAGTGAGTTCCGAGGTGACCTGCGAATGTTTCATAGAAATTAGGTAAAAAGTAGCAATTTTAGTTGTTTTTAGCGCAAAAATCGTCCTTTAACTAAAAAAGTGCAAAAAGATAATGGGGTGCAGCGCGATTCGACGTCCCCACAAACGGTGCCGGGAAAATTTTAGGGGGGAGGGGCGCGCGAAAACCCGTTTTCGGGGTCCCGTGGGAGCGCGAAAACACCGGTTTTGGTCCGGTACAGGTCATTTTTGGTTCCAAATTTTGGTCGAATTTTTGACGTTTTCGTCGCTTGAAAAAAAGTAAAAGTTGCTTACAATAGAAACGTTTTGGCGTTTTCGATACGAAAAAAAAAGTAAAAATTATTAGGTCTGAAACACAGTGAGTTCCGAGGTGACCTGCGACACAAAAAAAGTAAAAATTAAAGTCGTGTACACGCCTGAATGAGGTTTGACTGGCGACTAAAAAAAAGTAAAAATGAAACGGTCGTAGGACACTTACCGGAATTCAGTGTGACAGGCTTTAAAAAAAAGTAAAACCGACTCGGCCTCCGCCCTTTACCTCGATTAACCGTTTCAGGCTTTAAAAAAAGTAAAAATGTTTCATAGAAAGTAGGGCGAAAGTAGCAAATTTACTTGTTTTTAGCGCAAATATCGTCCTTTAAGTAAAAAAGTGCAAAAAGATAATGGGGTGCAGCGCGATTCGACGTACCCACAAACGGTGCCGGGAAAATTTTAGGGGGGAGGGGCGCGCGAAAACCCGTTTTCGGGGTCCAGTGGGAGCGCGAAAACACCGGTTTTGGTCCGGTACAGGTCATTTTTGGTTCCAAATTTGGGTAGGAAAATTTTTGTTTTCCGACTTTGAAAAGTCGAATTTTTGACGTTTTCGTCGCTTGAAAAAAAGTAAAAGTTGCTTACAATAGAAACGTTTTGGCGTTTTCGATACGAAAAAAAAAAGTAAAAATTATTAGGTCTGAAACACAGTGAGTTCCGAGGTGACCTGCGACACAAAAAAAGTAAAAATTAAAGTCGTGTACACGCCTGAATGAGGTGTGACTGGCGACTAAAAAAAAAGTAAAAATGAAACGGTCGTAGGACACTTACCGGAATTCAGTGTGACAGGCTTTAAAAAAAAGTAAAACCGACTCGGCCTCCGCCCTTTACCTCGATTAACCGTTTCAGGCTTTAAAAAAAGTAAAAATGTTTCATAGAAATTAGGTAAAAAGTAGCAATTTTAGTTGTTTTTAGCGCAAAAATCGTCCTTTAACTAAAAAAGTGCAAAAAGATAATGGGGTGCAGCGCGATTCGACGTACCCACAAACGGTGCCGGGAAAATTTTAGGGGGGAGGGGCGCGCGAAAACCCGTTTTGGGGGTCCCGTGGGAGCGCGAAAACACCGGTTTTGGTCCGGTACAGGTCATTTTTGGTTCCAAATTTGGGTAGGAAAATTTTTGTTTTCCGACTTTGAAAAGTCGAATTTTTGACGTTTTCGTCGCTTGAAAAAAAGTAAAAGTTGCTTACAATAGAAACGTTTTGGCGTTTTCGATACGAAAAAAAAAAGTAAAAATTATTAGGTCTGAAACACAGTGAGTTCCGAGGTGACCTGCGAATGTTTCATAGAAATTAGGTAAAAAGTAGCAATTTTAGTTGTTTTTAGCGCAAAAATCGTCCTTTAACTAAAAAAGTGCAAAAAGATAATGGGGTGCAGCGCGATTCGACGTCCCCACAAACGGTGCCGGGAAAATTTTAGGGGGGAGGGGCGCGCGAAAACCCGTTTTCGGGGTCCCGTGGGAGCGCGAAAACACCGGTTTTGGTCCGGTACAGGTCATTTTTGGTTCCAAATTTTGGTCGAATTTTTGACGTTTTCGTCGCTTGAAAAAAAGTAAAAGTTGCTTACAATAGAAACGTTTTGGCGTTTTCGATACGAAAAAAAAAGTAAAAATTATTAGGTCTGAAACACAGTGAGTTCCGAGGTGACCTGCGACACAAAAAAAGTAAAAATTAAAGTCGTGTACACGCCTGAATGAGGTTTGACTGGCGACTAAAAAAAAGTAAAAATGAAACGGTCGTAGGACACTTACCGGAATTCAGTGTGACAGGCTTTAAAAAAAAGTAAAACCGACTCGGCCTCCGCCCTTTACCTCGATTAACCGTTTCAGGCTTTAAAAAAAGTAAAAATGTTTCATAGAAAGTAGGGCGAAAGTAGCAAATTTACTTGTTTTTAGCGCAAATATCGTCCTTTAAGTAAAAAAGTGCAAAAAGATAATGGGGTGCAGCGCGATTCGACGTACCCACAAACGGTGCCGGGAAAATTTTAGGGGGGAGGGGCGCGCGAAAACCCGTTTTCGGGGTCCAGTGGGAGCGCGAAAACACCGGTTTTGGTCCGGTACAGGTCATTTTTGGTTCCAAATTTGGGTAGGAAAATTTTTGTTTTCCGACTTTGAAAAGTCGAATTTTTGACGTTTTCGTCGCTTGAAAAAAAGTAAAAGTTGCTTACAATAGAAACGTTTTGGCGTTTTCGATACGAAAAAAAAAAGTAAAAATTATTAGGTCTGAAACACAGTGAGTTCCGAGGTGACCTGCGACACAAAAAAAGTAAAAATTAAAGTCGTGTACACGCCTGAATGAGGTGTGACTGGCGACTAAAAAAAAAGTAAAAATGAAACGGTCGTAGGACACTTACCGGAATTCAGTGTGACAGGCTTTAAAAAAAAGTAAAACCGACTCGGCCTCCGCCCTTTACCTCGATTAACCGTTTCAGGCTTTAAAAAAAGTAAAAATGTTTCATAGAAATTAGGTAAAAAGTAGCAATTTTAGTTGTTTTTAGCGCAAAAATCGTCCTTTAACTAAAAAAGTGCAAAAAGATAATGGGGTGCAGCGCGATTCGACGTACCCACAAACGGTGCCGGGAAAATTTTAGGGGGGAGGGGCGCGCGAAAACCCGTTTTGGGGGTCCCGTGGGAGCGCGAAAACACCGGTTTTGGTCCGGTACAGGTCATTTTTGGTTCCAAATTTGGGTAGGAAAATTTTTGTTTTCCGACTTTGAAAAGTCGAATTTTTGACGTTTTCGTCGCTTGAAAAAAAGTAAAAGTTGCTTACAATAGAAACGTTTTGGCGTTTTCGATACGAAAAAAAAAAGTAAAAATTATTAGGTCTGAAACACAGTGAGTTCCGAGGTGACCTGCGAATGTTTCATAGAAATTAGGTAAAAAGTAGCAATTTTAGTTGTTTTTAGCGCAAAAATCGTCCTTTAACTAAAAAAGTGCAAAAAGATAATGGGGTGCAGCGCGATTCGACGTCCCCACAAACGGTGCCGGGAAAATTTTAGGGGGGAGGGGCGCGCGAAAACCCGTTTTCGGGGTCCCGTGGGAGCGCGAAAACACCGGTTTTGGTCCGGTACAGGTCATTTTTGGTTCCAAATTTTGGTCGAATTTTTGACGTTTTCGTCGCTTGAAAAAAAGTAAAAGTTGCTTACAATAGAAACGTTTTGGCGTTTTCGATACGAAAAAAAAAGTAAAAATTATTAGGTCTGAAACACAGTGAGTTCCGAGGTGACCTGCGACACAAAAAAAGTAAAAATTAAAGTCGTGTACACGCCTGAATGAGGTTTGACTGGCGACTAAAAAAAAGTAAAAATGAAACGGTCGTAGGACACTTACCGGAATTCAGTGTGACAGGCTTTAAAAAAAAGTAAAACCGACTCGGCCTCCGCCCTTTACCTCGATTAACCGTTTCAGGCTTTAAAAAAAGTAAAAATGTTTCATAGAAAGTAGGGCGAAAGTAGCAAATTTACTTGTTTTTAGCGCAAATATCGTCCTTTAAGTAAAAAAGTGCAAAAAGATAATGGGGTGCAGCGCGATTCGACGTACCCACAAACGGTGCCGGGAAAATTTTAGGGGGGAGGGGCGCGCGAAAACCCGTTTTCGGGGTCCAGTGGGAGCGCGAAAACACCGGTTTTGGTCCGGTACAGGTCATTTTTGGTTCCAAATTTGGGTAGGAAAATTTTTGTTTTCCGACTTTGAAAAGTCGAATTTTTGACGTTTTCGTCGCTTGAAAAAAAGTAAAAGTTGCTTACAATAGAAACGTTTTGGCGTTTTCGATACGAAAAAAAAAAGTAAAAATTATTAGGTCTGAAACACAGTGAGTTCCGAGGTGACCTGCGACACAAAAAAAGTAAAAATTAAAGTCGTGTACACGCCTGAATGAGGTGTGACTGGCGACTAAAAAAAAAGTAAAAATGAAACGGTCGTAGGACACTTACCGGAATTCAGTGTGACAGGCTTTAAAAAAAAGTAAAACCGACTCGGCCTCCGCCCTTTACCTCGATTAACCGTTTCAGGCTTTAAAAAAAGTAAAAATGTTTCATAGAAATTAGGTAAAAAGTAGCAATTTTAGTTGTTTTTAGCGCAAAAATCGTCCTTTAACTAAAAAAGTGCAAAAAGATAATGGGGTGCAGCGCGATTCGACGTACCCACAAACGGTGCCGGGAAAATTTTAGGGGGGAGGGGCGCGCGAAAACCCGTTTTGGGGGTCCCGTGGGAGCGCGAAAACACCGGTTTTGGTCCGGTACAGGTCATTTTTGGTTCCAAATTTGGGTAGGAAAATTTTTGTTTTCCGACTTTGAAAAGTCGAATTTTTGACGTTTTCGTCGCTTGAAAAAAAGTAAAAGTTGCTTACAATAGAAACGTTTTGGCGTTTTCGATACGAAAAAAAAAAGTAAAAATTATTAGGTCTGAAACACAGTGAGTTCCGAGGTGACCTGCGAATGTTTCATAGAAATTAGGTAAAAAGTAGCAATTTTAGTTGTTTTTAGCGCAAAAATCGTCCTTTAACTAAAAAAGTGCAAAAAGATAATGGGGTGCAGCGCGATTCGACGTCCCCACAAACGGTGCCGGGAAAATTTTAGGGGGGAGGGGCGCGCGAAAACCCGTTTTCGGGGTCCCGTGGGAGCGCGAAAACACCGGTTTTGGTCCGGTACAGGTCATTTTTGGTTCCAAATTTTGGTCGAATTTTTGACGTTTTCGTCGCTTGAAAAAAAGTAAAAGTTGCTTACAATAGAAACGTTTTGGCGTTTTCGATACGAAAAAAAAAGTAAAAATTATTAGGTCTGAAACACAGTGAGTTCCGAGGTGACCTGCGACACAAAAAAAGTAAAAATTAAAGTCGTGTACACGCCTGAATGAGGTTTGACTGGCGACTAAAAAAAAGTAAAAATGAAACGGTCGTAGGACACTTACCGGAATTCAGTGTGACAGGCTTTAAAAAAAAGTAAAACCGACTCGGCCTCCGCCCTTTACCTCGATTAACCGTTTCAGGCTTTAAAAAAAGTAAAAATGTTTCATAGAAAGTAGGGCGAAAGTAGCAAATTTACTTGTTTTTAGCGCAAATATCGTCCTTTAAGTAAAAAAGTGCAAAAAGATAATGGGGTGCAGCGCGATTCGACGTACCCACAAACGGTGCCGGGAAAATTTTAGGGGGGAGGGGCGCGCGAAAACCCGTTTTCGGGGTCCAGTGGGAGCGCGAAAACACCGGTTTTGGTCCGGTACAGGTCATTTTTGGTTCCAAATTTGGGTAGGAAAATTTTTGTTTTCCGACTTTGAAAAGTCGAATTTTTGACGTTTTCGTCGCTTGAAAAAAAGTAAAAGTTGCTTACAATAGAAACGTTTTGGCGTTTTCGATACGAAAAAAAAAAGTAAAAATTATTAGGTCTGAAACACAGTGAGTTCCGAGGTGACCTGCGACACAAAAAAAGTAAAAATTAAAGTCGTGTACACGCCTGAATGAGGTGTGACTGGCGACTAAAAAAAAAGTAAAAATGAAACGGTCGTAGGACACTTACCGGAATTCAGTGTGACAGGCTTTAAAAAAAAGTAAAACCGACTCGGCCTCCGCCCTTTACCTCGATTAACCGTTTCAGGCTTTAAAAAAAGTAAAAATGTTTCATAGAAATTAGGTAAAAAGTAGCAATTTTAGTTGTTTTTAGCGCAAAAATCGTCCTTTAACTAAAAAAGTGCAAAAAGATAATGGGGTGCAGCGCGATTCGACGTACCCACAAACGGTGCCGGGAAAATTTTAGGGGGGAGGGGCGCGCGAAAACCCGTTTTGGGGGTCCCGTGGGAGCGCGAAAACACCGGTTTTGGTCCGGTACAGGTCATTTTTGGTTCCAAATTTGGGTAGGAAAATTTTTGTTTTCCGACTTTGAAAAGTCGAATTTTTGACGTTTTCGTCGCTTGAAAAAAAGTAAAAGTTGCTTACAATAGAAACGTTTTGGCGTTTTCGATACGAAAAAAAAAAGTAAAAATTATTAGGTCTGAAACACAGTGAGTTCCGAGGTGACCTGCGAATGTTTCATAGAAATTAGGTAAAAAGTAGCAATTTTAGTTGTTTTTAGCGCAAAAATCGTCCTTTAACTAAAAAAGTGCAAAAAGATAATGGGGTGCAGCGCGATTCGACGTCCCCACAAACGGTGCCGGGAAAATTTTAGGGGGGAGGGGCGCGCGAAAACCCGTTTTCGGGGTCCCGTGGGAGCGCGAAAACACCGGTTTTGGTCCGGTACAGGTCATTTTTGGTTCCAAATTTTGGTCGAATTTTTGACGTTTTCGTCGCTTGAAAAAAAGTAAAAGTTGCTTACAATAGAAACGTTTTGGCGTTTTCGATACGAAAAAAAAAGTAAAAATTATTAGGTCTGAAACACAGTGAGTTCCGAGGTGACCTGCGACACAAAAAAAGTAAAAATTAAAGTCGTGTACACGCCTGAATGAGGTTTGACTGGCGACTAAAAAAAAGTAAAAATGAAACGGTCGTAGGACACTTACCGGAATTCAGTGTGACAGGCTTTAAAAAAAAGTAAAACCGACTCGGCCTCCGCCCTTTACCTCGATTAACCGTTTCAGGCTTTAAAAAAAGTAAAAATGTTTCATAGAAAGTAGGGCGAAAGTAGCAAATTTACTTGTTTTTAGCGCAAATATCGTCCTTTAAGTAAAAAAGTGCAAAAAGATAATGGGGTGCAGCGCGATTCGACGTACCCACAAACGGTGCCGGGAAAATTTTAGGGGGGAGGGGCGCGCGAAAACCCGTTTTCGGGGTCCAGTGGGAGCGCGAAAACACCGGTTTTGGTCCGGTACAGGTCATTTTTGGTTCCAAATTTGGGTAGGAAAATTTTTGTTTTCCGACTTTGAAAAGTCGAATTTTTGACGTTTTCGTCGCTTGAAAAAAAGTAAAAGTTGCTTACAATAGAAACGTTTTGGCGTTTTCGATACGAAAAAAAAAAGTAAAAATTATTAGGTCTGAAACACAGTGAGTTCCGAGGTGACCTGCGACACAAAAAAAGTAAAAATTAAAGTCGTGTACACGCCTGAATGAGGTGTGACTGGCGACTAAAAAAAAAGTAAAAATGAAACGGTCGTAGGACACTTACCGGAATTCAGTGTGACAGGCTTTAAAAAAAAGTAAAACCGACTCGGCCTCCGCCCTTTACCTCGATTAACCGTTTCAGGCTTTAAAAAAAGTAAAAATGTTTCATAGAAATTAGGTAAAAAGTAGCAATTTTAGTTGTTTTTAGCGCAAAAATCGTCCTTTAACTAAAAAAGTGCAAAAAGATAATGGGGTGCAGCGCGATTCGACGTACCCACAAACGGTGCCGGGAAAATTTTAGGGGGGAGGGGCGCGCGAAAACCCGTTTTGGGGGTCCCGTGGGAGCGCGAAAACACCGGTTTTGGTCCGGTACAGGTCATTTTTGGTTCCAAATTTGGGTAGGAAAATTTTTGTTTTCCGACTTTGAAAAGTCGAATTTTTGACGTTTTCGTCGCTTGAAAAAAAGTAAAAGTTGCTTACAATAGAAACGTTTTGGCGTTTTCGATACGAAAAAAAAAAGTAAAAATTATTAGGTCTGAAACACAGTGAGTTCCGAGGTGACCTGCGAATGTTTCATAGAAATTAGGTAAAAAGTAGCAATTTTAGTTGTTTTTAGCGCAAAAATCGTCCTTTAACTAAAAAAGTGCAAAAAGATAATGGGGTGCAGCGCGATTCGACGTCCCCACAAACGGTGCCGGGAAAATTTTAGGGGGGAGGGGCGCGCGAAAACCCGTTTTCGGGGTCCCGTGGGAGCGCGAAAACACCGGTTTTGGTCCGGTACAGGTCATTTTTGGTTCCAAATTTTGGTCGAATTTTTGACGTTTTCGTCGCTTGAAAAAAAGTAAAAGTTGCTTACAATAGAAACGTTTTGGCGTTTTCGATACGAAAAAAAAAGTAAAAATTATTAGGTCTGAAACACAGTGAGTTCCGAGGTGACCTGCGACACAAAAAAAGTAAAAATTAAAGTCGTGTACACGCCTGAATGAGGTTTGACTGGCGACTAAAAAAAAGTAAAAATGAAACGGTCGTAGGACACTTACCGGAATTCAGTGTGACAGGCTTTAAAAAAAAGTAAAACCGACTCGGCCTCCGCCCTTTACCTCGATTAACCGTTTCAGGCTTTAAAAAAAGTAAAAATGTTTCATAGAAAGTAGGGCGAAAGTAGCAAATTTACTTGTTTTTAGCGCAAATATCGTCCTTTAAGTAAAAAAGTGCAAAAAGATAATGGGGTGCAGCGCGATTCGACGTACCCACAAACGGTGCCGGGAAAATTTTAGGGGGGAGGGGCGCGCGAAAACCCGTTTTCGGGGTCCAGTGGGAGCGCGAAAACACCGGTTTTGGTCCGGTACAGGTCATTTTTGGTTCCAAATTTGGGTAGGAAAATTTTTGTTTTCCGACTTTGAAAAGTCGAATTTTTGACGTTTTCGTCGCTTGAAAAAAAGTAAAAGTTGCTTACAATAGAAACGTTTTGGCGTTTTCGATACGAAAAAAAAAAGTAAAAATTATTAGGTCTGAAACACAGTGAGTTCCGAGGTGACCTGCGACACAAAAAAAGTAAAAATTAAAGTCGTGTACACGCCTGAATGAGGTGTGACTGGCGACTAAAAAAAAAGTAAAAATGAAACGGTCGTAGGACACTTACCGGAATTCAGTGTGACAGGCTTTAAAAAAAAGTAAAACCGACTCGGCCTCCGCCCTTTACCTCGATTAACCGTTTCAGGCTTTAAAAAAAGTAAAAATGTTTCATAGAAATTAGGTAAAAAGTAGCAATTTTAGTTGTTTTTAGCGCAAAAATCGTCCTTTAACTAAAAAAGTGCAAAAAGATAATGGGGTGCAGCGCGATTCGACGTACCCACAAACGGTGCCGGGAAAATTTTAGGGGGGAGGGGCGCGCGAAAACCCGTTTTGGGGGTCCCGTGGGAGCGCGAAAACACCGGTTTTGGTCCGGTACAGGTCATTTTTGGTTCCAAATTTGGGTAGGAAAATTTTTGTTTTCCGACTTTGAAAAGTCGAATTTTTGACGTTTTCGTCGCTTGAAAAAAAGTAAAAGTTGCTTACAATAGAAACGTTTTGGCGTTTTCGATACGAAAAAAAAAAGTAAAAATTATTAGGTCTGAAACACAGTGAGTTCCGAGGTGACCTGCGAATGTTTCATAGAAATTAGGTAAAAAGTAGCAATTTTAGTTGTTTTTAGCGCAAAAATCGTCCTTTAACTAAAAAAGTGCAAAAAGATAATGGGGTGCAGCGCGATTCGACGTCCCCACAAACGGTGCCGGGAAAATTTTAGGGGGGAGGGGCGCGCGAAAACCCGTTTTCGGGGTCCCGTGGGAGCGCGAAAACACCGGTTTTGGTCCGGTACAGGTCATTTTTGGTTCCAAATTTTGGTCGAATTTTTGACGTTTTCGTCGCTTGAAAAAAAGTAAAAGTTGCTTACAATAGAAACGTTTTGGCGTTTTCGATACGAAAAAAAAAGTAAAAATTATTAGGTCTGAAACACAGTGAGTTCCGAGGTGACCTGCGACACAAAAAAAGTAAAAATTAAAGTCGTGTACACGCCTGAATGAGGTTTGACTGGCGACTAAAAAAAAGTAAAAATGAAACGGTCGTAGGACACTTACCGGAATTCAGTGTGACAGGCTTTAAAAAAAAGTAAAACCGACTCGGCCTCCGCCCTTTACCTCGATTAACCGTTTCAGGCTTTAAAAAAAGTAAAAATGTTTCATAGAAAGTAGGGCGAAAGTAGCAAATTTACTTGTTTTTAGCGCAAATATCGTCCTTTAAGTAAAAAAGTGCAAAAAGATAATGGGGTGCAGCGCGATTCGACGTACCCACAAACGGTGCCGGGAAAATTTTAGGGGGGAGGGGCGCGCGAAAACCCGTTTTCGGGGTCCAGTGGGAGCGCGAAAACACCGGTTTTGGTCCGGTACAGGTCATTTTTGGTTCCAAATTTGGGTAGGAAAATTTTTGTTTTCCGACTTTGAAAAGTCGAATTTTTGACGTTTTCGTCGCTTGAAAAAAAGTAAAAGTTGCTTACAATAGAAACGTTTTGGCGTTTTCGATACGAAAAAAAAAAGTAAAAATTATTAGGTCTGAAACACAGTGAGTTCCGAGGTGACCTGCGAATGTTTCATAGAAATTAGGTAAAAAGTAGCAATTTTAGTTGTTTTTAGCGCAAAAATCGTCCTTTAACTAAAAAAGTGCAAAAAGATAATGGGGTGCAGCGCGATTCGACGTCCCCACAAACGGTGCCGGGAAAATTTTAGGGGGGAGGGGCGCGCGAAAACCCGTTTTCGGGGTCCCGTGGGAGCGCGAAAACACCGGTTTTGGTCCGGTACAGGTCATTTTTGGTTCCAAATTTTGGTCGAATTTTTGACGTTTTCGTCGCTTGAAAAAAAGTAAAAGTTGCTTACAATAGAAACGTTTTGGCGTTTTCGATACGAAAAAAAAAGTAAAAATTATTAGGTCTGAAACACAGTGAGTTCCGAGGTGACCTGCGACACAAAAAAAGTAAAAATTAAAGTCGTGTACACGCCTGAATGAGGTTTGACTGGCGACTAAAAAAAAGTAAAAATGAAACGGTCGTAGGACACTTACCGGAATTCAGTGTGACAGGCTTTAAAAAAAAGTAAAACCGACTCGGCCTCCGCCCTTTACCTCGATTAACCGTTTCAGGCTTTAAAAAAAGTAAAAATGTTTCATAGAAAGTAGGGCGAAAGTAGCAAATTTACTTGTTTTTAGCGCAAATATCGTCCTTTAAGTAAAAAAGTGCAAAAAGATAATGGGGTGCAGCGCGATTCGACGTACCCACAAACGGTGCCGGGAAAATTTTAGGGGGGAGGGGCGCGCGAAAACCCGTTTTCGGGGTCCAGTGGGAGCGCGAAAACACCGGTTTTGGTCCGGTACAGGTCATTTTTGGTTCCAAATTTGGGTAGGAAAATTTTTGTTTTCCGACTTTGAAAAGTCGAATTTTTGACGTTTTCGTCGCTTGAAAAAAAGTAAAAGTTGCTTACAATAGAAACGTTTTGGCGTTTTCGATACGAAAAAAAAAAGTAAAAATTATTAGGTCTGAAACACAGTGAGTTCCGAGGTGACCTGCGAATGTTTCATAGAAATTAGGTAAAAAGTAGCAATTTTAGTTGTTTTTAGCGCAAAAATCGTCCTTTAACTAAAAAAGTGCAAAAAGATAATGGGGTGCAGCGCGATTCGACGTCCCCACAAACGGTGCCGGGAAAATTTTAGGGGGGAGGGGCGCGCGAAAACCCGTTTTCGGGGTCCCGTGGGAGCGCGAAAACACCGGTTTTGGTCCGGTACAGGTCATTTTTGGTTCCAAATTTTGGTCGAATTTTTGACGTTTTCGTCGCTTGAAAAAAAGTAAAAGTTGCTTACAATAGAAACGTTTTGGCGTTTTCGATACGAAAAAAAAAGTAAAAATTATTAGGTCTGAAACACAGTGAGTTCCGAGGTGACCTGCGACACAAAAAAAGTAAAAATTAAAGTCGTGTACACGCCTGAATGAGGTTTGACTGGCGACTAAAAAAAAGTAAAAATGAAACGGTCGTAGGACACTTACCGGAATTCAGTGTGACAGGCTTTAAAAAAAAGTAAAACCGACTCGGCCTCCGCCCTTTACCTCGATTAACCGTTTCAGGCTTTAAAAAAAGTAAAAATGTTTCATAGAAAGTAGGGCGAAAGTAGCAAATTTACTTGTTTTTAGCGCAAATATCGTCCTTTAAGTAAAAAAGTGCAAAAAGATAATGGGGTGCAGCGCGATTCGACGTACCCACAAACGGTGCCGGGAAAATTTTAGGGGGGAGGGGCGCGCGAAAACCCGTTTTCGGGGTCCAGTGGGAGCGCGAAAACACCGGTTTTGGTCCGGTACAGGTCATTTTTGGTTCCAAATTTGGGTAGGAAAATTTTTGTTTTCCGACTTTGAAAAGTCGAATTTTTGACGTTTTCGTCGCTTGAAAAAAAGTAAAAGTTGCTTACAATAGAAACGTTTTGGCGTTTTCGATACGAAAAAAAAAAGTAAAAATTATTAGGTCTGAAACACAGTGAGTTCCGAGGTGACCTGCGACACAAAAAAAGTAAAAATTAAAGTCGTGTACACGCCTGAATGAGGTGTGACTGGCGACTAAAAAAAAAGTAAAAATGAAACGGTCGTAGGACACTTACCGGAATTCAGTGTGACAGGCTTTAAAAAAAAGTAAAACCGACTCGGCCTCCGCCCTTTACCTCGATTAACCGTTTCAGGCTTTAAAAAAAGTAAAAATGTTTCATAGAAATTAGGTAAAAAGTAGCAATTTTAGTTGTTTTTAGCGCAAAAATCGTCCTTTAACTAAAAAAGTGCAAAAAGATAATGGGGTGCAGCGCGATTCGACGTACCCACAAACGGTGCCGGGAAAATTTTAGGGGGGAGGGGCGCGCGAAAACCCGTTTTGGGGGTCCCGTGGGAGCGCGAAAACACCGGTTTTGGTCCGGTACAGGTCATTTTTGGTTCCAAATTTGGGTAGGAAAATTTTTGTTTTCCGACTTTGAAAAGTCGAATTTTTGACGTTTTCGTCGCTTGAAAAAAAGTAAAAGTTGCTTACAATAGAAACGTTTTGGCGTTTTCGATACGAAAAAAAAAAGTAAAAATTATTAGGTCTGAAACACAGTGAGTTCCGAGGTGACCTGCGAATGTTTCATAGAAATTAGGTAAAAAGTAGCAATTTTAGTTGTTTTTAGCGCAAAAATCGTCCTTTAACTAAAAAAGTGCAAAAAGATAATGGGGTGCAGCGCGATTCGACGTCCCCACAAACGGTGCCGGGAAAATTTTAGGGGGGAGGGGCGCGCGAAAACCCGTTTTCGGGGTCCCGTGGGAGCGCGAAAACACCGGTTTTGGTCCGGTACAGGTCATTTTTGGTTCCAAATTTTGGTCGAATTTTTGACGTTTTCGTCGCTTGAAAAAAAGTAAAAGTTGCTTACAATAGAAACGTTTTGGCGTTTTCGATACGAAAAAAAAAGTAAAAATTATTAGGTCTGAAACACAGTGAGTTCCGAGGTGACCTGCGACACAAAAAAAGTAAAAATTAAAGTCGTGTACACGCCTGAATGAGGTGTGACTGGCGACTAAAAAAAAGTAAAAATGAAACGGTCGTAGGACACTTACCGGAATTCAGTGTGACAGGCTTTAAAAAAAAGTAAAACCGACTCGGCCTCCGCCCTTTACCTCGATTAACCGTTTCAGGCTTTAAAAAAAGTAAAAATGTTTCATAGAAAGTAGGGCGAAAGTAGCAAATTTACTTGTTTTTAGCGCAAATATCGTCCTTTAAGTAAAAAAGTGCAAAAAGATAATGGGGTGCAGCGCGATTCGACGTACCCACAAACGGTGCCGGGAAAATTTTAGGGGGGAGGGGCGCGCGAAAACCCGTTTTCGGGGTCCAGTGGGAGCGCGAAAACACCGGTTTTGGTCCGGTACAGGTCATTTTTGGTTCCAAATTTGGGTAGGAAAATTTTTGTTTTCCGACTTTGAAAAGTCGAATTTTTGACGTTTTCGTCGCTTGAAAAAAAGTAAAAGTTGCTTACAATAGAAACGTTTTGGCGTTTTCGATACGAAAAAAAAAAGTAAAAATTATTAGGTCTGAAACACAGTGAGTTCCGAGGTGACCTGCGACACAAAAAAAGTAAAAATTAAAGTCGTGTACACGCCTGAATGAGGTGTGACTGGCGACTAAAAAAAAAGTAAAAATGAAACGGTCGTAGGACACTTACCGGAATTCAGTGTGACAGGCTTTAAAAAAAAGTAAAACCGACTCGGCCTCCGCCCTTTACCTCGATTAACCGTTTCAGGCTTTAAAAAAAGTAAAAATGTTTCATAGAAATTAGGTAAAAAGTAGCAATTTTAGTTGTTTTTAGCGCAAAAATCGTCCTTTAACTAAAAAAGTGCAAAAAGATAATGGGGTGCAGCGCGATTCGACGTACCCACAAACGGTGCCGGGAAAATTTTAGGGGGGAGGGGCGCGCGAAAACCCGTTTTGGGGGTCCCGTGGGAGCGCGAAAACACCGGTTTTGGTCCGGTACAGGTCATTTTTGGTTCCAAATTTGGGTAGGAAAATTTTTGTTTTCCGACTTTGAAAAGTCGAATTTTTGACGTTTTCGTCGCTTGAAAAAAAGTAAAAGTTGCTTACAATAGAAACGTTTTGGCGTTTTCGATACGAAAAAAAAAAGTAAAAATTATTAGGTCTGAAACACAGTGAGTTCCGAGGTGACCTGCGAATGTTTCATAGAAATTAGGTAAAAAGTAGCAATTTTAGTTGTTTTTAGCGCAAAAATCGTCCTTTAACTAAAAAAGTGCAAAAAGATAATGGGGTGCAGCGCGATTCGACGTCCCCACAAACGGTGCCGGGAAAATTTTAGGGGGGAGGGGCGCGCGAAAACCCGTTTTCGGGGTCCCGTGGGAGCGCGAAAACACCGGTTTTGGTCCGGTACAGGTCATTTTTGGTTCCAAATTTTGGTCGAATTTTTGACGTTTTCGTCGCTTGAAAAAAAGTAAAAGTTGCTTACAATAGAAACGTTTTGGCGTTTTCGATACGAAAAAAAAAGTAAAAATTATTAGGTCTGAAACACAGTGAGTTCCGAGGTGACCTGCGACACAAAAAAAGTAAAAATTAAAGTCGTGTACACGCCTGAATGAGGTGTGACTGGCGACTAAAAAAAAGTAAAAATGAAACGGTCGTAGGACACTTACCGGAATTCAGTGTGACAGGCTTTAAAAAAAAGTAAAACCGACTCGGCCTCCGCCCTTTACCTCGATTAACCGTTTCAGGCTTTAAAAAAAGTAAAAATGTTTCATAGAAAGTAGGGCGAAAGTAGCAAATTTACTTGTTTTTAGCGCAAATATCGTCCTTTAAGTAAAAAAGTGCAAAAAGATAATGGGGTGCAGCGCGATTCGACGTACCCACAAACGGTGCCGGGAAAATTTTAGGGGGGAGGGGCGCGCGAAAACCCGTTTTCGGGGTCCAGTGGGAGCGCGAAAACACCGGTTTTGGTCCGGTACAGGTCATTTTTGGTTCCAAATTTGGGTAGGAAAATTTTTGTTTTCCGACTTTGAAAAGTCGAATTTTTGACGTTTTCGTCGCTTGAAAAAAAGTAAAAGTTGCTTACAATAGAAACGTTTTGGCGTTTTCGATACGAAAAAAAAAAGTAAAAATTATTAGGTCTGAAACACAGTGAGTTCCGAGGTGACCTGCGAATGTTTCATAGAAATTAGGTAAAAAGTAGCAATTTTAGTTGTTTTTAGCGCAAAAATCGTCCTTTAACTAAAAAAGTGCAAAAAGATAATGGGGTGCAGCGCGATTCGACGTCCCCACAAACGGTGCCGGGAAAATTTTAGGGGGGAGGGGCGCGCGAAAACCCGTTTTCGGGGTCCCGTGGGAGCGCGAAAACACCGGTTTTGGTCCGGTACAGGTCATTTTTGGTTCCAAATTTTGGTCGAATTTTTGACGTTTTCGTCGCTTGAAAAAAAGTAAAAGTTGCTTACAATAGAAACGTTTTGGCGTTTTCGATACGAAAAAAAAAGTAAAAATTATTAGGTCTGAAACACAGTGAGTTCCGAGGTGACCTGCGACACAAAAAAAGTAAAAATTAAAGTCGTGTACACGCCTGAATGAGGTTTGACTGGCGACTAAAAAAAAGTAAAAATGAAACGGTCGTAGGACACTTACCGGAATTCAGTGTGACAGGCTTTAAAAAAAAGTAAAACCGACTCGGCCTCCGCCCTTTACCTCGATTAACCGTTTCAGGCTTTAAAAAAAGTAAAAATGTTTCATAGAAAGTAGGGCGAAAGTAGCAAATTTACTTGTTTTTAGCGCAAATATCGTCCTTTAAGTAAAAAAGTGCAAAAAGATAATGGGGTGCAGCGCGATTCGACGTACCCACAAACGGTGCCGGGAAAATTTTAGGGGGGAGGGGCGCGCGAAAACCCGTTTTCGGGGTCCAGTGGGAGCGCGAAAACACCGGTTTTGGTCCGGTACAGGTCATTTTTGGTTCCAAATTTGGGTAGGAAAATTTTTGTTTTCCGACTTTGAAAAGTCGAATTTTTGACGTTTTCGTCGCTTGAAAAAAAGTAAAAGTTGCTTACAATAGAAACGTTTTGGCGTTTTCGATACGAAAAAAAAAAGTAAAAATTATTAGGTCTGAAACACAGTGAGTTCCGAGGTGACCTGCGACACAAAAAAAGTAAAAATTAAAGTCGTGTACACGCCTGAATGAGGTGTGACTGGCGACTAAAAAAAAAGTAAAAATGAAACGGTCGTAGGACACTTACCGGAATTCAGTGTGACAGGCTTTAAAAAAAAGTAAAACCGACTCGGCCTCCGCCCTTTACCTCGATTAACCGTTTCAGGCTTTAAAAAAAGTAAAAATGTTTCATAGAAATTAGGTAAAAAGTAGCAATTTTAGTTGTTTTTAGCGCAAATATCGTCCTTTAAGTAAAAAAAGTGCAAAAAGATAATGGGGTGCAGCGCGATTCGACGTACCCACAAACGGTGCCGGGAAAATTTTAGGGGGGAGGGGCGCGCGAAAACCCGTTTTGGGGGTCCCGTGGGAGCGCGAAAACACCGGTTTTGGTCCGGTACAGGTCATTTTTGGTTCCAAATTTGGGTAGGAAAATTTTTGTTTTCCGACTTTGAAAAGTCGAATTTTTGACGTTTTCGTCGCTTGAAAAAAAGTAAAAGTTGCTTACAATAGAAACGTTTTGGCGTTTTCGATACGAAAAAAAAAAGTAAAAATTATTAGGTCTGAAACACAGTGAGTTCCGAGGTGACCTGCGAATGTTTCATAGAAATTAGGTAAAAAGTAGCAATTTTAGTTGTTTTTAGCGCAAAAATCGTCCTTTAACTAAAAAAGTGCAAAAAGATAATGGGGTGCAGCGCGATTCGACGTCCCCACAAACGGTGCCGGGAAAATTTTAGGGGGGAGGGGCGCGCGAAAACCCGTTTTCGGGGTCCCGTGGGAGCGCGAAAACACCGGTTTTGGTCCGGTACAGGTCATTTTTGGTTCCAAATTTTGGTCGAATTTTTGACGTTTTCGTCGCTTGAAAAAAAGTAAAAGTTGCTTACAATAGAAACGTTTTGGCGTTTTCGATACGAAAAAAAAAGTAAAAATTATTAGGTCTGAAACACAGTGAGTTCCGAGGTGACCTGCGACACAAAAAAAGTAAAAATTAAAGTCGTGTACACGCCTGAATGAGGTGTGACTGGCGACTAAAAAAAAGTAAAAATGAAACGGTCGTAGGACACTTACCGGAATTCAGTGTGACAGGCTTTAAAAAAAAGTAAAACCGACTCGGCCTCCGCCCTTTACCTCGATTAACCGTTTCAGGCTTTAAAAAAAGTAAAAATGTTTCATAGAAAGTAGGGCGAAAGTAGCAAATTTACTTGTTTTTAGCGCAAATATCGTCCTTTAAGTAAAAAAGTGCAAAAAGATAATGGGGTGCAGCGCGATTCGACGTACCCACAAACGGTGCCGGGAAAATTTTAGGGGGGAGGGGCGCGCGAAAACCCGTTTTCGGGGTCCAGTGGGAGCGCGAAAACACCGGTTTTGGTCCGGTACAGGTCATTTTTGGTTCCAAATTTGGGTAGGAAAATTTTTGTTTTCCGACTTTGAAAAGTCGAATTTTTGACGTTTTCGTCGCTTGAAAAAAAGTAAAAGTTGCTTACAATAGAAACGTTTTGGCGTTTTCGATACGAAAAAAAAAAGTAAAAATTATTAGGTCTGAAACACAGTGAGTTCCGAGGTGACCTGCGAATGTTTCATAGAAATTAGGTAAAAAGTAGCAATTTTAGTTGTTTTTAGCGCAAAAATCGTCCTTTAACTAAAAAAGTGCAAAAAGATAATGGGGTGCAGCGCGATTCGACGTCCCCACAAACGGTGCCGGGAAAATTTTAGGGGGGAGGGGCGCGCGAAAACCCGTTTTCGGGGTCCCGTGGGAGCGCGAAAACACCGGTTTTGGTCCGGTACAGGTCATTTTTGGTTCCAAATTTTGGTCGAATTTTTGACGTTTTCGTCGCTTGAAAAAAAGTAAAAGTTGCTTACAATAGAAACGTTTTGGCGTTTTCGATACGAAAAAAAAAGTAAAAATTATTAGGTCTGAAACACAGTGAGTTCCGAGGTGACCTGCGACACAAAAAAAGTAAAAATTAAAGTCGTGTACACGCCTGAATGAGGTGTGACTGGCGACTAAAAAAAAGTAAAAATGAAACGGTCGTAGGACACTTACCGGAATTCAGTGTGACAGGCTTTAAAAAAAAGTAAAACCGACTCGGCCTCCGCCCTTTACCTCGATTAACCGTTTCAGGCTTTAAAAAAAGTAAAAATGTTTCATAGAAAGTAGGGCGAAAGTAGCAAATTTACTTATTTTTAGCGCAATTATCGTCCTGTAACTAAAAAAGTGCAAAAAGATAATGGGGTGCAGCGCGATTCGACGGTCCCACAAACTGTGCCGGGAAAATTTTAGGGGGGAGGGGCGCGCGAAAACCCGTTTTCGGTGTCTCGTGGGAAAGCGAAAACACTGGTTTCGGTCCGGTAGAGGTCATTTTTAGTACCAAATTCGGGTGGGAAAATTTTTGTTTTCGGGCTTTGAAAATTCGAAATTTTGAAGTTTTCGTCGCTTGAAAAAAGTAAAAGTTGCTTAGAGTGGAAATACTTTGGCGTTTTCGATCCGAAAAAAAAAGTAAAAACTATCAGGTCTGAAACACAGTGAATTCCGAGGTGACCTGCGACCTAAAAAAAAGTAAAAATTAAAGTCGTATACACGCCTGAATGAGGTGTGACTGGCGACTAAAAAAAAGTAAAAATGAAACGGTCGTAGGACACTTACCGGAATTCAGTGTGACAGGCTTTAAAAAAAAGTAAAACCGACCCTGGCCTCCGCCCTTTACCTAGATTCACCGTTTCAGGCTTTAAAAAAAGTAAAAATATTTCATTGAAAGTAGGGCGAAAGTAGCAATTTTACTTATTTTTAGCGCAATTATCGTCCTGTAACTAAAAAAGTGCAAAAAGATAATGGGGTGCAGCGCGATTCGACGTACCCACAAACGGTGCCGGGAAAATTTTAGGGGGGAGGGGCGCGCGAAAACCCGTTTTCGGGGTCCAGTGGGAGCGCGAAAACACCGGTTTTGGTCCGGTACAGGTCATTTTTGGTTCCAAATTTGGGTAGGAAAATTTTTGTTTTCCGACTTTGAAAAGTCGAATTTTTGACGTTTTCGTCGCTTGAAAAAAAGTAAAAGTTGCTTACAATAGAAACGTTTTGGCGTTTTCGATACGAAAAAAAAAAGTAAAAATTATTAGGTCTGAAACACAGTGAGTTCCGAGGTGACCTGCGACACAAAAAAAGTAAAAATTAAAGTCGTGTACACGCCTGAATGAGGTGTGACTGGCGACTAAAAAAAAAGTAAAAATGAAACGGTCGTAGGACACTTACCGGAATTCAGTGTGACAGGCTTTAAAAAAAAGTAAAACCGACTCGGCCTCCGCCCTTTACCTCGATTAACCGTTTCAGGCTTTAAAAAAAGTAAAAATGTTTCATAGAAAGTAGGGCGAAAGTAGCAAATTTACTTATTTTTAGCGCAATTATCGTCCTGTAACTAAAAAAGTGCAAAAAGATAATGGGGTGCAGCGCGATTCGACGGTCCCACAAACTGTGCCGGGAAAATTTTAGGGGGGAGGGGCGCGCGAAAACCCGTTTTCGGTGTCTCGTGGGAAAGCGAAAACACTGGTTTCGGTCCGGTAGAGGTCATTTTTAGTACCAAATTCGGGTGGGAAAATTTTTGTTTTCGGGCTTTGAAAATTCGAAATTTTGAAGTTTTCGTCGCTTGAAAAAAGTAAAAGTTGCTTAGAGTGGAAATACTTTGGCGTTTTCGATCCGAAAAAAAAAGTAAAAACTATCAGGTCTGAAACACAGTGAATTCCGAGGTGACCTGCGACCTAAAAAAAAGTAAAAATTAAAGTCGTATACACGCCTGAATGAGGTGTGACTGGCGACTAAAAAAAAGTAAAAATGAAACGGTCGTAGGACACTTACCGGAATTCAGTGTGACAGGCTTTAAAAAAAAGTAAAACCGACCCTGGCCTCCGCCCTTTACCTAGATTCACCGTTTCAGGCTTTAAAAAAAGTAAAAATATTTCATTGAAAGTAGGGCGAAAGTAGCAATTTTACTTATTTTTAGCGCAATTATCGTCCTGTAACTAAAAAAGTGCAAAAAGATAATGGGGTGCAGCGCGATTCGACGTACCCACAAACGGTGCCGGGAAAATTTTAGGGGGGAGGGGCGCGCGAAAACCCGTTTTCGGGGTCCCGTGGGAGCGCGAAAACACCGGTTTTGGTCCGGTACAGGTCATTTTTGGTTCCAAATTTTGGTCGAAGTTTTGACGTTTTCGTCGCTTGAAAAAAAGTAAAAGTTGCTTACAATAGAAACGTTTTGGCGTTTTCGATACGAAAAAAAAAAGTAAAAATTATTAGGTCTGAAACACAGTGAGTTCCGAGGTGACCTGCGACCGAAAAAAAAGTAAAAATTAAAGTCGTATACACGCCTGAATGAGGTGTGACTGGCGACTAAAAAAAAGTAAAAATGAAACGGTCGTAGGACACTTACCGGAATTCAGTGTGACAGGCTTTAAAAAAAAGTAAAACCGACCCTGGCCTCCGCCCTTTACCTAGATTCACCGTTTCAGGCTTTAAAAAAAGTAAAAATATTTCATTGAAAGTAGGGCGAAAGTAGCAATTTTACTTATTTTTAGCGCAAATATCGTCCTTTAACTAAAAAAGTGAAAAAAGATAATGGGGTGCAGCGCGATTCGACGGTCCCACAAACTGTGCCGGGAAAATTTTAGGGGGGAGGGGCGCGCGAAAACCCGTTTTCGGTGTCTCGTGGGAAAGCGAAAACACTGGTTTCGGTCCGGTAGAGGTCATTTTTAGTACCAAATTCGGGTGGGAAAATTTTTGTTTTCGGGCTTTGAAAATTCGAAATTTTGAAGTTTTCGTCGCTTGAAAAAAGTAAAAGTTGCTTAGAGTGGAAATACTTTGGCGTTTTCGATCCGAAAAAAAAAGTAAAAACTATCAGGTCTGAAACACAGTGAATTCCGAGGTGACCTGCGACCTAAAAAAAAGTAAAAATTAAAGTCGTATACACGCCTGAATGAGGTGTGACTGGCGACTAAAAAAAAGTAAAAATGAAACGGTCGTAGGACACTTACCGGAATTCAGTGTGACAGGCTTTAAAAAAAAGTAAAACCGACCCTGGCCTCCGCCCTTTACCTAGATTCACCGTTTCAGGCTTTAAAAAAAGTAAAAATATTTCATTGAAAGTAGGGCGAAAGTAGCAATTTTACTTATTTTTAGCGCAAATATCGTCCTTTAACTAAAAAAGTGAAAAAAGATAATGGGGTGCAGCGCGATTCGACGGTCCCACAAACTGTGCCGGGAAAATTTTAGGGGGGAGGGGCGCGCGAAAACCCGTTTTCGGTGTCTCGTGGGAAAGCGAAAACACTGGTTTCGGTCCGGTAGAGGTCATTTTTAGTACCAAATTCGGGTGGGAAAATTTTTGTTTTCGGGCTTTGAAAATTCGAAATTTTGAAGTTTTCGTCGCTTGAAAAAAGTAAAAGTTGCTTAGAGTGGAAATACTTTGGCGTTTTCGATCCGAAAAAAAAAGTAAAAACTATCAGGTCTGAAACACAGTGAATTCCGAGGTGACCTGCGACCTAAAAAAAAGTAAAAATTAAAGTCGTATACACGCCTGAATGAGGTGTGACTGGCGACTAAAAAAAAGTAAAAATGAAACGGTCGTAGGACACTTACCGGAATTCAGTGTGACAGGCTTTAAAAAAAAGTAAAACCGACCCTGGCCTCCGCCCTTTACCTAGATTCACCGTTTCAGGCTTTAAAAAAAGTAAAAATATTTCATTGAAAGTAGGGCGAAAGTAGCAATTTTACTTATTTTTAGCGCAATTATCGTCCTGTAACTAAAAAAGTGCAAAAAGATAATGGGGTGCAGCGCGATTCGACGTACCCACAAACGGTGCCGGGAAAATTTTAGGGGGGAGGGGCGCGCGAAAACCCGTTTTCGGGGTCCCGTGGGAGCGCGAAAACACCGGTTTTGGTCCGGTACAGGTCATTTTTGGTTCCAAATTTTGGTCGAAGTTTTGACGTTTTCGTCGCTTGAAAAAAAGTAAAAGTTGCTTACAATAGAAACGTTTTGGCGTTTTCGATACGAAAAAAAAAAGTAAAAATTATTAGGTCTGAAACACAGTGAGTTCCGAGGTGACCTGCGACCGAAAAAAAAGTAAAAATTAAAGTCGTATACACGCCTGAATGAGGTGTGACTGGCGACTAAAAAAAAGTAAAAATGAAACGGTCGTAGGACACTTACCGGAATTCAGTGTGACAGGCTTTAAAAAAAAGTAAAACCGACCCTGGCCTCCGCCCTTTACCTAGATTCACCGTTTCAGGCTTTAAAAAAAGTAAAAATATTTCATTGAAAGTAGGGCGAAAGTAGCAATTTTACTTATTTTTAGCGCAAATATCGTCCTTTAACTAAAAAAGTGAAAAAAGATAATGGGGTGCAGCGCGATTCGACGGTCCCACAAACTGTGCCGGGAAAATTTTAGGGGGGAGGGGCGCGCGAAAACCCGTTTTCGGTGTCTCGTGGGAAAGCGAAAACACTGGTTTCGGTCCGGTAGAGGTCATTTTTAGTACCAAATTCGGGTGGGAAAATTTTTGTTTTCGGGCTTTGAAAATTCGAAATTTTGAAGTTTTCGTCGCTTGAAAAAAGTAAAAGTTGCTTAGAGTGGAAATACTTTGGCGTTTTCGATCCGAAAAAAAAAGTAAAAACTATCAGGTCTGAAACACAGTGAATTCCGAGGTGACCTGCGACCTAAAAAAAAGTAAAAATTAAAGTCGTATACACGCCTGAATGAGGTGTGACTGGCGACTAAAAAAAAGTAAAAATGAAACGGTCGTAGGACACTTACCGGAATTCAGTGTGACAGGCTTTAAAAAAAAGTAAAACCGACCCTGGCCTCCGCCCTTTACCTAGATTCACCGTTTCAGGCTTTAAAAAAAGTAAAAATATTTCATTGAAAGTAGGGCGAAAGTAGCAATTTTACTTATTTTTAGCGCAAATATCGTCCTTTAACTAAAAAAGTGAAAAAAGATAATGGGGTGCAGCGCGATTCGACGTACCCACAAACGGTGCCGGGAAAATTTTAGGGGGGAGGGGCGCGCGAAAACCCGTTTTCGGGGTCCAGTGGGAGCGCGAAAACACCGGTTTTGGTCCGGTACAGGTCATTTTTGGTTCCAAATTTGGGTAGGAAAATTTTTGTTTTCCGACTTTGAAAAGTCGAATTTTTGACGTTTTCGTCGCTTGAAAAAAAGTAAAAGTTGCTTACAATAGAAACGTTTTGGCGTTTTCGATACGAAAAAAAAAAGTAAAAATTATTAGGTCTGAAACACAGTGAGTTCCGAGGTGACCTGCGACACAAAAAAAGTAAAAATTAAAGTCGTGTACACGCCTGAATGAGGTGTGACTGGCGACTAAAAAAAAAGTAAAAATGAAACGGTCGTAGGACACTTACCGGAATTCAGTGTGACAGGCTTTAAAAAAAAGTAAAACCGACTCGGCCTCCGCCCTTTACCTCGATTAACCGTTTCAGGCTTTAAAAAAAGTAAAAATGTTTCATAGAAATTAGGTAAAAAGTAGCAATTTTAGTTGTTTTTAGCGCAAAAATCGTCCTTTAACTAAAAAAGTGCAAAAAGATAATGGGGTGCAGCGCGATTCGACGTACCCACAAACGGTGCCGGGAAAATTTTAGGGGGGAGGGGCGCGCGAAAACCCGTTTTGGGGGTCCCGTGGGAGCGCGAAAACACCGGTTTTGGTCCGGTACAGGTCATTTTTGGTTCCAAATTTGGGTAGGAAAATTTTTGTTTTCCGACTTTGAAAAGTCGAATTTTTGACGTTTTCGTCGCTTGAAAAAAAGTAAAAGTTGCTTACAATAGAAACGTTTTGGCGTTTTCGATACGAAAAAAAAAAGTAAAAATTATTAGGTCTGAAACACAGTGAGTTCCGAGGTGACCTGCGAATGTTTCATAGAAATTAGGTAAAAAGTAGCAATTTTAGTTGTTTTTAGCGCAAAAATCGTCCTTTAACTAAAAAAGTGCAAAAAGATAATGGGGTGCAGCGCGATTCGACGTCCCCACAAACGGTGCCGGGAAAATTTTAGGGGGGAGGGGCGCGCGAAAACCCGTTTTCGGGGTCCCGTGGGAGCGCGAAAACACCGGTTTTGGTCCGGTACAGGTCATTTTTGGTTCCAAATTTTGGTCGAATTTTTGACGTTTTCGTCGCTTGAAAAAAAGTAAAAGTTGCTTACAATAGAAACGTTTTGGCGTTTTCGATACGAAAAAAAAAGTAAAAATTATTAGGTCTGAAACACAGTGAGTTCCGAGGTGACCTGCGACACAAAAAAAGTAAAAATTAAAGTCGTGTACACGCCTGAATGAGGTGTGACTGGCGACTAAAAAAAAGTAAAAATGAAACGGTCGTAGGACACTTACCGGAATTCAGTGTGACAGGCTTTAAAAAAAAGTAAAACCGACTCGGCCTCCGCCCTTTACCTCGATTAACCGTTTCAGGCTTTAAAAAAAGTAAAAATGTTTCATAGAAAGTAGGGCGAAAGTAGCAAATTTACTTGTTTTTAGCGCAAATATCGTCCTTTAAGTAAAAAAGTGCAAAAAGATAATGGGGTGCAGCGCGATTCGACGTACCCACAAACGGTGCCGGGAAAATTTTAGGGGGGAGGGGCGCGCGAAAACCCGTTTTCGGGGTCCAGTGGGAGCGCGAAAACACCGGTTTTGGTCCGGTACAGGTCATTTTTGGTTCCAAATTTGGGTAGGAAAATTTTTGTTTTCCGACTTTGAAAAGTCGAATTTTTGACGTTTTCGTCGCTTGAAAAAAAGTAAAAGTTGCTTACAATAGAAACGTTTTGGCGTTTTCGATACGAAAAAAAAAAGTAAAAATTATTAGGTCTGAAACACAGTGAGTTCCGAGGTGACCTGCGAATGTTTCATAGAAATTAGGTAAAAAGTAGCAATTTTAGTTGTTTTTAGCGCAAAAATCGTCCTTTAACTAAAAAAGTGCAAAAAGATAATGGGGTGCAGCGCGATTCGACGTCCCCACAAACGGTGCCGGGAAAATTTTAGGGGGGAGGGGCGCGCGAAAACCCGTTTTCGGGGTCCCGTGGGAGCGCGAAAACACCGGTTTTGGTCCGGTACAGGTCATTTTTGGTTCCAAATTTTGGTCGAATTTTTGACGTTTTCGTCGCTTGAAAAAAAGTAAAAGTTGCTTACAATAGAAACGTTTTGGCGTTTTCGATACGAAAAAAAAAGTAAAAATTATTAGGTCTGAAACACAGTGAGTTCCGAGGTGACCTGCGACACAAAAAAAGTAAAAATTAAAGTCGTGTACACGCCTGAATGAGGTGTGACTGGCGACTAAAAAAAAGTAAAAATGAAACGGTCGTAGGACACTTACCGGAATTCAGTGTGACAGGCTTTAAAAAAAAGTAAAACCGACTCGGCCTCCGCCCTTTACCTCGATTAACCGTTTCAGGCTTTAAAAAAAGTAAAAATGTTTCATAGAAAGTAGGGCGAAAGTAGCAAATTTACTTATTTTTAGCGCAATTATCGTCCTGTAACTAAAAAAGTGCAAAAAGATAATGGGGTGCAGCGCGATTCGACGGTCCCACAAACTGTGCCGGGAAAATTTTAGGGGGGAGGGGCGCGCGAAAACCCGTTTTCGGTGTCTCGTGGGAAAGCGAAAACACTGGTTTCGGTCCGGTAGAGGTCATTTTTAGTACCAAATTCGGGTGGGAAAATTTTTGTTTTCGGGCTTTGAAAATTCGAAATTTTGAAGTTTTCGTCGCTTGAAAAAAGTAAAAGTTGCTTAGAGTGGAAATACTTTGGCGTTTTCGATCCGAAAAAAAAAGTAAAAACTATCAGGTCTGAAACACAGTGAATTCCGAGGTGACCTGCGACCTAAAAAAAAGTAAAAATTAAAGTCGTATACACGCCTGAATGAGGTGTGACTGGCGACTAAAAAAAAGTAAAAATGAAACGGTCGTAGGACACTTACCGGAATTCAGTGTGACAGGCTTTAAAAAAAAGTAAAACCGACCCTGGCCTCCGCCCTTTACCTAGATTCACCGTTTCAGGCTTTAAAAAAAGTAAAAATATTTCATTGAAAGTAGGGCGAAAGTAGCAATTTTACTTATTTTTAGCGCAAATATCGTCCTTTAACTAAAAAAGTGAAAAAAGATAATGGGGTGCAGCGCGATTCGACGGTCCCACAAACTGTGCCGGGAAAATTTTAGGGGGGAGGGGCGCGCGAAAACCCGTTTTCGGTGTCTCGTGGGAAAGCGAAAACACTGGTTTCGGTCCGGTAGAGGTCATTTTTAGTACCAAATTCGGGTGGGAAAATTTTTGTTTTCGGGCTTTGAAAATTCGAAATTTTGAAGTTTTCGTCGCTTGAAAAAAGTAAAAGTTGCTTAGAGTGGAAATACTTTGGCGTTTTCGATCCGAAAAAAAAAGTAAAAACTATCAGGTCTGAAACACAGTGAATTCCGAGGTGACCTGCGACCTAAAAAAAAGTAAAAATTAAAGTCGTATACACGCCTGAATGAGGTGTGACTGGCGACTAAAAAAAAGTAAAAATGAAACGGTCGTAGGACACTTACCGGAATTCAGTGTGACAGGCTTTAAAAAAAAGTAAAACCGACCCTGGCCTCCGCCCTTTACCTAGATTCACCGTTTCAGGCTTTAAAAAAAGTAAAAATATTTCATTGAAAGTAGGGCGAAAGTAGCAATTTTACTTATTTTTAGCGCAATTATCGTCCTGTAACTAAAAAAGTGCAAAAAGATAATGGGGTGCAGCGCGATTCGACGTACCCACAAACGGTGCCGGGAAAATTTTAGGGGGGAGGGGCGCGCGAAAACCCGTTTTCGGGGTCCCGTGGGAGCGCGAAAACACCGGTTTTGGTCCGGTACAGGTCATTTTTGGTTCCAAATTTTGGTCGAAGTTTTGACGTTTTCGTCGCTTGAAAAAAAGTAAAAGTTGCTTACAATAGAAACGTTTTGGCGTTTTCGATACGAAAAAAAAAAGTAAAAATTATTAGGTCTGAAACACAGTGAGTTCCGAGGTGACCTGCGACCGAAAAAAAAGTAAAAATTAAAGTCGTATACACGCCTGAATGAGGTGTGACTGGCGACTAAAAAAAAGTAAAAATGAAACGGTCGTAGGACACTTACCGGAATTCAGTGTGACAGGCTTTAAAAAAAAGTAAAACCGACCCTGGCCTCCGCCCTTTACCTAGATTCACCGTTTCAGGCTTTAAAAAAAGTAAAAATATTTCATTGAAAGTAGGGCGAAAGTAGCAATTTTACTTATTTTTAGCGCAAATATCGTCCTTTAACTAAAAAAGTGAAAAAAGATAATGGGGTGCAGCGCGATTCGACGGTCCCACAAACTGTGCCGGGAAAATTTTAGGGGGGAGGGGCGCGCGAAAACCCGTTTTCGGTGTCTCGTGGGAAAGCGAAAACACTGGTTTCGGTCCGGTAGAGGTCATTTTTAGTACCAAATTCGGGTGGGAAAATTTTTGTTTTCGGGCTTTGAAAATTCGAAATTTTGAAGTTTTCGTCGCTTGAAAAAAGTAAAAGTTGCTTAGAGTGGAAATACTTTGGCGTTTTCGATCCGAAAAAAAAAGTAAAAACTATCAGGTCTGAAACACAGTGAATTCCGAGGTGACCTGCGACCTAAAAAAAAGTAAAAATTAAAGTCGTATACACGCCTGAATGAGGTGTGACTGGCGACTAAAAAAAAGTAAAAATGAAACGGTCGTAGGACACTTACCGGAATTCAGTGTGACAGGCTTTAAAAAAAAGTAAAACCGACCCTGGCCTCCGCCCTTTACCTAGATTCACCGTTTCAGGCTTTAAAAAAAGTAAAAATATTTCATTGAAAGTAGGGCGAAAGTAGCAATTTTACTTATTTTTAGCGCAAATATCGTCCTTTAACTAAAAAAGTGAAAAAAGATAATGGGGTGCAGCGCGATTCGACGTACCCACAAACGGTGCCGGGAAAATTTTAGGGGGGAGGGGCGCGCGAAAACCCGTTTTCGGGGTCCAGTGGGAGCGCGAAAACACCGGTTTTGGTCCGGTACAGGTCATTTTTGGTTCCAAATTTGGGTAGGAAAATTTTTGTTTTCCGACTTTGAAAAGTCGAATTTTTGACGTTTTCGTCGCTTGAAAAAAAGTAAAAGTTGCTTACAATAGAAACGTTTTGGCGTTTTCGATACGAAAAAAAAAAGTAAAAATTATTAGGTCTGAAACACAGTGAGTTCCGAGGTGACCTGCGACACAAAAAAAGTAAAAATTAAAGTCGTGTACACGCCTGAATGAGGTGTGACTGGCGACTAAAAAAAAAGTAAAAATGAAACGGTCGTAGGACACTTACCGGAATTCAGTGTGACAGGCTTTAAAAAAAAGTAAAACCGACTCGGCCTCCGCCCTTTACCTCGATTAACCGTTTCAGGCTTTAAAAAAAGTAAAAATGTTTCATAGAAATTAGGTAAAAAGTAGCAATTTTAGTTGTTTTTAGCGCAAAAATCGTCCTTTAACTAAAAAAGTGCAAAAAGATAATGGGGTGCAGCGCGATTCGACGTACCCACAAACGGTGCCGGGAAAATTTTAGGGGGGAGGGGCGCGCGAAAACCCGTTTTGGGGGTCCCGTGGGAGCGCGAAAACACCGGTTTTGGTCCGGTACAGGTCATTTTTGGTTCCAAATTTGGGTAGGAAAATTTTTGTTTTCCGACTTTGAAAAGTCGAATTTTTGACGTTTTCGTCGCTTGAAAAAAAGTAAAAGTTGCTTACAATAGAAACGTTTTGGCGTTTTCGATACGAAAAAAAAAAGTAAAAATTATTAGGTCTGAAACACAGTGAGTTCCGAGGTGACCTGCGAATGTTTCATAGAAATTAGGTAAAAAGTAGCAATTTTAGTTGTTTTTAGCGCAAAAATCGTCCTTTAACTAAAAAAGTGCAAAAAGATAATGGGGTGCAGCGCGATTCGACGTCCCCACAAACGGTGCCGGGAAAATTTTAGGGGGGAGGGGCGCGCGAAAACCCGTTTTCGGGGTCCCGTGGGAGCGCGAAAACACCGGTTTTGGTCCGGTACAGGTCATTTTTGGTTCCAAATTTTGGTCGAATTTTTGACGTTTTCGTCGCTTGAAAAAAAGTAAAAGTTGCTTACAATAGAAACGTTTTGGCGTTTTCGATACGAAAAAAAAAGTAAAAATTATTAGGTCTGAAACACAGTGAGTTCCGAGGTGACCTGCGACACAAAAAAAGTAAAAATTAAAGTCGTGTACACGCCTGAATGAGGTGTGACTGGCGACTAAAAAAAAGTAAAAATGAAACGGTCGTAGGACACTTACCGGAATTCAGTGTGACAGGCTTTAAAAAAAAGTAAAACCGACTCGGCCTCCGCCCTTTACCTCGATTAACCGTTTCAGGCTTTAAAAAAAGTAAAAATGTTTCATAGAAAGTAGGGCGAAAGTAGCAAATTTACTTGTTTTTAGCGCAAATATCGTCCTTTAAGTAAAAAAGTGCAAAAAGATAATGGGGTGCAGCGCGATTCGACGTACCCACAAACGGTGCCGGGAAAATTTTAGGGGGGAGGGGCGCGCGAAAACCCGTTTTCGGGGTCCAGTGGGAGCGCGAAAACACCGGTTTTGGTCCGGTACAGGTCATTTTTGGTTCCAAATTTGGGTAGGAAAATTTTTGTTTTCCGACTTTGAAAAGTCGAATTTTTGACGTTTTCGTCGCTTGAAAAAAAGTAAAAGTTGCTTACAATAGAAACGTTTTGGCGTTTTCGATACGAAAAAAAAAAGTAAAAATTATTAGGTCTGAAACACAGTGAGTTCCGAGGTGACCTGCGAATGTTTCATAGAAATTAGGTAAAAAGTAGCAATTTTAGTTGTTTTTAGCGCAAAAATCGTCCTTTAACTAAAAAAGTGCAAAAAGATAATGGGGTGCAGCGCGATTCGACGTCCCCACAAACGGTGCCGGGAAAATTTTAGGGGGGAGGGGCGCGCGAAAACCCGTTTTCGGGGTCCCGTGGGAGCGCGAAAACACCGGTTTTGGTCCGGTACAGGTCATTTTTGGTTCCAAATTTTGGTCGAATTTTTGACGTTTTCGTCGCTTGAAAAAAAGTAAAAGTTGCTTACAATAGAAACGTTTTGGCGTTTTCGATACGAAAAAAAAAGTAAAAATTATTAGGTCTGAAACACAGTGAGTTCCGAGGTGACCTGCGACACAAAAAAAGTAAAAATTAAAGTCGTGTACACGCCTGAATGAGGTGTGACTGGCGACTAAAAAAAAGTAAAAATGAAACGGTCGTAGGACACTTACCGGAATTCAGTGTGACAGGCTTTAAAAAAAAGTAAAACCGACTCGGCCTCCGCCCTTTACCTCGATTAACCGTTTCAGGCTTTAAAAAAAGTAAAAATGTTTCATAGAAAGTAGGGCGAAAGTAGCAAATTTACTTATTTTTAGCGCAATTATCGTCCTGTAACTAAAAAAGTGCAAAAAGATAATGGGGTGCAGCGCGATTCGACGGTCCCACAAACTGTGCCGGGAAAATTTTAGGGGGGAGGGGCGCGCGAAAACCCGTTTTCGGTGTCTCGTGGGAAAGCGAAAACACTGGTTTCGGTCCGGTAGAGGTCATTTTTAGTACCAAATTCGGGTGGGAAAATTTTTGTTTTCGGGCTTTGAAAATTCGAAATTTTGAAGTTTTCGTCGCTTGAAAAAAGTAAAAGTTGCTTAGAGTGGAAATACTTTGGCGTTTTCGATCCGAAAAAAAAAGTAAAAACTATCAGGTCTGAAACACAGTGAATTCCGAGGTGACCTGCGACCTAAAAAAAAGTAAAAATTAAAGTCGTATACACGCCTGAATGAGGTGTGACTGGCGACTAAAAAAAAGTAAAAATGAAACGGTCGTAGGACACTTACCGGAATTCAGTGTGACAGGCTTTAAAAAAAAGTAAAACCGACCCTGGCCTCCGCCCTTTACCTAGATTCACCGTTTCAGGCTTTAAAAAAAGTAAAAATATTTCATTGAAAGTAGGGCGAAAGTAGCAATTTTACTTATTTTTAGCGCAAATATCGTCCTTTAACTAAAAAAGTGAAAAAAGATAATGGGGTGCAGCGCGATTCGACGGTCCCACAAACTGTGCCGGGAAAATTTTAGGGGGGAGGGGCGCGCGAAAACCCGTTTTCGGTGTCTCGTGGGAAAGCGAAAACACTGGTTTCGGTCCGGTAGAGGTCATTTTTAGTACCAAATTCGGGTGGGAAAATTTTTGTTTTCGGGCTTTGAAAATTCGAAATTTTGAAGTTTTCGTCGCTTGAAAAAAGTAAAAGTTGCTTAGAGTGGAAATACTTTGGCGTTTTCGATCCGAAAAAAAAAGTAAAAACTATCAGGTCTGAAACACAGTGAATTCCGAGGTGACCTGCGACCTAAAAAAAAGTAAAAATTAAAGTCGTATACACGCCTGAATGAGGTGTGACTGGCGACTAAAAAAAAGTAAAAATGAAACGGTCGTAGGACACTTACCGGAATTCAGTGTGACAGGCTTTAAAAAAAAGTAAAACCGACCCTGGCCTCCGCCCTTTACCTAGATTCACCGTTTCAGGCTTTAAAAAAAGTAAAAATATTTCATTGAAAGTAGGGCGAAAGTAGCAATTTTACTTATTTTTAGCGCAATTATCGTCCTGTAACTAAAAAAGTGCAAAAAGATAATGGGGTGCAGCGCGATTCGACGTACCCACAAACGGTGCCGGGAAAATTTTAGGGGGGAGGGGCGCGCGAAAACCCGTTTTCGGGGTCCCGTGGGAGCGCGAAAACACCGGTTTTGGTCCGGTACAGGTCATTTTTGGTTCCAAATTTTGGTCGAAGTTTTGACGTTTTCGTCGCTTGAAAAAAAGTAAAAGTTGCTTACAATAGAAACGTTTTGGCGTTTTCGATACGAAAAAAAAAAGTAAAAATTATTAGGTCTGAAACACAGTGAGTTCCGAGGTGACCTGCGACCGAAAAAAAAGTAAAAATTAAAGTCGTATACACGCCTGAATGAGGTGTGACTGGCGACTAAAAAAAAGTAAAAATGAAACGGTCGTAGGACACTTACCGGAATTCAGTGTGACAGGCTTTAAAAAAAAGTAAAACCGACCCTGGCCTCCGCCCTTTACCTAGATTCACCGTTTCAGGCTTTAAAAAAAGTAAAAATATTTCATTGAAAGTAGGGCGAAAGTAGCAATTTTACTTATTTTTAGCGCAAATATCGTCCTTTAACTAAAAAAGTGAAAAAAGATAATGGGGTGCAGCGCGATTCGACGGTCCCACAAACTGTGCCGGGAAAATTTTAGGGGGGAGGGGCGCGCGAAAACCCGTTTTCGGTGTCTCGTGGGAAAGCGAAAACACTGGTTTCGGTCCGGTAGAGGTCATTTTTAGTACCAAATTCGGGTGGGAAAATTTTTGTTTTCGGGCTTTGAAAATTCGAAATTTTGAAGTTTTCGTCGCTTGAAAAAAGTAAAAGTTGCTTAGAGTGGAAATACTTTGGCGTTTTCGATCCGAAAAAAAAAGTAAAAACTATCAGGTCTGAAACACAGTGAATTCCGAGGTGACCTGCGACCTAAAAAAAAGTAAAAATTAAAGTCGTATACACGCCTGAATGAGGTGTGACTGGCGACTAAAAAAAAGTAAAAATGAAACGGTCGTAGGACACTTACCGGAATTCAGTGTGACAGGCTTTAAAAAAAAGTAAAACCGACCCTGGCCTCCGCCCTTTACCTAGATTCACCGTTTCAGGCTTTAAAAAAAGTAAAAATATTTCATTGAAAGTAGGGCGAAAGTAGCAATTTTACTTATTTTTAGCGCAAATATCGTCCTTTAACTAAAAAAGTGAAAAAAGATAATGGGGTGCAGCGCGATTCGACGGTCCCACAAACTGTGCCGGGAAAATTTTAGGGGGGAGGGGCGCGCGAAAACCCGTTTTCGGTGTCTCGTGGGAAAGCGAAAACACTGGTTTCGGTCCGGTAGAGGTCATTTTTAGTACCAAATTCGGGTGGGAAAATTTTTGTTTTCGGGCTTTGAAAATTCGAAATTTTGAAGTTTTCGTCGCTTGAAAAAAGTAAAAGTTGCTTAGAGTGGAAATACTTTGGCGTTTTCGATCCGAAAAAAAAAGTAAAAACTATCAGGTCTGAAACACAGTGAATTCCGAGGTGACCTGCGACCTAAAAAAAAGTAAAAATTAAAGTCGTATACACGCCTGAATGAGGTGTGACTGGCGACTAAAAAAAAGTAAAAATGAAACGGTCGTAGGACACTTACCGGAATTCAGTGTGACAGGCTTTAAAAAAAAGTAAAACCGACCCTGGCCTCCGCCCTTTACCTAGATTCACCGTTTCAGGCTTTAAAAAAAGTAAAAATATTTCATTGAAAGTAGGGCGAAAGTAGCAATTTTACTTATTTTTAGCGCAAATATCGTCCTTTAACTAAAAAAGTGAAAAAAGATAATGGGGTGCAGCGCGATTCGACGGTCCCACAAACTGTGCCGGGAAAATTTTAGGGGGGAGGGGCGCGCGAAAACCCGTTTTCGGTGTCTCGTGGGAAAGCGAAAACACTGGTTTCGGTCCGGTAGAGGTCATTTTTAGTACCAAATTCGGGTGGGAAAATTTTTGTTTTCGGGCTTTGAAAATTCGAAATTTTGAAGTTTTCGTCGCTTGAAAAAAGTAAAAGTTGCTTAGAGTGGAAATACTTTGGCGTTTTCGATCCGAAAAAAAAAGTAAAAACTATCAGGTCTGAAACACAGTGAATTCCGAGGTGACCTGCGACCTAAAAAAAAGTAAAAATTAAAGTCGTATACACGCCTGAATGAGGTGTGACTGGCGACTAAAAAAAAGTAAAAATGAAACGGTCGTAGGACACTTACCGGAATTCAGTGTGACAGGCTTTAAAAAAAAGTAAAACCGACCCTGGCCTCCGCCCTTTACCTAGATTCACCGTTTCAGGCTTTAAAAAAAGTAAAAATATTTCATTGAAAGTAGGGCGAAAGTAGCAATTTTACTTATTTTTAGCGCAATTATCGTCCTGTAACTAAAAAAGTGCAAAAAGATAATGGGGTGCAGCGCGATTCGACGTACCCACAAACGGTGCCGGGAAAATTTTAGGGGGGAGGGGCGCGCGAAAACCCGTTTTCGGGGTCCCGTGGGAGCGCGAAAACACCGGTTTTGGTCCGGTACAGGTCATTTTTGGTTCCAAATTTTGGTCGAAGTTTTGACGTTTTCGTCGCTTGAAAAAAAGTAAAAGTTGCTTACAATAGAAACGTTTTGGCGTTTTCGATACGAAAAAAAAAAGTAAAAATTATTAGGTCTGAAACACAGTGAGTTCCGAGGTGACCTGCGACCGAAAAAAAAGTAAAAATTAAAGTCGTATACACGCCTGAATGAGGTGTGACTGGCGACTAAAAAAAAGTAAAAATGAAACGGTCGTAGGACACTTACCGGAATTCAGTGTGACAGGCTTTAAAAAAAAGTAAAACCGACCCTGGCCTCCGCCCTTTACCTAGATTCACCGTTTCAGGCTTTAAAAAAAGTAAAAATATTTCATTGAAAGTAGGGCGAAAGTAGCAATTTTACTTATTTTTAGCGCAAATATCGTCCTTTAACTAAAAAAGTGAAAAAAGATAATGGGGTGCAGCGCGATTCGACGGTCCCACAAACTGTGCCGGGAAAATTTTAGGGGGGAGGGGCGCGCGAAAACCCGTTTTCGGTGTCTCGTGGGAAAGCGAAAACACTGGTTTCGGTCCGGTAGAGGTCATTTTTAGTACCAAATTCGGGTGGGAAAATTTTTGTTTTCGGGCTTTGAAAATTCGAAATTTTGAAGTTTTCGTCGCTTGAAAAAAGTAAAAGTTGCTTAGAGTGGAAATACTTTGGCGTTTTCGATCCGAAAAAAAAAGTAAAAACTATCAGGTCTGAAACACAGTGAATTCCGAGGTGACCTGCGACCTAAAAAAAAGTAAAAATTAAAGTCGTATACACGCCTGAATGAGGTGTGACTGGCGACTAAAAAAAAGTAAAAATGAAACGGTCGTAGGACACTTACCGGAATTCAGTGTGACAGGCTTTAAAAAAAAGTAAAACCGACCCTGGCCTCCGCCCTTTACCTAGATTCACCGTTTCAGGCTTTAAAAAAAGTAAAAATATTTCATTGAAAGTAGGGCGAAAGTAGCAATTTTACTTATTTTTAGCGCAAATATCGTCCTTTAACTAAAAAAGTGAAAAAAGATAATGGGGTGCAGCGCGATTCGACGGTCCC
Source organism: Thalia democratica (assembly GCF_965202585.1). Classification (NCBI taxonomy): domain Eukaryota; kingdom Metazoa; phylum Chordata; class Thaliacea; order Salpida; family Salpidae; genus Thalia; species Thalia democratica. Next base: position 108,339,502 of record NC_139165.1, read on the forward strand.
ACAAACTGTGCCGGGAAAATTTTAGGGGGGAGGGGCGCGCGAAAACCCGTTTTCGGTGTCTCGTGGGAAAGCGAAAACACTGGTTTCGGTCCGGTAGAGGTCATTTTTAGTACCAAATTCGGGTGGGAAAATTTTTGTTTTCGGGCTTTGAAAATTCGAAATTTTGAAGTTTTCGTCGCTTGAAAAAAGTAAAAGTTGCTTAGAGTGGAAATACTTTGGCGTTTTCGATCCGAAAAAAAAAGTAAAAACTATCAGGTCTGAAACACAGTGAATTCCGAGGTGACCTGCGACCTAAAAAAAAGTAAAAATTAAAGTCGTATACACGCCTGAATGAGGTGTGACTGGCGACTAAAAAAAAGTAAAAATGAAACGGTCGTAGGACACTTACCGGAATTCAGTGTGACAGGCTTTAAAAAAAAGTAAAACCGACCCTGGCCTCCGCCCTTTACCTAGATTCACCGTTTCAGGCTTTAAAAAAAGTAAAAATATTTCATTGAAAGTAGGGCGAAAGTAGCAATTTTACTTATTTTTAGCGCAATTATCGTCCTGTAACTAAAAAAGTGCAAAAAGATAATGGGGTGCAGCGCGATTCGACGTACCCACAAACGGTGCCGGGAAAATTTTAGGGGGGAGGGGCGCGCGAAAACCCGTTTTCGGGGTCCCGTGGGAGCGCGAAAACACCGGTTTTGGTCCGGTACAGGTCATTTTTGGTTCCAAATTTTGGTCGAAGTTTTGACGTTTTCGTCGCTTGAAAAAAAGTAAAAGTTGCTTACAATAGAAACGTTTTGGCGTTTTCGATACGAAAAAAAAAAGTAAAAATTATTAGGTCTGAAACACAGTGAGTTCCGAGGTGACCTGCGACCGAAAAAAAAGTAAAAATTAAAGTCGTATACACGCCTGAATGAGGTGTGACTGGCGACTAAAAAAAAGTAAAAATGAAACGGTCGTAGGACACTTACCGGAATTCAGTGTGACAGGCTTTAAAAAAAAGTAAAACCGACCCTGGCCTCCGCCCTTTACCTAGATTCACCGTTTCAGGCTTTAAAAAAAGTAAAAATATTTCATTGAAAGTAGGGCGAAAGTAGCAATTTTACTTATTTTTAGCGCAAATATCGTCCTTTAACTAAAAAAGTGAAAAAAGATAATGGGGTGCAGCGCGATTCGACGGTCCCACAAACTGTGCCGGGAAAATTTTAGGGGGGAGGGGCGCGCGAAAACCCGTTTTCGGTGTCTCGTGGGAAAGCGAAAACACTGGTTTCGGTCCGGTAGAGGTCATTTTTAGTACCAAATTCGGGTGGGAAAATTTTTGTTTTCGGGCTTTGAAAATTCGAAATTTTGAAGTTTTCGTCGCTTGAAAAAAGTAAAAGTTGCTTAGAGTGGAAATACTTTGGCGTTTTCGATCCGAAAAAAAAAGTAAAAACTATCAGGTCTGAAACACAGTGAATTCCGAGGTGACCTGCGACCTAAAAAAAAGTAAAAATTAAAGTCGTATACACGCCTGAATGAGGTGTGACTGGCGACTAAAAAAAAGTAAAAATGAAACGGTCGTAGGACACTTACCGGAATTCAGTGTGACAGGCTTTAAAAAAAAGTAAAACCGACCCTGGCCTCCGCCCTTTACCTAGATTCACCGTTTCAGGCTTTAAAAAAAGTAAAAATATTTCATTGAAAGTAGGGCGAAAGTAGCAATTTTACTTATTTTTAGCGCAAATATCGTCCTTTAACTAAAAAAGTGAAAAAAGATAATGGGGTGCAGCGCGATTCGACGGTCCCACAAACTGTGCCGGGAAAATTTTAGGGGGGAGGGGCGCGCGAAAACCCGTTTTCGGTGTCTCGTGGGAAAGCGAAAACACTGGTTTCGGTCCGGTAGAGGTCATTTTTAGTACCAAATTCGGGTGGGAAAATTTTTGTTTTCGGGCTTTGAAAATTCGAAATTTTGAAGTTTTCGTCGCTTGAAAAAAGTAAAAGTTGCTTAGAGTGGAAATACTTTGGCGTTTTCGATCCGAAAAAAAAAGTAAAAACTATCAGGTCTGAAACACAGTGAATTCCGAGGTGACCTGCGACCTAAAAAAAAGTAAAAATTAAAGTCGTATACACGCCTGAATGAGGTGTGACTGGCGACTAAAAAAAAGTAAAAATGAAACGGTCGTAGGACACTTACCGGAATTCAGTGTGACAGGCTTTAAAAAAAAGTAAAACCGACCCTGGCCTCCGCCCTTTACCTAGATTCACCGTTTCAGGCTTTAAAAAAAGTAAAAATATTTCATTGAAAGTAGGGCGAAAGTAGCAATTTTACTTATTTTTAGCGCAAATATCGTCCTTTAACTAAAAAAGTGAAAAAAGATAATGGGGTGCAGCGCGATTCGACGGTCCCACAAACTGTGCCGGGAAAATTTTAGGGGGGAGGGGCGCGCGAAAACCCGTTTTCGGTGTCTCGTGGGAAAGCGAAAACACTGGTTTCGGTCCGGTAGAGGTCATTTTTAGTACCAAATTCGGGTGGGAAAATTTTTGTTTTCGGGCTTTGAAAATTCGAAATTTTGAAGTTTTCGTCGCTTGAAAAAAGTAAAAGTTGCTTAGAGTGGAAATACTTTGGCGTTTTCGATCCGAAAAAAAAAGTAAAAACTATCAGGTCTGAAACACAGTGAATTCCGAGGTGACCTGCGACCTAAAAAAAAGTAAAAATTAAAGTCGTATACACGCCTGAATGAGGTGTGACTGGCGACTAAAAAAAAGTAAAAATGAAACGGTCGTAGGACACTTACCGGAATTCAGTGTGACAGGCTTTAAAAAAAAGTAAAACCGACCCTGGCCTCCGCCCTTTACCTAGATTCACCGTTTCAGGCTTTAAAAAAAGTAAAAATATTTCATTGAAAGTAGGGCGAAAGTAGCAATTTTACTTATTTTTAGCGCAATTATCGTCCTGTAACTAAAAAAGTGCAAAAAGATAATGGGGTGCAGCGCGATTCGACGTACCCACAAACGGTGCCGGGAAAATTTTAGGGGGGAGGGGCGCGCGAAAACCCGTTTTCGGGGTCCCGTGGGAGCGCGAAAACACCGGTTTTGGTCCGGTACAGGTCATTTTTGGTTCCAAATTTTGGTCGAAGTTTTGACGTTTTCGTCGCTTGAAAAAAAGTAAAAGTTGCTTACAATAGAAACGTTTTGGCGTTTTCGATACGAAAAAAAAAAGTAAAAATTATTAGGTCTGAAACACAGTGAGTTCCGAGGTGACCTGCGACCGAAAAAAAAGTAAAAATTAAAGTCGTATACACGCCTGAATGAGGTGTGACTGGCGACTAAAAAAAAGTAAAAATGAAACGGTCGTAGGACACTTACCGGAATTCAGTGTGACAGGCTTTAAAAAAAAGTAAAACCGACCCTGGCCTCCGCCCTTTACCTAGATTCACCGTTTCAGGCTTTAAAAAAAGTAAAAATATTTCATTGAAAGTAGGGCGAAAGTAGCAATTTTACTTATTTTTAGCGCAAATATCGTCCTTTAACTAAAAAAGTGAAAAAAGATAATGGGGTGCAGCGCGATTCGACGGTCCCACAAACTGTGCCGGGAAAATTTTAGGGGGGAGGGGCGCGCGAAAACCCGTTTTCGGGGTCCCGTGGGAGCGCGAAAACACCGGTTTTGGTCCGGTACAGGTCATTTTTGGTTCCAAATTTTGGTCGAAGTTTTGACGTTTTCGTCGCTTGAAAAAAAGTAAAAGTTGCTTACAATAGAAACGTTTTGGCGTTTTCGATACGAAAAAAAAAAGTAAAAATTATTAGGTCTGAAACACAGTGAGTTCCGAGGTGACCTGCGACCGAAAAAAAAGTAAAAATTAAAGTCGTATACACGCCTGAATGAGGTGTGACTGGCGACTAAAAAAAAGTAAAAATGAAACGGTCGTAGGACACTTACCGGAATTCAGTGTGACAGGCTTTAAAAAAAAGTAAAACCGACCCTGGCCTCCGCCCTTTACCTAGATTCACCGTTTCAGGCTTTAAAAAAAGTAAAAATATTTCATTGAAAGTAGGGCGAAAGTAGCAATTTTACTTATTTTTAGCGCAAATATCGTCCTTTAACTAAAAAAGTGAAAAAAGATAATGGGGTGCAGCGCGATTCGACGGTCCCACAAACTGTGCCGGGAAAATTTTAGGGGGGAGGGGCGCGCGAAAACCCGTTTTCGGTGTCTCGTGGGAAAGCGAAAACACTGGTTTCGGTCCGGTAGAGGTCATTTTTGGTACCAAATTCGGGTGGGAAAATTTTTGTTTTCGGGCTTTGAAAATTCGAAATTTTGAAGTTTTCGTCGCTTGAAAAAAGTAAAAGTTGCTTAGAGTGGAAACACTTTGGCGTTTTCGATCCGAAAAAAAAAGTAAAAACTATCAGGTCTGAAACACAGTGAATTCCGAGGTGACCTGCGACCTAAAAAAAAGTAAAAATTAAAGTCGTATACACGCCTGAATGAGGTGTGACTGGCGACTAAAAAAAAGTAAAAATGAAACGGTCGTAGGACACTTACCGGAATTCAGTGTGACAGGCTTTAAAAAAAAGTAAAACCGACCCTGGCCTCCGCCCTTTACCTAGATTCACCGTTTCAGGCTTTAAAAAAAGTAAAAATATTTCATTGAAAGTAGGGCGAAAGTAGCAATTTTACTTATTTTTAGCGCAAATATCGTCCTTTAACTAAAAAAGTGAAAAAAGATAATGGGGTGCAGCGCGATTCGACGGTCCCACAAACTGTGCCGGGAAAATTTTAGGGGGGAGGGGCGCGCGAAAACCCGTTTTCGGTGTCTCGTGGGAAAGCGAAAACACTGGTTTCGGTCCGGTAGAGGTCATTTTTAGTACCAAATTCGGGTGGGAAAATTTTTGTTTTCGGGCTTTGAAAATTCGAAATTTTGAAGTTTTCGTCGCTTGAAAAAAGTAAAAGTTGCTTAGAGTGGAAATACTTTGGCGTTTTCGATCCGAAAAAAAAAGTAAAAACTATCAGGTCTGAAACACAGTGAATTCCGAGGTGACCTGCGACCTAAAAAAAAGTAAAAATTAAAGTCGTATACACGCCTGAATGAGGTGTGACTGGCGACTAAAAAAAAGTAAAAATGAAACGGTCGTAGGACACTTACCGGAATTCAGTGTGACAGGCTTTAAAAAAAAGTAAAACCGACCCTGGCCTCCGCCCTTTACCTAGATTCACCGTTTCAGGCTTTAAAAAAAGTAAAAATATTTCATTGAAAGTAGGGCGAAAGTAGCAATTTTACTTATTTTTAGCGCAAATATCGTCCTTTAACTAAAAAAGTGAAAAAAGATAATGGGGTGCAGCGCGATTCGACGGTCCCACAAACTGTGCCGGGAAAATTTTAGGGGGGAGGGGCGCGCGAAAACCCGTTTTCGGTGTCTCGTGGGAAAGCGAAAACACTGGTTTCGGTCCGGTAGAGGTCATTTTTAGTACCAAATTCGGGTGGGAAAATTTTTGTTTTCGGGCTTTGAAAATTCGAAATTTTGAAGTTTTCGTCGCTTGAAAAAAGTAAAAGTTGCTTAGAGTGGAAATACTTTGGCGTTTTCGATCCGAAAAAAAAAGTAAAAACTATCAGGTCTGAAACACAGTGAATTCCGAGGTGACCTGCGACCTAAAAAAAAGTAAAAATTAAAGTCGTATACACGCCTGAATGAGGTGTGACTGGCGACTAAAAAAAAGTAAAAATGAAACGGTCGTAGGACACTTACCGGAATTCAGTGTGACAGGCTTTAAAAAAAAGTAAAACCGACCCTGGCCTCCGCCCTTTACCTAGATTCACCGTTTCAGGCTTTAAAAAAAGTAAAAATATTTCATTGAAAGTAGGGCGAAAGTAGCAATTTTACTTATTTTTAGCGCAAATATCGTCCTTTAACTAAAAAAGTGAAAAAAGATAATGGGGTGCAGCGCGATTCGACGGTCCCACAAACTGTGCCGGGAAAATTTTAGGGGGGAGGGGCGCGCGAAAACCCGTTTTCGGTGTCTCGTGGGAAAGCGAAAACACTGGTTTCGGTCCGGTAGAGGTCATTTTTAGTACCAAATTCGGGTGGGAAAATTTTTGTTTTCGGGCTTTGAAAATTCGAAATTTTGAAGTTTTCGTCGCTTGAAAAAAGTAAAAGTTGCTTAGAGTGGAAATACTTTGGCGTTTTCGATCCGAAAAAAAAAGTAAAAACTATCAGGTCTGAAACACAGTGAATTCCGAGGTGACCTGCGACCTAAAAAAAAGTAAAAATTAAAGTCGTATACACGCCTGAATGAGGTGTGACTGGCGACTAAAAAAAAGTAAAAATGAAACGGTCGTAGGACACTTACCGGAATTCAGTGTGACAGGCTTTAAAAAAAAGTAAAACCGACCCTGGCCTCCGCCCTTTACCTAGATTCACCGTTTCAGGCTTTAAAAAAAGTAAAAATATTTCATTGAAAGTAGGGCGAAAGTAGCAATTTTACTTATTTTTAGCGCAAATATCGTCCTTTAACTAAAAAAGTGAAAAAAGATAATGGGGTGCAGCGCGATTCGACGGTCCCACAAACTGTGCCGGGAAAATTTTAGGGGGGAGGGGCGCGCGAAAACCCGTTTTCGGTGTCTCGTGGGAAAGCGAAAACACTGGTTTCGGTCCGGTAGAGGTCATTTTTAGTACCAAATTCGGGTGGGAAAATTTTTGTTTTCGGGCTTTGAAAATTCGAAATTTTGAAGTTTTCGTCGCTTGAAAAAAGTAAAAGTTGCTTAGAGTGGAAATACTTTGGCGTTTTCGATCCGAAAAAAAAAGTAAAAACTATCAGGTCTGAAACACAGTGAATTCCGAGGTGACCTGCGACCTAAAAAAAAGTAAAAATTAAAGTCGTATACACGCCTGAATGAGGTGTGACTGGCGACTAAAAAAAAGTAAAAATGAAACGGTCGTAGGACACTTACCGGAATTCAGTGTGACAGGCTTTAAAAAAAAGTAAAACCGACCCTGGCCTCCGCCCTTTACCTAGATTCACCGTTTCAGGCTTTAAAAAAAGTAAAAATATTTCATTGAAAGTAGGGCGAAAGTAGCAATTTTACTTATTTTTAGCGCAATTATCGTCCTGTAACTAAAAAAGTGCAAAAAGATAATGGGGTGCAGCGCGATTCGACGTACCCACAAACGGTGCCGGGAAAATTTTAGGGGGGAGGGGCGCGCGAAAACCCGTTTTCGGGGTCCCGTGGGAGCGCGAAAACACCGGTTTTGGTCCGGTACAGGTCATTTTTGGTTCCAAATTTTGGTCGAAGTTTTGACGTTTTCGTCGCTTGAAAAAAAGTAAAAGTTGCTTACAATAGAAACGTTTTGGCGTTTTCGATACGAAAAAAAAAAGTAAAAATTATTAGGTCTGAAACACAGTGAGTTCCGAGGTGACCTGCGACCGAAAAAAAAGTAAAAATTAAAGTCGTATACACGCCTGAATGAGGTGTGACTGGCGACTAAAAAAAAGTAAAAATGAAACGGTCGTAGGACACTTACCGGAATTCAGTGTGACAGGCTTTAAAAAAAAGTAAAACCGACCCTGGCCTCCGCCCTTTACCTAGATTCACCGTTTCAGGCTTTAAAAAAAGTAAAAATATTTCATTGAAAGTAGGGCGAAAGTAGCAATTTTACTTATTTTTAGCGCAAATATCGTCCTTTAACTAAAAAAGTGAAAAAAGATAATGGGGTGCAGCGCGATTCGACGGTCCCACAAACTGTGCCGGGAAAATTTTAGGGGGGAGGGGCGCGCGAAAACCCGTTTTCGGGGTCCCGTGGGAGCGCGAAAACACCGGTTTTGGTCCGGTACAGGTCATTTTTGGTTCCAAATTTTGGTCGAAGTTTTGACGTTTTCGTCGCTTGAAAAAAAGTAAAAGTTGCTTACAATAGAAACGTTTTGGCGTTTTCGATACGAAAAAAAAAAGTAAAAATTATTAGGTCTGAAACACAGTGAGTTCCGAGGTGACCTGCGACCGAAAAAAAAGTAAAAATTAAAGTCGTATACACGCCTGAATGAGGTGTGACTGGCGACTAAAAAAAAGTAAAAATGAAACGGTCGTAGGACACTTACCGGAATTCAGTGTGACAGGCTTTAAAAAAAAGTAAAACCGACCCTGGCCTCCGCCCTTTACCTAGATTCACCGTTTCAGGCTTTAAAAAAAGTAAAAATATTTCATTGAAAGTAGGGCGAAAGTAGCAATTTTACTTATTTTTAGCGCAAATATCGTCCTTTAACTAAAAAAGTGAAAAAAGATAATGGGGTGCAGCGCGATTCGACGGTCCCACAAACTGTGCCGGGAAAATTTTAGGGGGGAGGGGCGCGCGAAAACCCGTTTTCGGTGTCTCGTGGGAAAGCGAAAACACTGGTTTCGGTCCGGTAGAGGTCATTTTTGGTACCAAATTCGGGTGGGAAAATTTTTGTTTTCGGGCTTTGAAAATTCGAAATTTTGAAGTTTTCGTCGCTTGAAAAAAGTAAAAGTTGCTTAGAGTGGAAACACTTTGGCGTTTTCGATCCGAAAAAAAAAGTAAAAACTATCAGGTCTGAAACACAGTGAATTCCGAGGTGACCTGCGACCTAAAAAAAAGTAAAAATTAAAGTCGTATACACGCCTGAATGAGGTGTGACTGGCGACTAAAAAAAAGTAAAAATGAAACGGTCGTAGGACACTTACCGGAATTCAGTGTGACAGGCTTTAAAAAAAAGTAAAACCGACCCTGGCCTCCGCCCTTTACCTAGATTCACCGTTTCAGGCTTTAAAAAAAGTAAAAATATTTCATTGAAAGTAGGGCGAAAGTAGCAATTTTACTTATTTTTAGCGCAAATATCGTCCTTTAACTAAAAAAGTGAAAAAAGATAATGGGGTGCAGCGCGATTCGACGGTCCCACAAACTGTGCCGGGAAAATTTTAGGGGGGAGGGGCGCGCGAAAACCCGTTTTCGGTGTCTCGTGGGAAAGCGAAAACACTGGTTTCGGTCCGGTAGAGGTCATTTTTAGTACCAAATTCGGGTGGGAAAATTTTTGTTTTCGGGCTTTGAAAATTCGAAATTTTGAAGTTTTCGTCGCTTGAAAAAAGTAAAAGTTGCTTAGAGTGGAAATACTTTGGCGTTTTCGATCCGAAAAAAAAAGTAAAAACTATCAGGTCTGAAACACAGTGAATTCCGAGGTGACCTGCGACCTAAAAAAAAGTAAAAATTAAAGTCGTATACACGCCTGAATGAGGTGTGACTGGCGACTAAAAAAAAGTAAAAATGAAACGGTCGTAGGACACTTACCGGAATTCAGTGTGACAGGCTTTAAAAAAAAGTAAAACCGACCCTGGCCTCCGCCCTTTACCTAGATTCACCGTTTCAGGCTTTAAAAAAAGTAAAAATATTTCATTGAAAGTAGGGCGAAAGTAGCAATTTTACTTATTTTTAGCGCAAATATCGTCCTTTAACTAAAAAAGTGAAAAAAGATAATGGGGTGCAGCGCGATTCGACGGTCCCACAAACTGTGCCGGGAAAATTTTAGGGGGGAGGGGCGCGCGAAAACCCGTTTTCGGTGTCTCGTGGGAAAGCGAAAACACTGGTTTCGGTCCGGTAGAGGTCATTTTTAGTACCAAATTCGGGTGGGAAAATTTTTGTTTTCGGGCTTTGAAAATTCGAAATTTTGAAGTTTTCGTCGCTTGAAAAAAGTAAAAGTTGCTTAGAGTGGAAATACTTTGGCGTTTTCGATCCGAAAAAAAAAGTAAAAACTATCAGGTCTGAAACACAGTGAATTCCGAGGTGACCTGCGACCTAAAAAAAAGTAAAAATTAAAGTCGTATACACGCCTGAATGAGGTGTGACTGGCGACTAAAAAAAAGTAAAAATGAAACGGTCGTAGGACACTTACCGGAATTCAGTGTGACAGGCTTTAAAAAAAAGTAAAACCGACCCTGGCCTCCGCCCTTTACCTAGATTCACCGTTTCAGGCTTTAAAAAAAGTAAAAATATTTCATTGAAAGTAGGGCGAAAGTAGCAATTTTACTTATTTTTAGCGCAATTATCGTCCTGTAACTAAAAAAGTGCAAAAAGATAATGGGGTGCAGCGCGATTCGACGTACCCACAAACGGTGCCGGGAAAATTTTAGGGGGGAGGGGCGCGCGAAAACCCGTTTTCGGGGTCCCGTGGGAGCGCGAAAACACCGGTTTTGGTCCGGTACAGGTCATTTTTGGTTCCAAATTTTGGTCGAAGTTTTGACGTTTTCGTCGCTTGAAAAAAAGTAAAAGTTGCTTACAATAGAAACGTTTTGGCGTTTTCGATACGAAAAAAAAAAGTAAAAATTATTAGGTCTGAAACACAGTGAGTTCCGAGGTGACCTGCGACCGAAAAAAAAGTAAAAATTAAAGTCGTATACACGCCTGAATGAGGTGTGACTGGCGACTAAAAAAAAGTAAAAATGAAACGGTCGTAGGACACTTACCGGAATTCAGTGTGACAGGCTTTAAAAAAAAGTAAAACCGACCCTGGCCTCCGCCCTTTACCTAGATTCACCGTTTCAGGCTTTAAAAAAAGTAAAAATATTTCATTGAAAGTAGGGCGAAAGTAGCAATTTTACTTATTTTTAGCGCAAATATCGTCCTTTAACTAAAAAAGTGAAAAAAGATAATGGGGTGCAGCGCGATTCGACGTACCCACAAACGGTGCCGGGAAAATTTTAGGGGGGAGGGGCGCGCGAAAACCCGTTTTCGGGGTCCCGTGGGAGCGCGAAAACACCGGTTTTGGTCCGGTACAGGTCATTTTTGGTTCCAAATTTTGGTCGAAGTTTTGACGTTTTCGTCGCTTGAAAAAAAGTAAAAGTTGCTTACAATAGAAACGTTTTGGCGTTTTCGATACGAAAAAAAAAAGTAAAAATTATTAGGTCTGAAACACAGTGAGTTCCGAGGTGACCTGCGACCGAAAAAAAAGTAAAAATTAAAGTCGTATACACGCCTGAATGAGGTGTGACTGGCGACTAAAAAAAAGTAAAAATGAAACGGTCGTAGGACACTTACCGGAATTCAGTGTGACAGGCTTTAAAAAAAAGTAAAACCGACCCTGGCCTCCGCCCTTTACCTAGATTCACCGTTTCAGGCTTTAAAAAAAGTAAAAATATTTCATTGAAAGTAGGGCGAAAGTAGCAATTTTACTTATTTTTAGCGCAAATATCGTCCTTTAACTAAAAAAGTGAAAAAAGATAATGGGGTGCAGCGCGATTCGACGGTCCCACAAACTGTGCCGGGAAAATTTTAGGGGGGAGGGGCGCGCGAAAACCCGTTTTCGGTGTCTCGTGGGAAAGCGAAAACACTGGTTTCGGTCCGGTAGAGGTCATTTTTGGTACCAAATTCGGGTGGGAAAATTTTTGTTTTCGGGCTTTGAAAATTCGAAATTTTGAAGTTTTCGTCGCTTGAAAAAAGTAAAAGTTGCTTAGAGTGGAAACACTTTGGCGTTTTCGATCCGAAAAAAAAAGTAAAAACTATCAGGTCTGAAACACAGTGAATTCCGAGGTGACCTGCGACCTAAAAAAAAGTAAAAATTAAAGTCGTATACACGCCTGAATGAGGTGTGACTGGCGACTAAAAAAAAGTAAAAATGAAACGGTCGTAGGACACTTACCGGAATTCAGTGTGACAGGCTTTAAAAAAAAGTAAAACCGACCCTGGCCTCCGCCCTTTACCTAGATTCACCGTTTCAGGCTTTAAAAAAAGTAAAAATATTTCATTGAAAGTAGGGCGAAAGTAGCAATTTTACTTATTTTTAGCGCAAATATCGTCCTTTAACTAAAAAAGTGAAAAAAGATAATGGGGTGCAGCGCGATTCGACGGTCCCACAAACTGTGCCGGGAAAATTTTAGGGGGGAGGGGCGCGCGAAAACCCGTTTTCGGTGTCTCGTGGGAAAGCGAAAACACTGGTTTCGGTCCGGTAGAGGTCATTTTTAGTACCAAATTCGGGTGGGAAAATTTTTGTTTTCGGGCTTTGAAAATTCGAAATTTTGAAGTTTTCGTCGCTTGAAAAAAGTAAAAGTTGCTTAGAGTGGAAATACTTTGGCGTTTTCGATCCGAAAAAAAAAGTAAAAACTATCAGGTCTGAAACACAGTGAATTCCGAGGTGACCTGCGACCTAAAAAAAAGTAAAAATTAAAGTCGTATACACGCCTGAATGAGGTGTGACTGGCGACTAAAAAAAAGTAAAAATGAAACGGTCGTAGGACACTTACCGGAATTCAGTGTGACAGGCTTTAAAAAAAAGTAAAACCGACCCTGGCCTCCGCCCTTTACCTAGATTCACCGTTTCAGGCTTTAAAAAAAGTAAAAATATTTCATTGAAAGTAGGGCGAAAGTAGCAATTTTACTTATTTTTAGCGCAAATATCGTCCTTTAACTAAAAAAGTGAAAAAAGATAATGGGGTGCAGCGCGATTCGACGGTCCCACAAACTGTGCCGGGAAAATTTTAGGGGGGAGGGGCGCGCGAAAACCCGTTTTCGGTGTCTCGTGGGAAAGCGAAAACACTGGTTTCGGTCCGGTAGAGGTCATTTTTAGTACCAAATTCGGGTGGGAAAATTTTTGTTTTCGGGCTTTGAAAATTCGAAATTTTGAAGTTTTCGTCGCTTGAAAAAAGTAAAAGTTGCTTAGAGTGGAAATACTTTGGCGTTTTCGATCCGAAAAAAAAAGTAAAAACTATCAGGTCTGAAACACAGTGAATTCCGAGGTGACCTGCGACCTAAAAAAAAGTAAAAATTAAAGTCGTATACACGCCTGAATGAGGTGTGACTGGCGACTAAAAAAAAGTAAAAATGAAACGGTCGTAGGACACTTACCGGAATTCAGTGTGACAGGCTTTAAAAAAAAGTAAAACCGACCCTGGCCTCCGCCCTTTACCTAGATTCACCGTTTCAGGCTTTAAAAAAAGTAAAAATATTTCATTGAAAGTAGGGCGAAAGTAGCAATTTTACTTATTTTTAGCGCAATTATCGTCCTGTAACTAAAAAAGTGCAAAAAGATAATGGGGTGCAGCGCGATTCGACGTACCCACAAACGGTGCCGGGAAAATTTTAGGGGGGAGGGGCGCGCGAAAACCCGTTTTCGGGGTCCCGTGGGAGCGCGAAAACACCGGTTTTGGTCCGGTACAGGTCATTTTTGGTTCCAAATTTTGGTCGAAGTTTTGACGTTTTCGTCGCTTGAAAAAAAGTAAAAGTTGCTTACAATAGAAACGTTTTGGCGTTTTCGATACGAAAAAAAAAAGTAAAAATTATTAGGTCTGAAACACAGTGAGTTCCGAGGTGACCTGCGACCGAAAAAAAAGTAAAAATTAAAGTCGTATACACGCCTGAATGAGGTGTGACTGGCGACTAAAAAAAAGTAAAAATGAAACGGTCGTAGGACACTTACCGGAATTCAGTGTGACAGGCTTTAAAAAAAAGTAAAACCGACCCTGGCCTCCGCCCTTTACCTAGATTCACCGTTTCAGGCTTTAAAAAAAGTAAAAATATTTCATTGAAAGTAGGGCGAAAGTAGCAATTTTACTTATTTTTAGCGCAAATATCGTCCTTTAACTAAAAAAGTGAAAAAAGATAATGGGGTGCAGCGCGATTCGACGGTCCCACAAACTGTGCCGGGAAAATTTTAGGGGGGAGGGGCGCGCGAAAACCCGTTTTCGGTGTCTCGTGGGAAAGCGAAAACACTGGTTTCGGTCCGGTAGAGGTCATTTTTGGTACCAAATTCGGGTGGGAAAATTTTTGTTTTCGGGCTTTGAAAATTCGAAATTTTGAAGTTTTCGTCGCTTGAAAAAAGTAAAAGTTGCTTAGAGTGGAAACACTTTGGCGTTTTCGATCCGAAAAAAAAAGTAAAAACTATCAGGTCTGAAACACAGTGAATTCCGAGGTGACCTGCGACCTAAAAAAAAGTAAAAATTAAAGTCGTATACACGCCTGAATGAGGTGTGACTGGCGACTAAAAAAAAGTAAAAATGAAACGGTCGTAGGACACTTACCGGAATTCAGTGTGACAGGCTTTAAAAAAAAGTAAAACCGACCCTGGCCTCCGCCCTTTACCTAGATTCACCGTTTCAGGCTTTAAAAAAAGTAAAAATATTTCATTGAAAGTAGGGCGAAAGTAGCAATTTTACTTATTTTTAGCGCAAATATCGTCCTTTAACTAAAAAAGTGAAAAAAGATAATGGGGTGCAGCGCGATTCGACGGTCCCACAAACTGTGCCGGGAAAATTTTAGGGGGGAGGGGCGCGCGAAAACCCGTTTTCGGTGTCTCGTGGGAAAGCGAAAACACTGGTTTCGGTCCGGTAGAGGTCATTTTTGGTACCAAATTCGGGTGGGAAAATTTTTGTTTTCGGGCTTTGAAAATTCGAAATTTTGAAGTTTTCGTCGCTTGAAAAAAGTAAAAGTTGCTTAGAGTGGAAACACTTTGGCGTTTTCGATCCGAAAAAAAAAGTAAAAACTATCAGGTCTGAAACACAGTGAATTCCGAGGTGACCTGCGACCTAAAAAAAAGTAAAAATTAAAGTCGTATACACGCCTGAATGAGGTGTGACTGGCGACTAAAAAAAAGTAAAAATGAAACGGTCGTAGGACACTTACCGGAATTCAGTGTGACAGGCTTTAAAAAAAAGTAAAACCGACCCTGGCCTCCGCCCTTTACCTAGATTCACCGTTTCAGGCTTTAAAAAAAGTAAAAATATTTCATTGAAAGTAGGGCGAAAGTAGCAATTTTACTTATTTTTAGCGCAAATATCGTCCTTTAACTAAAAAAGTGAAAAAAGATAATGGGGTGCAGCGCGATTCGACGGTCCCACAAACTGTGCCGGGAAAATTTTAGGGGGGAGGGGCGCGCGAAAACCCGTTTTCGGTGTCTCGTGGGAAAGCGAAAACACTGGTTTCGGTCCGGTAGAGGTCATTTTTGGTACCAAATTCGGGTGGGAAAATTTTTGTTTTCGGGCTTTGAAAATTCGAAATTTTGAAGTTTTCGTCGCTTGAAAAAAGTAAAAGTTGCTTAGAGTGGAAACACTTTGGCGTTTTCGATCCGAAAAAAAAAGTAAAAACTATCAGGTCTGAAACACAGTGAATTCCGAGGTGACCTGCGACCTAAAAAAAAGTAAAAATTAAAGTCGTATACACGCCTGAATGAGGTGTGACTGGCGACTAAAAAAAAGTAAAAATGAAACGGTCGTAGGACACTTACCGGAATTCAGTGTGACAGGCTTTAAAAAAAAGTAAAACCGACCCTGGCCTCCGCCCTTTACCTAGATTCACCGTTTCAGGCTTTAAAAAAAGTAAAAATATTTCATTGAAAGTAGGGCGAAAGTAGCAATTTTACTTATTTTTAGCGCAAATATCGTCCTTTAACTAAAAAAGTGAAAAAAGATAATGGGGTGCAGCGCGATTCGACGGTCCCACAAACTGTGCCGGGAAAATTTTAGGGGGGAGGGGCGCGCGAAAACCCGTTTTCGGTGTCTCGTGGGAAAGCGAAAACACTGGTTTCGGTCCGGTAGAGGTCATTTTTAGTACCAAATTCGGGTGGGAAAATTTTTGTTTTCGGGCTTTGAAAATTCGAAATTTTGAAGTTTTCGTCGCTTGAAAAAAGTAAAAGTTGCTTAGAGTGGAAACACTTTGGCGTTTTCGATCCGAAAAAAAAAGTAAAAACTATCAGGTCTGAAACACAGTGAATTCCGAGGTGACCTGCGACCTAAAAAAAAGTAAAAATTAAAGTCGTATACACGCCTGAATGAGGTGTGACTGGCGACTAAAAAAAAGTAAAAATGAAACGGTCGTAGGACACTTACCGGAATTCAGTGTGACAGGCTTTAAAAAAAAGTAAAACCGACCCTGGCCTCCGCCCTTTACCTAGATTCACCGTTTCAGGCTTTAAAAAAAGTAAAAATATTTCATTGAAAGTAGGGCGAAAGTAGCAATTTTACTTATTTTTAGCGCAATTATCGTCCTGTAACTAAAAAAGTGCAAAAAGATAATGGGGTGCAGCGCGATTCGACGTACCCACAAACGGTGCCGGGAAAATTTTAGGGGGGAGGGGCGCGCGAAAACCCGTTTTCGGGGTCCCGTGGGAGCGCGAAAACACCGGTTTTGGTCCGGTACAGGTCATTTTTGGTTCCAAATTTTGGTCGAAGTTTTGACGTTTTCGTCGCTTGAAAAAAAGTAAAAGTTGCTTACAATAGAAACGTTTTGGCGTTTTCGATACGAAAAAAAAAAGTAAAAATTATTAGGTCTGAAACACAGTGAGTTCCGAGGTGACCTGCGACCGAAAAAAAAGTAAAAATTAAAGTCGTATACACGCCTGAATGAGGTGTGACTGGCGACTAAAAAAAAGTAAAAATGAAACGGTCGTAGGACACTTACCGGAATTCAGTGTGACAGGCTTTAAAAAAAAGTAAAACCGACCCTGGCCTCCGCCCTTTACCTAGATTCACCGTTTCAGGCTTTAAAAAAAGTAAAAATATTTCATTGAAAGTAGGGCGAAAGTAGCAATTTTACTTATTTTTAGCGCAAATATCGTCCTTTAACTAAAAAAGTGAAAAAAGATAATGGGGTGCAGCGCGATTCGACGGTCCCACAAACTGTGCCGGGAAAATTTTAGGGGGGAGGGGCGCGCGAAAACCCGTTTTCGGTGTCTCGTGGGAAAGCGAAAACACTGGTTTCGGTCCGGTAGAGGTCATTTTTGGTACCAAATTCGGGTGGGAAAATTTTTGTTTTCGGGCTTTGAAAATTCGAAATTTTGAAGTTTTCGTCGCTTGAAAAAAGTAAAAGTTGCTTAGAGTGGAAACACTTTGGCGTTTTCGATCCGAAAAAAAAAGTAAAAACTATCAGGTCTGAAACACAGTGAATTCCGAGGTGACCTGCGACCTAAAAAAAAGTAAAAATTAAAGTCGTATACACGCCTGAATGAGGTGTGACTGGCGACTAAAAAAAAGTAAAAATGAAACGGTCGTAGGACACTTACCGGAATTCAGTGTGACAGGCTTTAAAAAAAAGTAAAACCGACCCTGGCCTCCGCCCTTTACCTAGATTCACCGTTTCAGGCTTTAAAAAAAGTAAAAATATTTCATTGAAAGTAGGGCGAAAGTAGCAATTTTACTTATTTTTAGCGCAAATATCGTCCTTTAACTAAAAAAGTGAAAAAAGATAATGGGGTGCAGCGCGATTCGACGGTCCCACAAACTGTGCCGGGAAAATTTTAGGGGGGAGGGGCGCGCGAAAACCCGTTTTCGGTGTCTCGTGGGAAAGCGAAAACACTGGTTTCGGTCCGGTAGAGGTCATTTTTAGTACCAAATTCGGGTGGGAAAATTTTTGTTTTCGGGCTTTGAAAATTCGAAATTTTGAAGTTTTCGTCGCTTGAAAAAAGTAAAAGTTGCTTAGAGTGGAAACACTTTGGCGTTTTCGATCCGAAAAAAAAAGTAAAAACTATCAGGTCTGAAACACAGTGAATTCCGAGGTGACCTGCGACCTAAAAAAAAGTAAAAATTAAAGTCGTATACACGCCTGAATGAGGTGTGACTGGCGACTAAAAAAAAGTAAAAATGAAACGGTCGTAGGACACTTACCGGAATTCAGTGTGACAGGCTTTAAAAAAAAGTAAAACCGACCCTGGCCTCCGCCCTTTACCTAGATTCACCGTTTCAGGCTTTAAAAAAAGTAAAAATATTTCATTGAAAGTAGGGCGAAAGTAGCAATTTTACTTATTTTTAGCGCAATTATCGTCCTGTAACTAAAAAAGTGCAAAAAGATAATGGGGTGCAGCGCGATTCGACGTACCCACAAACGGTGCCGGGAAAATTTTAGGGGGGAGGGGCGCGCGAAAACCCGTTTTCGGGGTCCCGTGGGAGCGCGAAAACACCGGTTTTGGTCCGGTACAGGTCATTTTTGGTTCCAAATTTTGGTCGAAGTTTTGACGTTTTCGTCGCTTGAAAAAAAGTAAAAGTTGCTTACAATAGAAACGTTTTGGCGTTTTCGATACGAAAAAAAAAAGTAAAAATTATTAGGTCTGAAACACAGTGAGTTCCGAGGTGACCTGCGACCGAAAAAAAAGTAAAAATTAAAGTCGTATACACGCCTGAATGAGGTGTGACTGGCGACTAAAAAAAAGTAAAAATGAAACGGTCGTAGGACACTTACCGGAATTCAGTGTGACAGGCTTTAAAAAAAAGTAAAACCGACCCTGGCCTCCGCCCTTTACCTAGATTCACCGTTTCAGGCTTTAAAAAAAGTAAAAATATTTCATTGAAAGTAGGGCGAAAGTAGCAATTTTACTTATTTTTAGCGCAAATATCGTCCTTTAACTAAAAAAGTGAAAAAAGATAATGGGGTGCAGCGCGATTCGACGGTCCCACAAACTGTGCCGGGAAAATTTTAGGGGGGAGGGGCGCGCGAAAACCCGTTTTCGGTGTCTCGTGGGAAAGCGAAAACACTGGTTTCGGTCCGGTAGAGGTCATTTTTGGTACCAAATTCGGGTGGGAAAATTTTTGTTTTCGGGCTTTGAAAATTCGAAATTTTGAAGTTTTCGTCGCTTGAAAAAAGTAAAAGTTGCTTAGAGTGGAAACACTTTGGCGTTTTCGATCCGAAAAAAAAAGTAAAAACTATCAGGTCTGAAACACAGTGAATTCCGAGGTGACCTGCGACCTAAAAAAAAGTAAAAATTAAAGTCGTATACACGCCTGAATGAGGTGTGACTGGCGACTAAAAAAAAGTAAAAATGAAACGGTCGTAGGACACTTACCGGAATTCAGTGTGACAGGCTTTAAAAAAAAGTAAAACCGACCCTGGCCTCCGCCCTTTACCTAGATTCACCGTTTCAGGCTTTAAAAAAAGTAAAAATATTTCATTGAAAGTAGGGCGAAAGTAGCAATTTTACTTATTTTTAGCGCAAATATCGTCCTTTAACTAAAAAAGTGAAAAAAGATAATGGGGTGCAGCGCGATTCGACGGTCCCACAAACTGTGCCGGGAAAATTTTAGGGGGGAGGGGCGCGCGAAAACCCGTTTTCGGTGTCTCGTGGGAAAGCGAAAACACTGGTTTCGGTCCGGTAGAGGTCATTTTTAGTACCAAATTCGGGTGGGAAAATTTTTGTTTTCGGGCTTTGAAAATTCGAAATTTTGAAGTTTTCGTCGCTTGAAAAAAGTAAAAGTTGCTTAGAGTGGAAACACTTTGGCGTTTTCGATCCGAAAAAAAAAGTAAAAACTATCAGGTCTGAAACACAGTGAATTCCGAGGTGACCTGCGACCTAAAAAAAAGTAAAAATTAAAGTCGTATACACGCCTGAATGAGGTGTGACTGGCGACTAAAAAAAAGTAAAAATGAAACGGTCGTAGGACACTTACCGGAATTCAGTGTGACAGGCTTTAAAAAAAAGTAAAACCGACCCTGGCCTCCGCCCTTTACCTAGATTCACCGTTTCAGGCTTTAAAAAAAGTAAAAATATTTCATTGAAAGTAGGGCGAAAGTAGCAATTTTACTTATTTTTAGCGCAATTATCGTCCTGTAACTAAAAAAGTGCAAAAAGATAATGGGGTGCAGCGCGATTCGACGTACCCACAAACGGTGCCGGGAAAATTTTAGGGGGGAGGGGCGCGCGAAAACCCGTTTTCGGGGTCCCGTGGGAGCGCGAAAACACCGGTTTTGGTCCGGTACAGGTCATTTTTGGTTCCAAATTTTGGTCGAAGTTTTGACGTTTTCGTCGCTTGAAAAAAAGTAAAAGTTGCTTACAATAGAAACGTTTTGGCGTTTTCGATACGAAAAAAAAAAGTAAAAATTATTAGGTCTGAAACACAGTGAGTTCCGAGGTGACCTGCGACCGAAAAAAAAGTAAAAATTAAAGTCGTATACACGCCTGAATGAGGTGTGACTGGCGACTAAAAAAAAGTAAAAATGAAACGGTCGTAGGACACTTACCGGAATTCAGTGTGACAGGCTTTAAAAAAAAGTAAAACCGACCCTGGCCTCCGCCCTTTACCTAGATTCACCGTTTCAGGCTTTAAAAAAAGTAAAAATATTTCATTGAAAGTAGGGCGAAAGTAGCAATTTTACTTATTTTTAGCGCAAATATCGTCCTTTAACTAAAAAAGTGAAAAAAGATAATGGGGTGCAGCGCGATTCGACGGTCCCACAAACTGTGCCGGGAAAATTTTAGGGGGGAGGGGCGCGCGAAAACCCGTTTTCGGTGTCTCGTGGGAAAGCGAAAACACTGGTTTCGGTCCGGTAGAGGTCATTTTTGGTACCAAATTCGGGTGGGAAAATTTTTGTTTTCGGGCTTTGAAAATTCGAAATTTTGAAGTTTTCGTCGCTTGAAAAAAGTAAAAGTTGCTTAGAGTGGAAACACTTTGGCGTTTTCGATCCGAAAAAAAAAGTAAAAACTATCAGGTCTGAAACACAGTGAATTCCGAGGTGACCTGCGACCTAAAAAAAAGTAAAAATTAAAGTCGTATACACGCCTGAATGAGGTGTGACTGGCGACTAAAAAAAAGTAAAAATGAAACGGTCGTAGGACACTTACCGGAATTCAGTGTGACAGGCTTTAAAAAAAAGTAAAACCGACCCTGGCCTCCGC